>NC_043994.1:21653912-21999745 GCF_902150065.1 Myripristis murdjan
AGTTATGATGAATACAACAAGGTATTAGCTGTGTATTATAAGTACGCCTTGCTGATTGGAATTGTCTCTGCCTCTTAAAGTGGTCGGAGCATCCTAAAACATTTCTCTTTACATTGATGATCCAAACAGCATCCTGCTTTTTGAGTCAAGGCATCATAGCCATGTCTAATACTGGCACACAGACAGCTTCTTCCAGTGGTGACCCAAATTAATTTCCCTTTTCAAGTGTGTGGAACACCATTACCCACATCTCCCTACATAGAAATGGTAGGAAAAGACCAAGGGAAAGGAACTGTTGAGACTAGGTGAGACTAGTACATTACAGTGTAACATCTTAATTAAGATACACCGTCTTAATTTCTTGTAAAGAGGCCATAGAGGAGAATCAGTCTCGTCTTGTTGCTGTTTTTAAGGCACTGTCATCTACATTTACACTTTATCACATAGTATCTAAATACAGCATTCAAACCTTTATGTAAGCACTATATTGGTTGGGTTGTGTACTACACTTGTACCTCCTTGTGCTAACTTTCAGTTTTTGCACGGGGACAACAGTTTTCAGCAAGATGAGCATTATTTAGAGATACGTGTTAATTAGTCACAAGAAAATACAGAGTTAGCCGAATTTAGACCTTGACTTAGGTCACTGAAAAGTGTGCATATGAAACCCTGTCATATCTAGCACACTCACCAGCTGCACTAGGAAAACATTTTCTAGTATTGTTCAGAACTGAATTCACAATACTAATCCAGCATAAACAAATTTAAACTGATTTTAGAGCAGATGTTAGATATTGACTAATGTGTTATCAGAAAAAAGAAGACTAATTGGCTAATGTGTGAAAAATACACAGCAGCTCTTTCAGTGTTTTATTTCCCATGCATACAAAATGTTACATTGCCATGCAAACGACGCTGTGCAAATCTTGCTGTGCAAATAAAATCATAAACCTCTCATTCGAAAGACATCACTCATTTCTTGAGAATGGCAGTCCTTTGCATGCAGGCAGCATCTCAGATTCATCAACTTTGATGGATGATTATGCAACCTAATATCCTGATGTGATTGTGACAAATTCTGTAAATTGATAATTGACTTTCATTAATGTAATCGGCCAAGAATAAATAAAAAGTAAAACATAAAATGACAACATTGAAATAACGGTCTAAGAATCTGATGTGTTTATTTATTTATCTGTGTGACATGCCACACAATTTCTAAATGTCCTTTTGATGATACAGATTAAGGTTATTTGTGCCATTTTGTGATACCAGGGGGTGGTCCCTGCCTTCTGTTTTCTCATACTAGCCCTTTCAATGTTACTAAAATTATATGGTATTACATTAATTTGATCTATTTTTGGCTCCCAGTTGATTCTCAAATCAGTTTTGAGATTTCATTAAGAGAATTCGTATATCAGAAGATGCAAAGAAAACAACTCTTGAACAACAGTTAATATAAAAACATCAGGCATTATCCATGATAAATGCATCACTGATGAAGGAGCAATGAATACAAAATCCAGTGAATAATTTCCCAACCAAACATCTCTACATAAATCCCTTGATTTAATCCCTTGAAACTCTATGAATGGAGAGGACTGTCTCAATTTGATCCCCTGAATCTGTAATATATGACAGTATCACATATTCAGTGGTTTTACTGTTTCAAGGGACCACACATAATGCAATATTTAGCTAGAAAACAAATTAATGGTCATCTAAAATGTATCCTTTGAATCTGTAATGCATGACGGTTTGACCTACTTGATGTTTTTGCAGTTTCAAGGGATCCTTGTCTAGTTTCCCTTGTCTAGTTTCATATGACACTAGACAAGAATAAGACAGCTGGGCCCACCGGCGGGCCTTCCAAACGAAAAGGGATTAACCAGTACAGGTTCATATCAATAATAATATTCTCTTCGCCCCATCCAAAAACAGATAAATAAAAAATAGTGATTGTCTTATACAGCAGAGGAACACAGGTTTTCTATCAATTTTAGCGATTAATTCATGGTTTCACGAACACATCACTTCAAATGTCTGTTTACCCAGTTTTCTGTTTACCTAGTCTCCTAAAGGGGTGGGGCACCCATGTGACACAGACACAGGAAATGACTCTAAGTGAGCCGTCTCTTTTCTGAACTGTCTCTAATGTGGTGTACAGCTTTATTTATCAGAGGTAAGCCACTGGATGGTTTTGCATCATGACTGTTCTCAGTATTGTTTTCTACTGGTAACACTGGAATTTATAAATTGTCTACTCACGTTGTCATCTAACACATACTAAAAAATGTGCACAGCACTGAAACGTGTGTGTTCTACCTCCTCTTGGCGAATAAACTCAATGGAAAAAAAACCTGCATATGAATTTCATCTGAAGAAAGACATTTTGTCTGTGTGAGCCTTTCCTGCTTGACTACCTACTGTATTTAGTTGGGCTAACGCACTGTGCTTGCTTTGCTGGTGTGCGCGGTGGAACAGAACCAAAGATTTCATTAAAAGCACCAAATAGCTTGCCACCAGCTGATATTACACAACAGTTAACTCCTATGTGCAGATGCTCGGTCTGGGATCCAAACAGAAGCTCTTTCATCAGTTCCAAAGTCTAAATGAAAGGCAAAATATAATTAAGCATTTGTAATCATATCTTCTAACAACTTACTTTATAAAACATAATATGCAAACTCTGTATTATCTTTGAAGATGCATATATTCTTATAGTTAAGTGATAATGTGTTATTTATATTATTATACCACGGTAGCATTGTTGATTTTTTTTCATGGTGACCTGTTTAAGTTCTGAGTTTTGTTGAAGCACGTTGCGCAAGCTTGTACTATCAAATGTCCTGTCAGCTCATAGTTAATGATGTCACTTGTTGATAGACTGCTATTAGTAACTGCATGTAAATTTATGTTTATGAATATTAGCCTACACTTACCTGCTTTTATTCTGCTGTGCAGCTGGCAGTGAGAATCTATTCTCCTGTCTGATCGTCTGATCGTCACTGTTATTCTTATTCAGAATCTTTAATTCACAAGAAATTACTAAATAATCCATCATCACATGGTGAGTAATGTTTCCATTTCATTAGGCTAAAGTGATATTAGATTTTATGAATGAAATTTGAAATGGAGCATTCAGTACAATCCTTCTGTGTACAGTCATAAGCTCATACAATACGGCATAATGAATAAACCCTCAGACACTTCTGAAATTCTTGGCACACACCATGCAAAAGCTCAACTCTGAATTGATGTAGCCTCTGTGTGCAGTATTCATGCCTCTCCACTGTGTGTGTTTCCACAGTCAGAATCACTCCATAGTTGTAGCGGAACCGAGGTTGGAACGGATAATGATACATACTGTATTGAGCCAGGCGCTACCAACTCACCTTAAAGAAAAAGGAAATGTGCAGCACATGGTTGTGTGATTCTGCTTGGCTGAAGATTTGTAGAGAGCACAGCAAAGAGGGGGTGGAAATGATAAGAAGAGATGGGCACGGAGTGATGACAGAGAGAATGGAGACAATGAAGAAACTAAAAAAGAGACAGCATGTTGCCTGTGTGTCAAGATGTGGTGAAGCTGTGACAGACTATGAAAGGAGTCAGTGTGAGGCTAGCAAGAGGGGATGGAGCTTGAGGCTTGCACACAATGATGCAACATGAATTTCTCACCAATATTCAGACAGTTTGAGCAGGATATCAGTTGATCATCAGCATACACTGGTAATTAACTTACAATACATTTAATTGGAAAAGACATGCCTAACATCCCTGATTGTCCTAATTAGTCTCCTTTAATTTGTGTTGATCGAATCATCGTAATTTACAGTTGAGTAAAAAATATTTAAGAAAATTATGAACATGTATGGCCAGTCAGCTCCTTCTCAGTCATTTACACTGTAAACAAACCTCCATATAGTATTTGAGATCTATCTATCTATCTATCTATCTATCTATCTATCTATCTATCTATCTATCTATCTATCTATTCAGCAGCCCTTTAAGGAACTCAAATTTGCCATTTTGTATATCAACATATTTTTAATATTCTTTTGAGAGAGCTCTTTCTGAGAGGCATGATTCTTAACAAAAAAAAAAAAAAAGCCTGAGAGCAGACTGAATCCTTTTTTTCAAACTCCCAAATGTTGACATGATGGCAACAGTATGTGTAATGTCAAAAAATGATATTAACAAAAATAAGTTAAAATAGCTCAGTGAGCAAAAAGAATTAAGTCGGCTCGCATAATCCTCAGGAGAGCCTTAAAAATTATGTAGATTTTGGTATTAGCCTATGATGAAATGCTGAAGGTATATGATTCATCATGCCGGGCCATCGATGACAGCAGAATAGGACAGAGCCCTAAGGCCATGAGAGAGAGAGACAGACAGAGAGAGGGAGAGAGAGAGAGAGAAAGAGAGACGCTGCTTGTCAGTGTGACAGGACAGCAGCTGAAACACACGCAATTATGTATCAGATGAAGGTGACATTAGCCCTGCAGGGCAGCAGCAGGTGTCTATGGAAAGGATATGAGACAATTACATGATCCTCTGGAGACAGATGTGAGATTTGTGTTTAGACTACAAGTCGATACAACAGTGCAGTATGTCTAATTTTTTATTTTATTTAATACTGTAATGTATGCGGGAACATTTCAGCTGAGAATAAAATTCTTTTAAAGGGGAAACTTCTTCAAATTTTACAATATTTGATAATCCCATCAGCTGTTTTAGACTAGCATTGTTAAGGCTCTTAACAAGGGAGACATTTATTAGTGAGCCACCATTCAGGAGGAGCTGTGCAACCATTGATTCTCACCTACATTTCATTTTTCACCATGCAGACCTCAAGTCCAAAATGGGCTCTAAGGGGAATCACAATCTAATTATAGATAAGACAGTCTACTAGTATCCTTGAGTACATTGCTTCCAATCATTTTGATATGCATGATACATAATACGACATCTAAACATTTGGTTCTTGTTTAAATTGAACTGCTGTGTCTTTTGCTGTAATTTTAAAAAAATATAGAAGTGACAATAAAGGTTGTAGGACGATGTAGTAAAGCGGAAGGTACTATTTTGTGGTAAGCACTTCAGTTTTTGTCACACTTGGGTAAAATAACATAATGATAAAACAAAACACTTTTTGGCAAAATAATTAAGGCAGCATATTTACTGTGGTGTATTACCTTACTCAAGCATTTTTTTAAGTCTCTGGAAGATGTTTTTCATACCAGATGAGAATGGGAGCTAATGGCTTCTGCAGAAGGCAGGAAAATCTAAAACTACAGCAGACAGTGTGCAGTCACTGCCAAGACTGTAGTATATAAATAAATAAATGGCAGAAGTAGCCTAAACAGTCAGCGCAAACATCAAAAAACACTGGCATTGCCCTTCAAGGTGCCTGAACATGACAGGTGTATATCTAGCAGGTATGTAATCACAGAGTATAACAGAAGTAGAGGGCGGCAGATTTAACGAGGACAACTGCTGGTGCCGATGCAGTTCGTTATCATGATGCATCTTAGTTTGGAACAAAAGAAAACCCTGGCAATTGAACATTAAAAAAAAAAAAAAAATCAGTTCCTCCTCCAGCTCTGTCTCCCACTCACATCTGCATGCTGTAAGCTCATTGGGTGCGCTTTGAAATGTCAGCCACAAAGTTCAAATCAATTGGACTTTGAGCAAGGCAATGGCAAGTTTGAGTGGTATATGTTGTTGAGGATAACGCTGCAGCGAGATGGGCGGCACTGTTCTTATAGCAAAACAGTGGTTCAGCTGATGTTTAAGCATTCTGCTGCTTGCCATGTGCAGGCAGCTTGAATATAACATAAACTAATTGATTTACTTGTGAAGATACTGTTAAAGTGAACATGGTGGTGGTTTAAGTTAATGATTGTTTTTTTATTTAGTATAACACCATGTAGAATAGCTTTCTGCCTGGTATGGATAATCTCTGTCACAGAGTGACCACACAGGAGGATCTGCCCTTTTTTAGGGGTTCATTAGATTGCCTGTATGTCATCTTGACAGGCAGCAGACAGCATGTGATGCGATTATGAATTGTTCACTCTGGAGTTTATTTGCTTCTCTCTGAAAACAGAACGGCACATCACACTGAGCAAACACTGATAAAAGCTTCCTTTGTCACTGCAGTCTGCAGGATGAGACAGCTAAGGCCAAAAGGTTTGATGAAGCAGCTTGGCACAGGGAAAAGCCATGCTTGATATAATTTTAATATGGAATGATGTGCAATCGAAGAGGATGTCAAAACGAAGTCATCAGCCAAGATTGCTGATGACTTCCATTTTTGTCCTTGCTGATACTCAGACTTTGTCTCTGCTGGCCACCTTACTCTGACTGTGAGCCAGTCAGGTCTAGTCAAAGAAAAGCAAAAAAATGGTGTTAATGATGAGTCTTTTCAGAGTAGACACAAAAAAAAGAAAGAAGAGTTTTCTCTCTTCCATGAAAAAAAAGAAATCCTGCGGTTGAATTTGTGATTTTCAGTGTTTTGTTTTCAAGGTGCGCTATGCTGTCCTACCACTCCCTGTGCTGCTTGGAATGTTTCCAGCGCTCTCAGTGGAGTTGAGATGAGTGATGGATAGAGGTGTAACGATTCACCAATCTGAACGGAGCCACTTGGCTTAAGATATATGGATGTGTCTATTCAACCAGCTTGTACTGGGCAAAAATGTAAGAGAATAACAGCTAAATCAGTGCAAAATCAAGGCTATTCCCTACTGGAGAAGCTTGGATTTTTGGGGGGGAAGGGGTGGGGGTTCATTAAGTGCTTTGGAGGGTCTCACTCCAATAATGTAACCCCCCGACCCCCGACCCCCTACCCCCCAACCACCTGCTCCCCTATGCACTGAATAAACTCCAGTGCACACGTCTAGCCCAAGGTTTTCTTAATTTTTTGAGCTAACCTTACATCTCTCTCTCTCTCTCTCTCTCTCTCATACAGAATTAGAATGATTAAAGCCTAAACACATTTTGCAACAGTGCCAAAACTACAATAAGAGTGAAACAGAACTGTTGGCACTATGTTGAATTACATTATATCATATTGCACTATTGCACTTGTATTGCACTGCATCACATGGCATCAAGACAGGTGTTAATCAAAGTTGAAGTGCCTAAAATGTAAGTCACATGTAAGTGCACTGAACTGCTGAGTCTGTATTGAGATTCGTACAAAACTGGTCTCAAGGCTAGAGATACACACTGGTGTTGGACGCATGGAAACTGAATTGGGAGTGGAATGGACATTCATTTTCAAATCTGCATAGCAGGATGGTCACGTTGGCCATTTTTATTTGAATTGCTGCCATTGCTAAGAACAGGCTAACTTCCATATTAACGTGCATATAAACCGACTTGCAGCAAGTTGTGAAGTCTTGAGGTTTTGCAATAATGACCAAATGAGCAGTGGAGCAGTACAAAGCATGGAGACGCGTCTTTTGTGCACTCTCTGTTGCCTTGCTGCTAGAGAGGAATTGAGGATTTTACAGACTGTATGCAGGACAATCTTTACGGGCGGATTTTATGGAGGACTTTATGGCCCCACTGGCGTATGTTGTCTCAATAACAATTAACAACAATTGCCATTTTCTTTTGAACTAGTCAAATGACCACAGCAAACAGTTCAACATCCGTTCTACTCAGTTTGGATGTATGGGAGTGTGCGGTGCTCCGTGCTGACTAAAATGAAAATGTGTCTGTTTCTACTGCTACCTTTTCAGTAAAAGATTTTTCTCACAAATATGCTTTACCAAGAGGACTGAGTTAGTCCCAAACCATATCTTAAATGCATGCAATTCTGTGGTGCTTTGGTATCCTTGAAAAACAATCACAGTGCATTATCATAATTCTCTGTTACATCTTGACCTCTAGATGAGCAGATGTTTCTGTGAGGCAAGGTAGCTAATTGTTTTTGATTTCTCACCTGGCCAAAGTTTCTGCACTCTGATGGGTGGAAAAAGGTGTTTATAGCTGGCGAGGGAACATTCATATTTAGATTGCCTTGTTTAACATAAAAAGCTAAAGAGTTAACAGTGCATACCATGTACCAAGGCTTAGTCCTGATCGCAGCGTCCTGGGTTTGAATCCAACCTCAGGCTCTTTGCTTCATGTCATCCCCTCCCTCTCCCGTGCCCTTCCTGTCTCTCTCCAGTGTGACTGTCAAATTAAACAGAAATGCCAAAAATAAATAAATAAAAAAAGAGAGTTCATGGTTTTTTGACCCATTTCACCTGCTGAGAGTAAGCTTCCAATAAATAAATAAATAAATAATCATGATTACAACATCATGATTACAACATCATCAGAAAAAAATTGAAGCTCCTCACCCTGAGCTCGGAGTAGAGCTGCTGCTCCTCCACAATGAAGGGACCCAGCTGAGGTGGTTCAGGCATCTAGTCAGGATGCCTCCTGGTCACCTCCTCCTGGAGGTGTTCCAGGCATGACCACCTGGGAAGAGGCCCCGCGGCAGACCCAGGACCTGCTGAGGGGATTATGTATCCCAGCTGGCCTGGGAATACCTTCGGATCCCCCAGGAGGAGCTGGTGGATGTGGCCAGGGAAAAGACCGTCTGGGCTGACCTCCTCAGTCTGCTGCCGCCACAACCCAGTTCTGGATAAGCAGCTGAAAATGAACGAATGAATGAAGAACTGGAAGCCACTTAACACACAAACTATATACTCTGCTACTAAGCATTCTAGCCTGGAGGAGATCATGCTTAGTCGTTGTCTGTTAGTCCGTTAGTCTGTCTGTCTATCTGTGTACAGTTATGACAGCACAATGAAGAACCTCTCGTGGTTGTGGTGATTCAAAACCTTTGAAAACATTTGTTCTCGTTACTTCCACTCCCTCTCCTCATTCATTGTTCATCTCACTTGGCCACCGCTGTTCTTTTCCTCCCTCTCTCTCTCTTTGCATACTACTGGGCCACAGAACCTAAAAATATTTTTGTCTCATTGTAGCCAAGTTCGCTCCAATTGAGGGTGAAAAAAATCCAGGATGTGTGTTGTTTTTGGGGTGAATTTATAAAACACACTGCTGCTAAGCACATAGGGTAGCCTCTAGTCTGGAAAAAGGGAGATACGGCTGGTGGAGATCTGCACTCTACTGAATTCACTCTCAAAAAGACAACCAAATGAGAAGCAGCACAAGGCTGCATGTTGATACCTGCCTGAGGAAGAGCATATGCTCGTAATGCGTAGCCATTTGCTGCTTGCAGTATAGTTTCCTTTTCTTTTTTTTTTTTCTTTTTTTTTTCATTACTTTTGCTTAATAAGAGAACCTACAGTAAAATGATGAAATGGCATCCAATTCTTATTCTTTGTCTTTCTTAATTAAATGAAATCACATGATCTTCTATTACTTTTTTATTGCAAATTGATTACATAATCCAATAATTACACTCTTTGTTAGAACCCAACACTGTTTGCCTATACTGTGTAATGTTGACTATTTCTGTCACTGACATTCATTTCCATTCATCAGATTAATCCGTAGGCCATGTGCCAGGCCACCTCTAGCTAACAGTGCTCCTGCTATTAATGCCATGGCAACATAGAGCGTAACGCCGACCTTGTCATATTCTGCAGCATAGAAGGACACTCGGTGTATTAATCTCCCAGTTATAAGAGCCACCACAGAGAAAGAACTACAGGATTTTTTCCCATTTTCCTTTACTTGTCTTTTCTTTTCACTCTGTCCCACCCTCCCTTGCTCTTAACCCTCTTCAAGTTGGACCTTGTCATTGAGGTTCTTTCTTTTGCCCATTGGCATTCGGCATAATGAATCACATGGCATGGCACTAGTGGGCGAGGCCTTGTCTCCCCTGAGCTGCCCGAGGAGCCATGTCAGATTGATGTACCAGTCACCTAGAGACTCCTCCGCTCCATGATGAGAGCAGCCAACCATCCACCTCAACCACGGAGGGCCTCGCTAATGTACTCACACACGCACACACACGCTCACAAAAACTCTTTCTCTCTCTGTCTCCCTGTCACTCTTGCTCACACACACAAATGGACACACACTGAAATAGCACAGGTGATGTAGTAATCACCCAAGCTTTGTCACAGGGCTTCAGTATGTTTGTGCCCCCAGCTATGTCTCCTGATGTTAAGCCACTCATTAAGCTCAAACCCATTCCCCTTGAACACAGCACGCTCCTAGCCATATTTTGTAATTAGTTTATTTAGCTTTCCTTGTGACTCAAGGATCAAACTGCCCTCCTCTAGCACTTGGCTATTCTGTAGTGCTTTACTGAACTCTGCAGGGGCTGTAGCTCTGGCAGGATTTCAAATACAACTAATACTAAAACTAAAAGGTGAGATAGCAAGAAATTCTTACATAGTGTAGATGCTGATATCACTGCAATGTAGAATACTGCAAATGTGTTTGTGCTGCGTTGAGTAGGGATCAAAATGGAGTCCCACAAAATGGACAAAGATAATTTGGAGGAACAAGTGGCACAATAATTATCTAATTATTAACATCTAATCACATTTGTGGAGCAGACAGACGAGGTCTGAGGTCCCAGTGTCTTTGCCAGACCATTAGATTAATCAGGATGAGCACAATATTTACTCCCTGGTACTTAATTGTCCCAAAGCACTTCTCTTCAGTGTGATGACAGATTTCTCGACATGTGTTGGGGCCATTGTTTTCATAATTTTCCTTCATGCCGCCTTGCAAAGTGCGGTGATGACATTTTGCCTCTCAGAATTACAATGATTTGACATTTCATACAGACATTTGAACAATATACATTTCATATTGTATACCGTACAAACATCTAAGAAGTTCCCTCTTAGTTTCAGATACAGGGGACAATACTGAATAACAACAATTAATAATATTAATATAATAGTAAATAAGATTAAACAACGTTGAATACTTATAGTTCTGATGTGATCTGATGCTAGGTAGCTGTAGTTCTCTCTATACTACAAACAGGGTTGCAGTTAATCACACATAATCATACAGTATACTGACATTTTGAAGAATTTTAATTGTACCGAATAATTTGTCCTATTTTCATTTCTCTTGAAAGTACCACTTTAAGTGTTTCAATTACACATGGCCATTCACAGCTAATGTGCACCCATGTGATCAAAATGAGATGAAAGATGGAAAAAAAAAAAGAAAAAAAAAAAAGAAATCCTTCCCTCGGGTCTGAATGTGAAAATGATGTTTAAGTTCCTAAAAGTAGATTGTCTGTTATGTAGAGATACTGTGTTTTTTTAACTAGATGACTACAGTGTTGTTTTGCGCAAAGCTTGCCTTGGGGTTGCAGCTGTGCCCTCTAGTAATAAAGCAGTAATTATGTATTATTGAATTTTGGAAAATAAGGACACAATAATAGTGAGGCAGTAAGAGTGAAAACAATACTCTCAAGCTGCTTGCACTTTGAGAAATTGTGCAGTGTGAGATGTGACAAGGTGGTATAAAGGTGCAAATGCACAACAAAATAATTTTGTTTCCTGAAACCAAAACTGTTGTGATTACCAGCCATGATCACCATATTTACCAAAATAATCAAGCTTATATTTTTTGCTATAATCAGGCAGCTTTAACTGCTGATGCGAGGCAATAGTGAGCTTTGAGTGAAGGAAGTTTGTCCAGGCTAAAGTGGTATTTCAAACAAAATTGTGAGGCTTACACAAAGCACTGATCAGAGACAGCAGGAATAAATGATGCCTCTTTGGTGCAGAAAGCTATAATATATCACAGTGACTACAGGTAGGAATACCATTACAATAGGATTTAGAATGCATTATGTTGAAGGTGCTGTACATTTTTGGCGGAGGTGGTAGCTATGTGAGTCCTCTATAGCTGATGCATGGTGTTTGTGACAGACTGTAAGGGACAGGCCAGCCAAGAGGGTGCTCTGGGTGAGTAGGCGTGCATACTCCCCCTCCTGCCTCCTCCTGCCAGTAACACGCTGATACGGCACTTTCCCCCGCAGACAGAGGGATTGAAGGGATACAAAGTGCAAATCAGCTCCCTAGCTCAGCTGGCAAGGGTTCATCTATCTGTCCATCACTCTATCCCACAGCTGATCTGCTTCTATTTATTCATAAATCCCACTCACTCTTTATTCATTGCAGCCATTTTGTTTCACAAAGTCTTTGCAGAGGCTCCAACACACACATGCACACAGAGGCGCAAAAACATACACACACCTTATAAGCTCCAGTATAAGATTACATGTCTGCGGTGGCATTTTCTAAAATTATTGGACATGCTAAGGAAGCAGTGTAATGCAAACTGATGATATGAGAGGAAATTGAGAAATAAATACCAAAGGGGAATTTCCCTGAGTCTTGCCAGTGTAAAAGTGCTTCCAATCATTATTCAGTGGAGAGAAAAACAGCATGCCAATTTAAAAGCCCTGTTTATGGACTTCCATCAAATTTACGGCTTCATTTACTATCTGCAATTGAGGTCTGTGACAAGCTTTGAGGGAGCATGACCAGACACTGTGGGGGAGCTGTCCTCTCCCTGAATCAGAATACGAGCTGTAAAAATGAGCAGACTGGGTGCAGGTTAGACATGCTCACGCGATTGAGTTAATGGCACTGTACTGCAAAGATCTATCCCTACTCTGTGTGTTTTAATGTTTTTCTCTACACTTTTAATAGACCTGCTCAAGTGAATTATGGCGTTATGAGGATTTTACAGTTTTCAAGTGCATCTACACACATGGCGGTTGTATTTCATTATGGTGAGGTGTCATGACGTTTGATGTACTAGTATTAGATAGCCACTGGTTGCAAGGCGTGGCACATTGTTTTACAGTTCAATTTTACCCCGTCAGCAGCCCTTTGGTATCACTGCTGTTTGTTTTAGCCACGAGAAGGACCCTCAGCTCAGTTTGACAAGAGGACGTATTTTCTCAGCTCATCAAAGGGGAACTTTTTGGCCTTGTCTGATGATGTCAGCACACTGTTCTATATGGGATATGGGATACATTCTCCGCTACGATGCTCCTCTGCAAGGCGACTGCCTTTTTTTCACCGTTGTAGTCGCCTTTTGCTCCTGCCGCCTTCTTCGTCTCTTTGTCTGCCTACATCTATCCTGTTTTTATAGCTGTTGGCCTGCCCCACCCATCTCTTTCAGCCCTTTTTGCTGTGCTGACAGTGAGCTGTGGTCTGTAGGGCTAGTAGGATGGCCTGCATGCTAAGTTGAGAGGGGATGGAGGGAGCTGAGGCCAAGGCTGATGCGGGTGACCTTGGGGCTGAAGGCACAGACAGCATTCACATGCATGGAGAGAGACAGAAGGATAGAAACATCCATCACCTTTTTATAAGCCCCACAGACTATTACCATTTACATTATACTGACCGATAAGCAGTGATTTTTGCACACTTTTGTCAAGAGACAGAGCTGGGCCTTTTGTAATATTTGTACTCCTCTTTGGTGTTATTTTTCCTGTTTTTCTCTTCTCTTGTTCTCTTTGCCTTCACACCAGTGGCCAGGCCTCTGCTGTGAGTAATGGAATTCCTCCCTCTGGCACAGCATCATAGAGTGCATCTCTTTTCCCAGGGCCTGGGGAGAGGCTTGGGCACCCAGTACCTTGTATGAATGAATGCTGTGTCAACAACATTAATCTACACTGTAATTGGCCACCACTGCCACAGCAGCCCATGTTTTACAAGCAGGCCCACAATGGAAAGATTGACCCGGTAAAGCTACATATTCAGTGGTGTAATCTAATGACATGGCTGTGTAAATAAGCCATGGCAAGCAGCAAAGTCCACATGACACTCAGCAGGGTAAATTTCACACTGTCTTGTACAGAAATGTATTACTCTCCTTTTATTACATGGAGTTACTGTTTTATGCATATTATCAATATATTTTCATGCCGCGGCTCAGAACAGGGAACAGCCTTTTTGAAGATACTCGATATAATGATGTAATTTTTTGCTATTGTGTAACCGTCTTGATATCAAAGAATGCCATTTGTAACTTTTTGTTATTGCAACCGCCTCATCAGTTGATATTCTGTCTTCAGAGCATGGATTTGATATTCTGTCTTCAGAGCATAATTATTCTTGGTGATGCTCTTGAGCCCCAGGGCTGTTGGCAGAAACGGATGTAATGTAAAGGAATAGTATTGCAATGGCAAAAATGTGTTAGATAAGCGTCTGGGGAAAAGCGGTGAAATATTTATCAGCTTAGTCTCCCCCTTTGCATGTATGATGCTGCTGAAAGGCATTAGCATCCTTCCGGTGGACCAAGAGCTGAACTGGCCTACTCTTAGCCCATATTTCAATTACTGTCCTCCACAAATGTGTGTCCAAAAGGCAAGCTCAAAGAAAACAGGACAATTAGATTTACAGTAAGGGACGCACTATTAATCTTTCATAAGTGCTGAAATGCACTTTGAATTAACTGGGTCTCTTATAAAAGCTTTTTTTTTCACTCCAAGATCCGTCTGAGAGCCACTCCTCATGCTCTATCATAACAGACTGCTCGGGCAGACCTGTAAATGTTAATTAGGAAGAAATAGGCTGGTGCCTGTCCACAGTTCATGCATCTGTCTGGATCCTGCCACAAACTTCTTGGTTGGCCACAAGGCATTGCAGAGGCACTCCTTTTGTAGTGGAATGAATCAAGGTAATGGGGGGGCCATAGATCCATGCTGTCGACTCAGGGCCTATATTTATGGCTTAAGGACCCATTACACATTGGTTTGTTGTCACTCCTGCCTGACAGACTGCCACCCTGGGGTCACAAGAGAAGGACAATTTTAGCTTCTTCCAAAAAGCGCTTGCAAAGAGGCAACAACAGCAGCAGAGTTTCCGCAAATGACTTATTGCCGCAAGCTTTGTATCCCTGGGCTCTCTAAATTTGTTGAAGCTGCTTGGCTATTTTAATCTGTGTAAGCATAGTAGTAAATGAGGGCAGCCTTCTATGTGGATTGCTTCTCTAACAGTGCAGAGCTGATAGCTGTTGGTGTGGGTCATTTGGATGTGAAGTCATACCCTTCATCATGCCTGAGTGCCAGCCCATCATTTGCCCCTGTGATTACTGCCACTGTTGCTTTCCTTTGGTTCCTGGAGGGAGACAGTAGTCAACACTGTTTGTCATTGCCTCTCAAACCCGCTCGCACAGTCTTGATCGTGCACGTGCACCCACATTTCTTTGAGTAGCTCAGGTTCTATTTCAGTGCAATCAGTTTTGGCTTTTCCATTAAAAATGCACTAGCATTTGTTGTCCCCAGATTTGATCATTCACAATAAATCCAGGCAGTTAGGCAAGTTGACAATGTAAATGTGTTATGGATCTAATCTTTCTTAGGTTGAACTGCAATCGTTCTCTGTCTGTTTTAATTTTGCAAGCTCAGGAAGTGGGCCTGGCTTTTGATGATTAAGGAAAAACTCAAAAACTTATATAGCATTCTTCTGACACATTTCACCGCAGTGATGGATGCTGATTGTTTACGTGGAAATCTTCACAAGTATGCATTTCCATTTTAACCATCTTCCCCCCTGGCAAATTAAAATTTCATTATTTCTATATCTAGGTTTTTTTTTGTTTTGTTTTGTTTTTGTTTTTTTTTTTGTTTTAGTTCTACTGCTCTGATTTATGGGCAACACTTTGCCATATATTTGCAATGCGAGCCTGCTGTGAGTTTGTATCTGGATCATTGTTGATGACCACAGGCCATGCCATATCCAAGCACCTCCTTATCCATCAGCAGCCTCAGTTCAGCACAGGCCTTTCAGCTGCCCTGGAAATTTCCACACTGTGCTTGGATGATTGAGATATTAAAAGTAAAATAATGCAAGCAAGTCGGTATGTGTCCATACCCTATTTATATTCTGTTTTCTTGCCATGTTTTTCTTAGAACCTCTATCTACTTTCAGATGCACCAGCTTACTGACAGTTTATGCCAGTGAATAACTAGTTTCATTGATTGGCAACTATTGTATCACATCCATCTCCTTCTGACATAGGTCCATTGAGAGGAGATCAATACACTTTTCAGCATACTTCACTCACACAATACAACTACATTAAACAAGTTCAGTTTAAGAAAGAATTAAAAAAAAAAAATCAAACCCAAATCCATCTCTTTCCATGCCAAATGATGTTCTCTCTTTCCTACCATTTTACTGTCTTTTCTTCTTCTGATGTCTGTGCATATTAGTTGAACCTGGCCTCCCCCTCCCTCAGCCAGTTTGAGGTCTGTGGAGCCTCAGGACTAGAGGCAGCCTGGAATTGCAGTCCGGTGAGACAGTGCCAGGCAGCATCCAGGGGTTAATCCACTGTGATGGCTGTGGGTGCATGGCACCAGTATGGCTGAGTGAACATCATGTTAAAGCACGGGGAGGCTAAACTCTGCCTCTTCCATGCACAAACCACAGACTGGCTCTCTCGCATGAGAACACAAAGGAGGATACAGTAGTGAGTAAACAATGCAAACGACGGGCAGAGAGATAAGCTATTCTTGTTGTGGCGCTCAGAGTCACCTTCCAGCCTTGGGACCGTGATACCTGGGCGAGGGAACTCATTTCTTCTTCAAGGGTAGAAAAGAGAGGTAGAGAGTGGAACGATAGTGAAATGTCAGAGGGTGGTGGGTGTTAGCTGGCTGGAAACCTCCAGCAGCAGAGCTCTCTGTTTGATCCCTGCGGCACCACTCCATCTGGCTATACACTGACCATGTTAGTGGACAACTGCCACTGGCTCATGGCAGCGCAACATTGGCTCATGCGTGATAGTGAAGGAGGTCTTATCTTTTTGTGAATCAGCTCTGTCTTTTCAAACACATTGTGCACCAGCCTTGCCAGAGTTGTCAGCCAGAAGTGTATCTCAGCCACTGAGCTCCGCATAAACCAAAGGAGATTAGGATTGTTATTTAAAAGCCCAAAAGAGCAGATGTAGTTGAATCAGTGTGTGTTGTACACATATGCTTTATGATTCCACTATATTACGCTGTTTGTGCAAATTAGAACGGTAACATTTTTACTTTCACAGGGCATCATAGCTTACAGTTATTTGGCCTCCTGATTAAAATTCATCTGAATTCTGTTGATGGCTTTTGTGTGTTTTTGAGAGAAACCCCCGTTATATTCCAATTTATATCCAATTTGCAAGTTATACAATGGCTGAAGTTGTCATGCCATCCTCTTTGCTGAGGGTGAAACGCGTATGCAACCTCCTGCATCCCCCACATTACAAATAGTGACGTGCCACGCTGATAGCCTTAATGAGCAGCGCCGAGTGCTCCCAGCCATCCCATAATGAAATTTGCTCAAGGCGGAACAGACCGAAGAGGCTTGGCAGAACATTGAGGCATATGGCGGAAACAGCCGTGATTTCCATGGCAGGTGGCTGGATGCCGCAGATAGGTAAAAGGCTCTGTCACCCTGGGCTATGGCCCTGATGGAAAGTGCGAGAGAAGGACTCTCCAGAAAGTAGCATGGAAAACATGATCTTTTCACATCACTACTGTTTCTGACAGAAAGCCGTCTTATATGCTGAAAACTGTCCACAGTTTTGAACTGCATGTGGCTTTGTGATGCAGATGAGGTGGTAAAATCATATGTAACCATTTTGCTTTACGTTTAATCTGTCCTAAGGAATTTAGAACGAGGATATCCCAAGCTAGGTTTTTTGATTATTTGATTACACAGGCATCACAGTGCAAACAATGCAATGATACATGTGCAGTACAGGGACAGTGTTTTACATGCCGCATGGGAGAAGTAACGCTGTTAAAAAATGGGAGCTAGAAAGATTGATTAATAGTCTTCACTGCTCGCTCTTTCTCTTTCTTATGTATCCCTTCTAGTATAAAGAAGCACATGTTGAGACCCTTGTTAGGGCCATTCCATCAGCCTCTGGAGCATAGTTCACAGGAATAGAAAAGGCAACACTGTTCATTTAAGTAATTTGGAAATTTCAGGGTTTTGACTGTGCCATGCCATAGAAATGGATTCCCTCCCTCCTGAGAGGGATCAGTAGAGGCATGGGATCACAGACACAAATGTGCGTGGTTTCTGGGCACTTTTCTGTTCGTGTATTTTGCTTATTGTATGCATGTCAGCTTTTGCATATTTATTTGCTACAGGAGAAGGGATAAATGGAATTAGGTATGTGTGTACTGAGTCATTTCTTTGTCTTTAAACTGATGAAACAGCAAAATCTCATTTAGACCTCAGTCTCTTACAGAGTAACGCTGAATGAGAACACACACACACAGCCTCCCCCCACCCCCCCAAAAGAAACCAAGTAGACAAGTAAACAGAAAATACACACCCAGTTTATAGTATTTCTTTGACTTAGAACAAGAAATATTTTGCCACACAGATCGAGTGACCCTCGAAGGTCTCCCAAATTTTCAACAATGCATGTGTGTTTACCAGCATGCATTTATCTTTAATATGGCGATTAACTGTATGTGGTCAAGAACAAACAAACAAATAAAAATAAAGACATATTTAATGTCTTATATTTAATGCTAATTTTATGTCTAATATTTAATGCTTTATGCAGTTCAGATATTAGTGTGCTGCCTGATTCTAGATTGCACACAATTAGATGGTCATCAGACAGGCATCTGTTGCAAACCATTTTGTGCAGCCAAATAGTTAAAATCAAAGACTTTTCCTGGATGGGTTTAGCAGTCATAATCATTGTAAGTGGTGCATAACAGATTTTCACAAGAAGAAACACGAGACAGAGGCTGGGAGTGTGTCATGCGTGCAACTTGGCAGTTCCGTTGCATTCTTAAATTGTTTTGTACATTTTACTTCACTAACACCCAAAGGAAAAAAGGTGCTATTATTTGCAAGTTAGCTCAAAAAAATTCCACAAAATGCTTCCATGAAGATTTGATACATTTATTTGGTTCAATAAAGATTTTTTCGGTTACCCGCCCATTTTTTTTTTTTTTTTTTTTTTTTTTTTGATTGTGAAATATGATGTAATGCATCATCAAACCTTGTTATTGTTCTTTCTTGCAGATTTTTTTTTTTTTTTTTTTTTTTTTTTTTTATTAATAGAGTGTGGTGTGTCTTTTTGCCACCCTCTTTTACCTTTTTAGATAAATTTTGAATTTTTAAGGAGAGTAAAACTAGAATATGTTCCCAAGACAGTGTGATGTCTAAACAATTTTCTCTGAATGAATACATCAAACAAATAGAACAGTTAAAGTAAGTCGTCTTATTCTAGTGAAGCTTTAAGTGTTAACATCATTGTAGCAACGATGATGTGGTCAGCCAGCTAACACCACACACAGCAGTCTCTTTCAAACCTCTATCAGACCTCTGCTGTTTGTAACAGGCACAATAAACAGGGGAAACTGAAATATTTAAAATAAAAAATAACATGTTTAATCTCTTCATTTATGTATACAGTAGAAGTGTGTTATATAATTGCATTCAGTTTAATCTGTTGATACTTTACTGGACCACTGTGGAAGAATAGCCTAATCAGAATGATTAAATCAAATGTATGCCTATTATAAGCCTATGGCTTCACTCATATTTACATTTTATGGGATAAAGATGATTATGGAACCCTGAACCACTGGCTAAAATCCAGAAACTTAGTCTGTGTTAAGTTGACCCTGAAACTTAGAGCCAGAGAGCTCTGGCATCAGCTTTAATCCCACTGTATTGTTTTCAGTCTTGGGGAGAAAATAATTTGCCTTAAAAGTAGTCCCTCAACCAAGAAGGAAATAAAGTCAGGGGTAAAGCAGCAAACTTCCCACCCAGGAGAGAGAGCAAATTAGACTCTGAAACAGCACATCTATGTCACATGTCTCACTCTGACAGATATGAACCTCCGCCTATCAATTCATCGGACTGACAGCTTTGAAAGTCACCAGAGAAAAGAGTTGTAACCCAGTCAATACTCTTCAGCATATTGCTGCATTGTGATGACTGCTCACCAATCACATGCATTTATTCCTATGCCAGGGCTGTTGCAGTGCCCAGCAGAATGCAAAACAGAACAGCTATGCAGACGCAAGCTACAAAGCACATCTATTTGTCACCATTTTGAAGGCTTAGGGGGCAAAATGCAGGATCATCTTTTTTCTATCCCTCTTTCTTTGTTGTTTTCAATCCTGATAGAGGCTGATCTTTATCAAGCTCCTGTAGCCTTGACTTCTGTCACCGTAACTGGCTACCCTCCTCTTCATCACTCAGGCCTGTTGACAGCAGAGTGGCAGCCGGACAACCCATTATGAAATGACCTTGGTCTAATGTCAGCAGGGCCATAGCGCTGCTGAAACAGTAACACCACAAAGTGAGTAATTTTCCTTCCATGGATCAGCATCTTTCTCCATGGACAATTGTGCTCTGTGGAGGAAGGCAGAGCGGAGCGATGGAGAGGAGATAGTCCTATGAAGACAGCCAGTGAACAAACCTCACCGAAGACAACAACATCAATGTAATTAGAATGATGGCCTCATCAGATTAAGCGGATTGCAACTCTTGTCTGAGGAATATAATGGCAGCAGTGCAAAATGACAATTGCATAAATACCGCGTGCAACCCTTAAGTATAGGAGTCCAGAATTAGGCTATACAGGCTTATTTTTATCCTCTTACTATATAGCATTTCATTAAAGCCTTAACACTGGTATTTGTTTTGAAGCTGAGTCGTAAACAGGGACCATGGATTCCTTATCATCTCTTATGCAATGAGAAAAAAAAAGTCCTTTAGTCTTATTTCAGGCAAAACTTACTGATGAGGTCTTTATGCCTTTGAAGTTGTCGTTGTAGTGACAGCATGGATTTTCTTCCTCTGGTATCGCACATTCTACTGTACCTCTATTTCATCTCCACTGCCATGAAATGTTTGATGCAGTAACAACACTTGTGTCTCTGACTCTCCACTCAGTCATAAGCTGCTATGGATACCCTAGTATGATCTTACCCGTAGCTGGGAGGCTCTCCATGAGGCACCAGGTTTCCCAAATGCCCCTCTGTATGTTGGTTACGCCATGAAGAGGCAGCTGAGGGGAGAAAATCACCTCAAGCCACTGCATGTGTTTATGCTGACTACTTAGGTTCACAAGGAATTCTCTGATGTGTATGTTGCTGTAGTGTCACATGGTAAGTTTTATCACAAAAACAGCATAACATTCTTTCACCTAAAAAAAAAAAAAAAAAAAAAACTTTCTGGGGGTCTTCATCAGGGCCAGTGGTTTCTCAAACTGGCAACATGAAGGAAAACAATGGACAAATAATTCATATTTTCGCTCTACCCAGTGCGTGTGAAGAACAAGGCAAATCGGAAAATAGTGAAAATATACAAACAGAACTTGAAAACCGCCGTCCTCTATGCCAAAGATAAAAACAACAGCACACTTTCCAGGGTGGTTTTGGTGACCTTGCCTAGCAGATCAGCGAGGTGTTGCTGGGATTCTGTCAGGCTTCACTGTCCTGCAGCAATTTGTTCATCGGAGCACTGTTCTAAACATGCAACGATGCTGCTCAACATGCCGTGCCGTGCTCATTCACCATAGGGGATTGAACATTCAAAGGAACAAACCTACTAGCATTTTGTACTGGAAATCCTGTTTTGGAGTTAAAAAAGTGACTCTTGTGATTTACCATACCAGTGCCACAGGCCTATAGTGCCTATAATAAGAGAAAACGTGTGGAAAATACTTTTTTGTGCTTTTTCCCTCATTATACATCCATTTATTTGAACCTATTATAGTAGTGAAACACTTACAGTATTCAGATTTGTCAAGGTTGATATTAATTAGCAATCCAGTGACTGCGCTTGCTATTTAATGTCCATGAAAAACTTAATTTAAGTGCCAACATGTCATTGTTATTGCTCAGATGAAACATGAGTGGCTACAGAGACAAGTCACGCTACAGTATTTCTCCTGTATGTCAGTGATGGAACATTTTGTTCCATGACATGAAGTGGTAATCCACTCAGAATTTTGTGAAGCATGTTATAGTATATGTGTCTGTAATTTTCTTCAACTAAAACCTCCTATGGTGCTGCTGTCAACCTCTCTTTTCTCTGCAGATCTTTCACAGTAATGCAATGCTGTTTCCTGACAGAAAGATGCATACACAAAGCAGGTGTTTATGTTGCGCCAGCCATATGTTTATCAGAAAATTTGTAACTGTGGTCGCTGGCTCTCAGTAGATAGCCCGCCAAAGTGCAACACATTGAAATACTCATCCTTAGTAAACATGCCCTGTAGGCTATATTGTCAAGCCTCTATTAAGTGACAGTTGAAAATCAAGCTGCAAACTCTGACAAAAGCTATGAACACCCAACTAAGGACTCTTTCAGGTTGCCATTTCTTCTTTAAGTAGGAAAGAAGGGAGCTGGCGTGCTAGAAGGATTTGGTTTGGATTCAGGATACATTTAGCTCAAGTTCACTTCATTGCACCTGAGAAACCTGGTCCTGGCAGACAGGCCATTTTGCGAGTGCTGGAGTAAGAACGTGATAGGAGGTATGAATGAACAATCTGATCTCATTGTGTTGCTGTGGAAGTGCAAGAAGAACAGTCTATAACCTAGGCTGCCGTTCAATACATATCTTGTGTTGCTAAATACAAAAGACAAAGTACTATTATATTCCACTACTCCTATGATCCTATTCAGTTTGGAACACCACTGAAAATCCCACTGTTACATTAACTGAAAGACAAAGATAATATGAATTGAGAGAGGAAGACAATGCAAATGCAAGGAATGCAAAGAGAGTGAAGGGAAGTTTTCTGGCAGACTTAAACGCTCCTCTAAAGATTCAAGAGCCTAACCGTGTAGAATAATGCTAATGTTGATGTATGCTTTGTCTGATAAATCCAGGCAAATTGGATGGTATCCCTGTTGATACAAAGCCTGATAATATCTGACAGGCAAACATGAGTCATTCTGCAGCAGCAAATGCTTTGTTTACATTATGTATTTTTCTCAAACATTTGGGCATGCTTTCGTATTTTGACCTGTCTAGTTATACTTACATCTTGTTGGAAGTGAAGGTTATGGCAATGTCCCAGATGATGATGAAATTCCAAATTATATGATGTAATTATTTTTGGTAGCTCATAAAATGCACTGGTCACTGTTTCAGCCAAGATTGATGAAGTAATTTTACTTTTATTGAGGCCTATGAGTAATTGACATATGATGCAGCAGTGAATCTTTGGAGGAGCATTTTAAGTCTGCCAGAAAAACCATCATTCTTTTTTTCACAATTGTATTTTTTTTCTTTCTTAAAGTCATTTGCTTCAAGTTTGCCAGCATTCCTCTGAACATATTTAATCAACATGAAACGGAATTGGTCACAAATCCATATTGTAAATTATAGTAGTGTATTTCATCACATGTGCTATCATTTCAGGAACCCAGCCTTGCAGAATAATGCTAATGTTGATGTATGCTTTGTCTGGGCAATGAGGGATGAGCACTCCAATATGGTAGTGTCTTTGCTGATGTGTCTGGGTGCCAGTGCTCTATCAAGGATTCATGCTGTGTCAGACGGGGAGTGGATCTTAGTGCTTAGAGCCAGGAATACAGGAGCAGCTCTGCACAGAAATTATCCCGAGACGCTCTCGATGTAATTAGCATCCGTTAACCATCCATGAATTATTTCTTTGCGGTGACATGCCTCAGCGCCTCTTGACTTTGCTCTTGTCTGAGGAATGTCTCCATATATGTGGCCCAAATTAGATGTGGTGAGCTGAATCTGCCAAATGACAGTCCCTGATAGTAAGACACAGCTTCTCTCACTCCGGTAATCAAAAGTGGTCAGCGAGCTCTGTTGCTCTCTTGCAGGGTGTGCTTTAGGTTTTTCACTCGCCACCTTGACAAGGTCACATCCAGACTGAGCAGCTTGTTAAGATGCCCAAGGCAAAGATTTATTGATACTCGCAAATTTCAGATATGACCCATTTAGACAGAAAGCCGCTATCAAATATTACTAGACACCTGTTCATGATAGTCCAGTGTGATAGATAGTGAATAATCGTTCTAATATTATCATCACACGCAATGATAAAACCATCCTATTACAAGTTGCACAGCCTCAGCACACACAGTTTTATGATTCCTGTAGGAGGAAAAAAAAATATGGCTAACTCACTATTTGCGATCCATAGGTTTACAAATGTACATATGAGTGTAGTGGTAAATATACATTACAGTAATATCCAAATGCTGCTCTTTTCAAAGGATATTGATCCCTCCCCCAGTCTCCCCAAGGCTTGCATTTTTATCCTCTGGATTTAATGTATAGAAATGGATTAGGCTTTAACTTTCCAACCACCCGATGGATTATGTATGCGTGCCTCGAGTTTTTGCAGCTTAGTATTCAGCACATTACACTTCCTCTTCACTGTAATGCTGTTGTGATTCTGTAATGGGCTGAGAGCAAATGAGAGACGTGCTGCTGGAAGTGTACTGTTTAGTGTGTGTATTCATGCCATGTTTGTTTGCGGGTGTGCTCGTGTGGGTGTGCGCGCGCGCTACCTTGCCTCGCTGTGAGTGTTGTATTTGTAGCTTCTGTTTTATTTTGATGCCCTGTTAGATTCACTTCCCTCTTGCTGGGTGTTGCGGTATGTCCAAGCTTCAAGGACTGGAGAGGTCTGGCTACTTTTCTTCTCTGTCCTATCCCAAGTGTGTTGGATTGAAGAGAAGCTCCTGGATGTCGACAAGAGATTGACTACCTCGTCTCCAGCCAGGGCCATAAAGTCTTCAAGACCCTGCTTTTGGGGAAGTTATTTGTTAAACTCACTTCACAGAAATGTTCTAGTTGGTTGTGGAGTGCACCAAAAGACCTACTTTAATGGCCCAGCTGCCAACTATAAATGTCTCCCCATTTTTATCTCAGACATATATTTGATCTCAAGTATCTCTCATAGTTTAAAAAAAGAAGCTTCTCTCTAACCCTCTGGTAAAGTTCATTGAACCTTTCCACAGAGTATTTAAAGCCTAGGCAGACACAGGCAATTTGTCCTATTGCTCCCACTGTTACTCCAACCATAAAGCATCCTCCTCTAGTTTGTGGATGCGGTCATTGTACACACAGTCGCCCAATTGTGTTTTACAATATTTGTTTTCTATATATTTGAAATCTTCTAATATGCCTTTCCTTTTTGTGTTGTGCAGTAAGATATGCACAAAATGTTCCTTTTTGTTGATACCTTTTGTAGTTGTGATTTTAATTCTTAAACATTTGGATACAGTTTGCTGTACTGTACATACTTTTGCTTTCAGTGATCTCAAATGTCCATTAATGAGGCTGGTGTTCTGTAATGATTTTTCAAATCAATGGGCACGTTGCCATCTTGCACTGTGTTTACCTTTCGAAACTGCTGAATATAGTGCAATAAACTGAATGGTTACTTAAAGCCATGCAGCTATGAATGACAGTTTATCTGCCTGAAAATAGTCCATGTGGAATAAGCTAGCTTTATCATTTCACAATGCTTCCCATGGATTACCTGAAATGACTAATATCAATAAGCTTGTCTGCTGCCTTTTCCTAAACATAGGATAATTATGTAAAATGACATCTAAAATATGTATTTTATCTAAAGGTAAAAAGTGTAAAAAGTAAAAGGTTAAAAAAGTAAAAACAACAGATATTACATAAAGGAGAGATTCAAATCTCTGAAGCATTCCCAGGGCATTCTAGTGAGCGTATCCCATCGAGTGTGTGTTGCCATGTGTGCTTTTGTGGAATTTGTATGTGCTTATCAGCTCCAGTGTGTATGTATGCATTTGTATGTACATGTGTGCATGTGCGTGAGTCATCAAAGTGACAGCGCCACATAGAGTTCCTCTTTCAGTTCGTGTAGTTGAGGTGATATCCAACCTGATCTCACAGAAATCCGTGAAATGAGCACGACCTCTTAACAACGCATTGCGTGCTCCTGGCACATAACCTGTTATAATTACGTCTGGCCACCACAGAAACAGCGTCCACTGAAAGTCAATTAGGATCCGTGTCGTATGGCCACCACGCAAACGCTGTCCACTGAAAGTCAATTTCACGTGGGTGGTAGTTCATAGATCCCGGAAGTGCAAATTTAATCAAAATAAAATAATAAAATAAAAAATAAAAAATCGCCAGTTTTCTAGACTAGGCCTACCATATTGACCCGCATAAAAGACGACCCTGATTTTAAGATGACCCCTCTTTTTCAAGACCATTTTTTGGAAAATAGGCTACTTTTTATATGGACAAAATCTTATTTGAATAAAAAAGCCACCGGCCTGCATCAGGCGGGTCGGTCGCGGCACCGGCTGGTACCGCGCCCACCCGGTCAGGTCTGCGGGATCTGACAGGTGAGCGGTCAGTGCCGCGGTCGGCCCGCCTGGTGCCATGGCCGGTAGGAGTAGTATCTAACATGGAAGGGCGCAAGCCAGTAATTTCGCCTAGGGCGGCACATAGGCAGAACCGCCACTGTATAGTTTATAATGTCATCATTTTCATATTTTTCTAGTCCACAAAAATCACATTTTAAGCCATTTTGAAATCAATGAACGAAATTTTATTTTAATCTGAAAAACACCGGCGTTACCAAGGCAACGCGCTTCATGCTACCTGGTGACTCCCGGCTTCTCGGCTTCAAAGACGTCACGCCGTGGGTGGTGGTTCATAGATCCCGGAAGTGCAAATTTAATCGGTATTCTGAAAAAAAGGTCTGATTATTAGCCATAACGTTGTAACCACCCAAGGCAGACTTACCACGAGCTATGAGGATGTGTAACGATGGCATGTGTCCACAAGTCCCGTATAATATCAACTTTATTTTAAGAAAACACGTTTTATTTGCGATATCATATCACGGAGAAGCACTACATTACCCATAATCCTAGTGTTTATCAGCGACGTGTCTGAATCGACAGCTTTCATCAATAAAGTCAATAAAATCTAATAAAGTGCATGAAAGTTGATAATGTGCTGATATGTTACGCCATTGAACACAACCCTTTCAGTCAGCGAAACAGAGCGGGTGGACAAACCGTCGGAACACGTCAAAAATAGCACTAAAGATTTATATAGTCTATATATATATTTTTTTTTTTTTCATAACACATCTTTACTCGTGGTATAAACATAGGCTACATGTTAAGGTTATGCTTTTGCTGTTGAAAAACTACCGTATGTATGGTTTTTAAACCTAAATTCACAATGTTTATCCTAACCCGGAAGAGGGGTACCAGAACTACAATTCGTGCAGAGTTGCAACACACAGAGCTGTCCTGCGCCATAGCTTTTGTAGTTCTAACATGTTATGTCTATTATATGAAGTGGTGATCACTAATTTTGCAATCTTAATCAAAGTTTTTGGGTGTGGGAAGAACGCCTGAATGGTCAGATTTTAATTTTTTTTTCTTAAGATAGTGAAATCATGTTTTTTTCCATGTTTTGACACTAGTCGGTGGCGCCCCCTATTGGTTTGCCATCGGACATGATAGTAGAGGTCAAGAGCTTTCCAAAAATGTTGACCCCATGTCTGTGCCATTTTTTGTTGCTGCACTGTAAGCCTTTAAAAGTGTCTCAGGTGCAAGGTTCTAAGGGCACTTGTGGGGAGCAGGAACTGCCCACTGGTCTCACACTGAGATATGTTACTCCATAGGTCAAGACCTTTCAAACGATGTCTTCATTGTTGTTCTGTGACAAAGTTTGATTTTCATCATGCTCCAAGTCAAGGCTGTCTCAGGTATACATCTGCAGACCTCTTTTAGGGCCAAGCTTGATAAAATCAGTCAAACTTCTTTAAGGGGGTATGTAATGGCCAAATTTATTTAGAATATTGATGTTAGTCATATACACAGTCATACTTTTCAATTTGGACCATTTCAAAGCTTTTTTTCCCCATAAAATACTCAATGTTTCATATTTCAGATTTTCCCATTAACTTAATATGGCCACCTGAGACACTTTTAAAGGCTTACAGTGCAGCAACAAAAAATGGCACAGACATGGGGTCAACATTTTTGGAAAGCTCTTGACCTCTACTATCATGTCCGATGGCAAACCAATAGGGGGCGCCACCGACTAGTGTCAAAACATGGAAAAAACATGATTTCACTATCTTAAGAAAAAAAAAATTAAAATCTGACCATTCAGGCGTTCTTCCCACACCCAAAAACTTTGATTAAGATTGCAAAATTAGTGATCACCACTTCATATAATAGACATAACATGTTAGAACTACAAAAGCTATGGCGCAGGACAGCTCTGTGTGTTGCAACTCTGCACGAATTGTAGTTCTGGTACCCCTCTTCCGGGTTAGGATAAACATTGTGAATTTAGGTTTAAAAACCATACATACGGTAGTTTTTCAACAGCAAAAGCATAACCTTAACATGTAGCCTATGTTTATACCACGAGTAAAGATGTGTTATGAAAAAAAAAATATATATATAGACTATATAAATCTTTAGTGCTATTTTTGACGTGTTCCGACGGTTTGTCCACCCGCTCTGTTTCGCTGACTGAAAGGGTTGTGTTCAATGGCGTAACATATCAGCACATTATCAACTTTCATGCACTTTATTAGATTTTATTGACTTTATTGATGAAAGCTGTCGATTCAGACACGTCGCTGATAAACACTAGGATTATGGGTAATGTAGTGCTTCTCCGTGATATGATATCGCAAATAAAACGTGTTTTCTTAAAATAAAGTTGATATTATACGGGACTTGTGGACACATGCCATCGTTACACATCCTCATAGCTCGTGGTAAGTCTGCCTTGGGTGGTTACAACGTTATGGCTAATAATCAGACCTTTTTTTCAGAATACCGATTAAATTTGCACTTCCGGGATCTATGAACCACCACCCACGGCGTGACGTCTTTGAAGCCGAGAAGCCGGGAGTCACCAGGTAGCATGAAGCGCGTTGCCTTGGTAACGCCGGTGTTTTTCAGATTAAAATAAAATTTCGTTCATTGATTTCAAAATGGCTTAAAATGTGATTTTTGTGGACTAGAAAAATATGAAAATGATGACATTATAAACTATACAGTGGCGGTTCTGCCTATGTGCCGCCCTAGGCGAAATTACTGGCTTGCGCCCTTCCATGTTAGATACTACTCCTACCGGCCATGGCACCAGGCGGGCCGACCGCGGCACTGACCGCTCACCTGTCAGATCCCGCAGACCTGACCGGGTGGGCGCGGTACCAGCCGGTGCCGCGACCGACCCGCCTGATGCAGGCCGGTGGCTTTTTTATTCAAATAAGATTTTGTCCATATAAAAAGTAGCCTATTTTCCAAAAATGGTCTTGAAAAAGAGGGGTCATCTTAAAATCAGGGTCGTCTTTTATGCGGGTCAATATGGTAGGCCTAGTCTAGAAAACTGGCGATTTTTTATTTTTTATTTTATTATTTTATTTTGATTAAATTTGCACTTCCGGGATCTATGAACTACCACCCACGTGAAATTGACTTTCAGTGGACAGCGTTTGCGTGGTGGCCATACGACACGGATCCTAATTGACTTTCAGTGGACGCTGTTTCTGTGGTGGCCAGACGTAATTATAACAGGTTATGTGCCAGGAGCACGCAATGCGTTGTTAAGAGGTCGTGCTCATTTCACGGATTTCTGTGAGATCAGGTTGTGATATCATGTGCTCTTGGGGTGTTAGCCCAGAGGAGGCTTGACAAGGCACCTGACTGAGGGAGTGCCAGTTAGGCTGGGCTGATTTGGACTGTGTGTGATCTGGCTGATGACGCCAACACACAACTCTTCATGTTATTATTCAGTTTTCATGGCCTGGCTTCCACCATTCTCAGAGCCTGCTGGCCTCCAACTGCCCAAACTGTTTTTTTATTCTCACTATTTTATTTCATGGCATAATGTGTCAGTATTAAGTCATTCCCTTATACGCAACACATTCTCACAATGACACAGTGAATGAAATGATACACAAGTTGAAGCAGCCATATGTGTGTGTTTGACCAATCAGAAATGTCGCGCTGCATGCCCCACACCCCAAAGTTCCTGAGCGATTCAAAAGTCCCCAGCCCCGAGGAGGAAATATTTCTTCAGTAATAAAAAATGTCCCCAGAATTACATGTTTACCTGTGTTTGAAACACAGACAGTTCCTAGTCCCTGTTCCTGTTGTCGAAACCTGTCTTTGACGTAATGTCACAGTTCCTCTCTTTGGCCAATATATGTCAGCTGTACTGCATAAGTAGTGCCAAAGATTTGGTTTAATTCAAATTGGGAGAACTATGATACAACTGAAAGCAACATATAAGGGTGAAATACTAAAATAACATTGTCAGTGAAGGTGAGTTATATGTGAGGTATATCTACAGGGATCTACAAGCTGCTTATTGGTCTTAGCAAATTTAAAAGAACGGCCATTGGCTTTGAATTGCTTCAGGTTTGTATCATTTGTGACTAAACACAACAGTAGAATTTGCAGTGGCTTCACTGAAAATAATGGACATTTGTCATGATATCTCTTTGTAAAGAGTGAGAATTAATGGGCAACATGTTAATTATCAGCGTGTTACCATTTTAGTGCTTTGTTTACAGTGTAAACAAAGCACTAAAAACAGTGATTTCTAAACAAAGGTGTAGTGGTTTTTCCTCTAAATTTAGTCTCTGATACTGCAAGCCTTTGCAATCTTTGCTGTAACAGTAGCAGTCGAGCAAGATTGCTTGACACTGTGGCCTGTTGATGAACAGTCTATGATGCTGAAAAAGAAAATGTGGGTTGTGTGTATCAGTTCTTGCCACAGAACAGTGTGCTGCTTTGCATTCCACCTGCTTTATTTAATCATTACCTCGAATGGAAACAACTTGGATTTTGTGAACTGTAAAATTTTTGATTAATTGAATCTTGTTCTGCTCAGATGTCTATAACATTTGCGTTCTTAACAAGAGGTCCTGTAAGGAGCACCTGAGGACCTGTCTTATTTAGATACCTACCATTGTAGCTCTGCTGAAATAGTTAAACTTGTTGTGACCCTTGTCAGTTCATTCAAGAGGGAATGTGGAAACACAGAAAGCCTTGTCATAACAAGGTGCTAGCGCTGTAAGTGTAGAAGTCCTGGCAAAGAATATCATGGTCATTATCTGCTTCAGGGGGTGCAAAAATAACAGAAACACCACTTCAAAAAGGAATTTAACTTTGAAGTAAGTAAATCACAATTACAAAGGCAGCTACACAGGAAAGTCATGTTTAGTTGAATGCCAATTAGCAGTGTGCATTAGCTTTAGAAGCACTAATATAGTTGCTACTTTTTGTGCAGTGAGTAGTACTTTTATAGATGTGTTATATTTGCATAAATTCTCTAAAAAAAAATATGAGGCAAACATCATTCCAAAGAGGTCAAACATTTTATAGATACTTTGCTTGGATTTGGCTACAAAATTATTTCATGAGGCAAGGGGAAGTCAGGAAAATCATGACAACATTGCTAAAACTGGGTAAACTGAATTAGTAAAGAGGAGCAGTTGAGGCTTACCGACTTGGATAGGGACACTTACAGCCAATGCACACTTCTCTTGAGGGTTTGTGGTGTTTTCAATGTGGAGAGTGCACTTGGTCTCTGCAGATATCAGTCAGTTCAGGTCTTTTGCGGTCACAGTGGCTTGAAAGAACAGATTCTGAACAGCTACTGCAGTGACGTAGCACTGCTCAGTTACGTCGTTTCTTTTAGAGCAGTGATCCAGCCTGTCATCCTAGCACAGCCTCTGCAGCACCGTCCATGGTGTTCCAGAAATCCAAAAATCCCTTTGTGGACCTTCCTTACATAGACCGCACAGACCACAATAAACACAAATGAGCTTGTAACAGGGCAGCTGCCAAATCTCACAAAACGAGGGCACTGGAGAGGTTGGTTCACTTAACACAGAATTAACCCCTGCAACATAATCTCAACAAAAACTGCACCTTGTGATCGTCACAAAGATGATGTTTACAGCAGGGCTGACATTTAGAAATTGTTTGTATCCATACTCAACGTGCAATAATGTACAGCCGATGTACACCGCACAAAACCTGGACCTCTCGGCAGCAGAAAATAAAAGTAATATGTCTGATGAGTCATCTTTCATCCTCTTTACTACCTCTGGATGGGTTTCCATCTGGAGAAATTCAAAGGATGTCTTCAACCTACGATGTCTGTTGCCAGCTCTTAAACATGGTGTTGGATCTGTAATGGTATGGGTAGCAACCTTGTGGGAGTTATTTCCGATATTTTGTTCTGCATGATTGTATAACAGCCAGGAAATATCAGACCACTATACAGAACCAGGTTTACCCTCATGACGTTCCCATATTCCATGATGCTGTATGCCGCCATACCTCCATATACCCTGCTTAACAAATTCAACCGAGGTTTCATGAACACCAGGATGAAGTTAAACACACTGCCTAGTGGGATTGGGGAGGTTCTGAAGCACCGAGTGGGAAGTAGATCTCCACCTCCTTCATCTCTCAAATAACTGGAGGCTTTCCTTCTACAGAAATTATGTTATAGCCCACTACATAGTTCAGGGCTTGTATGATGGAAATCCAAGGAGGATTGAAGTTCTTCTGAAAGCAAAGGATGGTTCTGCTCCTTACCGCGTCCTCGATATTCATATCTTGCCAAGTGTTTTCATTATTTTGCCTCTTGACCTCCTGTCTAAACGAAACCGTACACAAAAGCAAAAGTGCATTTGTTAACAAAGAAAAAAGAAAGAAGGAAAAACAAATAGGACAAAACAAAGCGCACCAAGACGAAAAGAAACCAACATATCACAACACATTGCAGGCTACAGAATGCCCTGGTGCTTCGAAAAACCGTTCCATTATTGTCTATCCCTGTGGTGTTTTTCAGCAAGATGCAGAATTTATTACCTGCTCTGTTTTTAATGGATAAATCTGCATTGGTAGGCGCACAGTGCACTTTGGTAGGATCGATTTCAGGAGATTTGTTGATTGATATTAACTCTAAAAAGTCTCAAGCGACAGCTCTCTGCTCATCTTTGCTAACTTACCAACTGGTTAAAACTGGATAAACTGGTGAAACTACTGTAAAACTGGCTAGCATGTATGCTCACTCACTCACACACACACACAAGCACACACACCAGCTCAAAGAGTATTAGCCACATGTTGTAACTGATGCCTACTTTCATCCGTAATGACAAGTTGGATGGTGAAGCCAATTATGAGTACATTTACGATGAGAGCCTTGTCTCTGTGGACTGACACGAGGAGAGGGTGCTCTCTCTGAGCACAGCAAGACGTCGTTCACACTGTGAATCTACAGTAAATGACGCTGTATGTTAAGCCAGCGCAGCATGGAGCCTGACAGAGCTCAGTATGTGTGATTTACAGTAAGCTTGAACACGTCCACACATACTGACATGCACAGCTGAATTCATGCATGCTTGTAACTGAGCTAAGTGAAGCTGACTCCCATTACCGCTGCGTCCTCATCAACAAAAACAACAACTACAGAAATCGCAAAAAAACAGCAATAACAATAATAATAGTGATAATAAGAGTAATTACTGTGATAACAATATTGTGTGATGTTGTCTTTTTATTCTATTTATTTATTTATTTATTAGTATTGATTTAATTCTTGTATTTTTTAATTTACATTTGCTTTTTTCTCGACTGCCTTTTTATCTTTTACCCTCTTTATCTTTTAATATCCTTCTGTTTTCTCTCTACTGTGTTTTGCATCTTTAGTTTTCCTGTTTTAACCTTATCCTTTCTGGATGGCTTTCGGTTTTTATTTTGCTGTCAGATTATCCTGCTTTTGTTGTGTCAGTTGAAGCGCTTTTTAAACTCTGTTTTTAAAGGTGCTGTATAAATAAAGCTTGTTCTTCTTGTTCTTCTTCTTCTTATGTAATGGTAACATTAACAACTGATCTCGATATGTAATTTCAGAAGTCAATGACTTTGGAATTGCTACTTTGTAATGAGGCAACAATATCACTGTTTTCTTTCTTTTTTTTTTATTAAGTCTCTTGAATGCTAAGATAGTCATGTATTAAAATATGTTTTCAATGAATGCAGCACTTCAGAAATGCTCCACTCTGTCATAATGTAAGAGGCTTAGCCAGGGCTCGTGACACTAACTTCCCTATCGTTTTAATAGGCTGCCAGTCAAACGAGCAAAAAAAAAAGACAATGAGTGGGAACGGGTTGAAATGCAATGTCAGTCACTGAGCCTTGCCACTAGTGAGCACATAAACAACACTGGTCCCCACACTGCATGGCTTTAACGTCCACATTTACTTAACAGCAGCATACCCTGCCCCTAAAAATCCACAAACGCTACCTTGGAAGTGTGTGTGGCTTCTTCCTAATGCTGTGAACTTTCTCTGAACCTCTGAAGGCTGAATGTGGCACAACAAGCTCCCTCTGCTTCAGCTTGTTACTCAAGACTGAGAGAGGGTTTTTGCTTTTCTTTTTTTTTTTTTTTTTTTCCTAGTGGTAACAGGAGGATGTGGAGGGAGATGTGGAGCGTTGGTGAGATCTCTGACAGGCAAACGGTGATGTGATGTTTCATGCAGTAGTCACAGTTAATGCTGCGGACTGTCACAAATAAAAGGACGAGAGTGGAGATGGACAACGTGTCTGTTTTAGCAACACCTGCATCCAGAATGGAGCATGCATACAGTGCAGTAATTGGATTTCAGCTGACATGCCTTAGAATAAGCTGTGCGACTATTTTGTATTCGAGTTCATAATTAATGGTGCCTTTGCGTCATTTCACCTTTGGTTTAATTTCACCTGGAGATTTTGATTTGTTTGTATTCATGAGATCAGAAATTTCAGTACGAGGGAATAGAGGCCAAATGTAACGGGCAGATAAAAGCCTCACATGACTTCCATTTCATAGGTATTTTTTTTTTTTAACCTTCCCTGAGTCTGAGTCAGACTGTTGTGTCATATTTTGATGTTGACAGGCTGGGAGAGCGTGTTCCCCTGGGTGCCAGCTAATTCAAAAAGCAGCAGCAGAGTAGCAGATGCCAGATTAGTGTCAGAGCACGGTGACTGATGAGGAGACTCCTGGTCGCTCAGTCACATGCTGGCACTGTTTTACGTATGTGTAATATCCGCCTGCTTGTGGCTCCTCAGCGCGTCATAATAATAAATCAATGAATTGGTTCCACATACTCAGCTTCCATTACCTGAGGTTTAAATGATACTTTAGAGAAGTTTATGCTGCTTCTTTTATATTTGCACTGGGGCATAGCTAGACCTTTGTTGTAGCTTCATATATTCATGGCATGCAGTGTCACACCTATTGGAATTTTTGTGACTAATTGAATCTGAGTAGCGAGTAATTTTATTACCTCCATCAATACGGGTGCTTTGCTCGGCACCACAACCGCAGATTTAATACAACCGTGGAGAATGAGGATCCTGAATGGCAGTCACAATTGTTATTGATTAACAATTATTTCAGTGGAAAAGTACACTCCTAAATTCAAGATTAAGTGATGATCTTATATGGGTGCCATAAATACTGTTTATGTTATATTTGCTCTGTATCACTTAAAAAAGAAAGGCTTATGCCAGTAAAAATGTGTTGTTTCCTACCCAGTCAACAATAACCAAATTATATAACTTGGGAACATCTTGGTGTAAATTGGATGATGCTGAATACATGATTTTTTTTTTTTTTTTTTTTTTTTCCAAATGGAGTTTGAATGACTCAGAAAAACAGAGTGTGACAAGTTCTTACCTGTGTGTCTATTTATGGCCTTTCCCTAGGAGCTACACTCAGTCTGTTTATGCCTTGTTCTGTCCTCTGTTCTCTAAAGGAAGACTAAGGGAGCTGGTTCTCATCCATGTTCCCATTCGGCTTCACAACTCAAGGGCATTGAGATGCCAGCACACACACCCAAATACCCAAGAGTACAATGACAAAAACAGTAGTCTTCTTCTTCTTCTTCTTCTTCTTCTTCTTCTTCTTCTTCTTCTTTCCTTTTTTTGTGAGGAAGATGGCGTGATAGTGTAGGCTGTAAGGAAGCTCTCAGTTCAATCCACTGACATGATTTGGAATTTGTTTCACAAACCAGTCAAATATATCAGACATAATCCCCCATCACTCATTTGTCACATATACTGACACAGGTTGCTATGCCTGCTGTGATCTGGTGTCACGTACAGATATGCCCAGATACAGTCACACACACACACACACACACACACACACACACACACACACACACACTGTGCACCAGCGGCATCATTAAGGTCCTGAAGTGAATCCAGGTAAAAAACATTACCCCTTATTGATTTCCCTTATTAAATGTAAACTAATTATAAAGGAGGCGATATGGGTAAATAGAAGCATTAGGGATCATTACATTTTTGCGACAATGTACACATGATTTGTACAACAGCACCTGTAACTCAATAAAAAAAGAGGATGTTCCTTCTATTTTGTGCGTTATATTATCAAGTCAAGTTCTATGGAGTTCAAATTTTTATCACCTCTCACCATTGACACTCCAGCCAAGGCCGGTTATTTTATGCAAATCAGCTTTCAAAATCAGCATTTGATGTGTCAACTTACATGCCAGGACACAAACTGAAACCCCCCCTGTTGATGTCTGTGTATGTATTTGGATCTGTCAATCACTGTCATGTAAGTTCAGTGGGGCTAAAAGAATATGTTACGCATTATTTTGATTGGCGAGAGTTTGGTCAAGGTCAGAGGAGCCAGAAGACATAATGTCAGAAGAAGACTAAGCCAGATATATGAATTTTTATTTATTTATATATTCACTTATTTGAAACGATGAAGAAAGGGAGGAGAGGTGATAGGACGGTCAAATGAGTGACTAATTATCAAAATACGGAAAGACAGCAAAAACGAGCCAGCTGTGTACTGATGAGCTGACTACCACTAGCCGCCAGATGGACACTGGAATGCTGGCGCTTGCTTGGACTGACACTTGCTTTGGCTGAACAAGAGGAGGGGAGGAGAAGAGGATGGATAAACAGAGCACTGGAGATGGGAGGAGAAAAATAAGTGGAGGCAAGAGGAGAATTCAGGGGGGCGAGGAATGAGGAGAGAGAGAGAGAGCAACAGATAAGGCAAACAGAAGCGCATAATGTATCACTGTAGGCCTGTACAGACCGCTGTTCAAAGTGTTTACTATGTTCTTTTATGTAGCTTTGTTCATGTTCATATCAAAGAGCACCAGGTTGATACATTCTGCAGTTGAAGTTTTAAAAAAAAAAAAAAAATCCTCCAGCGGGAGAGAGCGCTCCTGGAGCCCCTTTAACTGCCTCTGACCTGCAGCCCCAGTGCTCTGAAATCCCAACAACGCCCCTGCTGTACACACATAATTCATCCTCCATCGGTTAGAGGGATAAAGTGTGAGCCACAGGCATGGGGATGCATGCAGGGAGAGATGAGGATGAATGTTTGTTATTTTGCCCCCAAATGTTGCAGAGTCAGGGTAGGGGGCCTGAGTGAGGAGGGTATAGGTCTCTCATTTCCACTCATGGGGGGCTCAGACCAAAGAGTGGTGAGACCTACTGAACTTCAATAACGGCCTCTTGTAGTTTTCTCAGAGGTGCAGTATAGTGCCTTTAAGGGGGAATCAATGAGGTGATAAATTGTTGTGGACAGCAACCCCTTTTATTTGCTATGTTGTTGTATCCATGCCTGGATGCTACTGTCTCTCTCTCTCTCTCTCTCTCTCTCTCTCTCTCTTTCTGTCTCTCTGCTTGTGCATCAAAGACTGTGCGTGTTTGTGTGTGTTTGGCAGGCATATATAAACCTGCAGTGCTCCCCATTTATGATAATTGAATGCTTTGGTCCATTTGTGTTTTGCTGGTTTATTTTCTGCTTGTGGCTTTAATGGCTTGTTATCTGTCTAAACCTGTTTTTAAACACTTCCTAATGGGTGTTCAAATGCATCACCCACTGACGCTCATTGCTTTCTTTTTGTTTTCAGCCCAAACATTAACAGTGTTAAGGTTATTCTCAAGGTTATTTTTGCAACATCAAGCCCCTGTCATGTCTGGGAATGTTGTGTTTTATGGCTGAATGAAATTGCCAGCTTGCTTAAGTATACTGTGAAAATCTGCTGCTGAATAAATCAAGTGGGTTTAATAAGGGGGAGATACCTTATGAATTGGTCACAGGACTGTGCCATGCAGCTTTCGGCATGCACAGTTGTATCCTGTGAGATTAATGGTGAAGAAGCTGGGTAAATACAATGTGATGCTCTGAAAACGGAGCTCTCCTACATTACACCATTAGCCCTCCTATTTACATGAACACAATAACATGAGATAAGGGAAATGATTCTTTCTTCACGAATGAAATTATTTTCATTTATGCAGCAATGGAACACATTCATTTGTGTAGAGCAATGACAAATCACTGAAGGAGAACCTCATCATCTTGTACAAGACATACCTCTACGAATGATATGTCAATTCCTGGGGTCCTATTTTTGTGGCGCCACAGACTGTGTAGGGCAATAATGTATGTAGTAAGTCAATTTTTTTTTTTTTTTTGTTTTGTTTTGTATCTGAGCCTGTTTAATAATTTTTTGGACACTTGCAATTGACAGTGAATTCAGCATAAGAAGGGAGATCATGTGCACACCCTGGTAGCTCAGCTGGTGAAGTGTGTATCATGTCATATGGCCTTACTGTAGCGACATGGGTTCAAATTCAAACTGGACCTTTTCGCTGCATGTCATCCCCTATCTCTCTCCCCTGCCCTTCCGGTCTTTCTCTCTGGTCCCTGTAAAGTAAAACTGAAATACCAAAAAATAAATAAATAAATAAATAAATAAATATTAATAATCAATAAAAGAAAAGGAAATAAAGGAAAAGAAAAGAAGGGACATCATGTAACTGTGCTACTATGTTTGTGGTGCCTCAGATTCATGCATTGCAACTCTGAACCTCCTGTAAAAGAAAATCATTTTTCTCGTGGGACAAGCTGGTCCGGCCGCTCCTCTCCATTATCAGACTGTCAATACTGCTTTTAAAGGGTATGAGAAGAACTGATGGGATTGGCTTTGATTGATGCCAGCCCCTACCACACCTACTAATAATGTATTTCTCCTAATCCAACCCCTTTTACAAACGTGAGATTGCACCGCTACCTGCAGCTGCACTTTAACTCTCGAAAAATAGGGCCTAGACAATGGCAGATAACTTGTACATGTAATTGCAAATGTGAGAAACATGTAATAGGTAAGACTAAGTGCAACGTCAGGCTGTACATACCTGTGTGTTCAGGCCAAGGTAGGTCATGTGCCCACATCCAGGAGCTGGTCATAGATAGCCTGTGAAAGCATGTGGAAGTGCACCTTTCATCACATTCCACTATGCCACCCACCTCCACTCTCAATGTGCTTACTACTAATTCAAAATTTTTGACATTTTCTTTTTCATTTTTCTGACAGCTTTACAACAGGCACCCAGGCGACCGTGATGCTAATGCAACACATTTCTCTCTTTCTTTGTCTCTGCAGGAAAAGAAGAATATGTTGCAACCTTCAAAGGATCGGAGTTCTTCTGCTACGACTTGTCCTTGAACCCGATTCAAAGCAGCAGTGATGAAATCACATTGTCATTCAAAACCCTACAGAGGAATGGACTGATGCTGCACACGGGCAAATCAGCTGATTACGTCAACCTGGCACTGAAAAATGGGGCTGTCTCACTCGTCATTAATTTGGGGTCTGGAGCCTTTGAAGCTCTGGTGGAGCCAGTCAATGGGAAATTTAATGACAATGATTGGCATGATGTCAAAGTAACAAGGAATCTACGTCAGGTAACAGTACAGTGGGTGATGCAGAGACTTAGTAAATGAGTCAAATCAAATCATTACAATCATACAATATAATTTTTTTTCTTATTATTTCTAATTGGATTAAAAAGTTCAATAACTGGACTCAGGGTGGAGATAAAACAATGCCACGATTGAGCAGGGACATCTAGATCTGTATCGAGGCCGCTACCAGGTCACAGTTTGCAAAGAGATAAAGGAGATACTTCTTTAAAAAGAACCTGAACAAACCTTAGAGGACAAACACAAATACAGCTTATCAAACATGGTGATTAACTGGAAAAAATGTGACGATGATAATATAATGATGAAGATGATAATAACAACAATAATAATAATAATGTTCAGTAACAAAAAGTAATCCAAATTTGAAATGAGTATTCATATGCATTAAGGATTCCATTTCAAGAGAAACTGCATTTTTCCATTGACATTTATTTAGATCAAAATTGGGATATGAGTGGACTCACAGGTGTCCATTTTAAATAAAAGAATAAACAAAAATAAAAGTTTAAGCAAAAGATTATAGGCCCGCATGTTAATTATGTTTCTTTTCTTTCATTCTTAGTCTAAAATAATATTGCATCACAGGCCAGCTACCTTCATATCATAGCTGAAGAGATATTGGATTGTTGGTGTACATGTAAATATGGTTATTGAGCGGTCAGTGCTAGTAAGGATGATATAACCAACGGAAGGGCTCACGGTATCATTTAAAAGCATCAAATCAATAAACATTATTTGACATATGCATTTGGCTTTACAGGAAGCACCTTTTTATGTAAAAAGTGAGATCAAATGTGAACACGTTACATTGGACCAAACATGTAACATCATGATTAAAACAGGTGCACAAGCTCTTCTATTCAGCATACTAAATTGTACAGATTATTTGATATATTTCACCCTGACAATATTTTGCAATAACAGGTTACAACAAGTTTGTGCAAACAGAACATTAACACGTCTCTAGATTTGTTCCTGCTCATATGGTGGGACACTTTTGCCTTCACCTCAAAAATAAAACTGCCTCTTTTGCATAATCAGCAAATTGATTATTGCTAACGCTAAGATTTGGCCAGCTGTAGTTAAATTGTGAAAAAAACTAACAAAACAAGAAACACAAAGAATGCATAATGAGTGCATGCTCTGTGGGGGAATCAAATTCTCCATCCTCCTCATTCTGTGTCAGGGTCTTCTTTGCTTTGTCTCATTGCAGTAAAGTGATCCTAAAGTTCATCAATAAGACCAAAAGGAGGTACAGTATTGTATGAGAGCTGAAAAGTTTATAACAGTGGATTGGTTTCAAGCAAAAACCCAAGTGCAAAAAAAAAAAAAAAAAAAAAAAAAAACATAATTAAAAAGGCACCCAAAGGGAACAAAAATTCTAAAAAAAAAATATGGACTTGAACCTGGGACTTTCGTTAAAGAGGGTCAACTGATGTGCTTTAGGCATTCTTTCTTATGAACCATTTGATGTCTGTCAGTCATATCCTTTTGTCAGGGCTGGGGGTGGGGTGTGGTTTCTGCTGCGCTCAGCGGCCTGGTAACATACAGAACATGGCGCAAAAACATCATGAGGACCTCAGAGGGAGTCACAGATTGAGCTCTGGCACCACTTGTGGAGCATTCTTGTTAGATCCTTAGTCTGCTTTTTTCTTGTTAAACTTATTTTGCCCTTTTTTCTCTATGTTACTAACATGCTTTGAAAACAAACTAACATATCATTCATGGAATGTGTCATTCTACTAACCAATAGCGGTTTTTGACGTTTAACAATGTACTAACAATAGTGACCATCATATATTTTTTGAGTAACAATCGTTATTCTGTTCACAGTTTTTAATTTCCTTTCTCCCCCCTTTCCACAAGCACTCAGGCATTGGACACGCTATGGTAAACAAACTACATTGTTCGGTAGATATCATTCTAATTGTTTCTTAGTTTGGGTTTGCCGTGTGTTTCTTTTCTTTCTTTTTTTACTGTAGACGTCATTAACAAAAAAGGGGAACTGCGGTTGGTACTCTTCTGCTTACTTTTTGAATCCTCTTTAATTTCTCGGTTCATTCATTATTTTCACCCTCCTTATTTCACTTGTTTCCTGTCCAATTCTGTTTGATCCACCTTTTTAGGAGCATCGTTTCGAGCCTTTTGCATCAAGCAGTGGTTAACAAGGAGGACCTTCTCCTGGCTGGCTGGCCTGATGCTCTTTGGCTCAGCCAGTTCTATTCCCATTCACTTTGCATGGCATGCACTTTGAATATGCGCTGCAAAAGCCCCACTGCTCATTTGTCAACATGAGTGTAACAGTTGCGCTGTGTTTGTCATTGGTGCTTCTCTGGTGCTTTTTTTTTTTTTTTTGGGATGTGTGTGTGTGTGTGTGTCAAAGTACTGATGCCATAACCCTATTAACAATTTGGGAAGATTTTCTTTTTGTGTGCATGCACTCAAAAAGAAAAGACAAAGGCATGCATGCTTATTTTTTTCTCAAAAACCTCCATCCATTATCCTACGCTACAAAGTGATTGTGCTTCTTATAGCATGTGCTCCCTATCTAACCTAGTAGCACGTACTAATTTCTTTTGTAGAACCTGCTGGACTTACTAATATGAAATTTAGTTAAACTAACCTAGTTAACACTCTACTAACACCATTTTTGTGTCTGCTAAAGTACTTTTGAGTTGCAGTAGGGGCAATACTAACACTGTAGTCTGGGCAGTCTATTAACTCCCTAACTAGATTAACATTCCCTTGGGGGCTTGCAGTCTTTCAACTAATCCTAACTTGGACAAAATAATAACAATAAATCAACAAGAAAAAAGTCAATTAAAACAGACATGAAAATGGGTTTCAGAAAAAAACATATATAGGGAAATTTATTATAGAAAACAATAAGGAGAGGCAACAAGACTGCAGTATATAGGCTATCTGAGTATAGCGTGTCCTTTCCCTGTGCTTTGTTGTCTAGGTAACAATATCCGTGGATGGGATTCTGACCACCACAGGATATACACAAGAAGACTACACCATGCTAGGCTCTGACGACTTTTTCTATGTTGGAGGCAGTCCTAGCACAGCTGACCTGCCTGGATCTCCTGTTAGCAACAACTTTATGGGCTGCCTCAAAGAGGTAAACACCACTTCTCCATGCACGCTGAGGGTGGTGGGTGTACAGGATATGACTGGTTTCACCTTAGGACTGTAGAACAGGCCCTCACGCCCACACGCTGACCCTGTCTCAGCCTTTATTTTTCTCTTTTCTTGTTTTTTGTCTCCTCTCTTTTTTTTTTCATTCTCTCCTTCTCCCTCTCTCACTCTCTCACACACACACTCACACACTTTATTTAGTCTCTACACCACCCCCTCAATGCAACCACAGTAATACACATACATACACACACCCATTAACATGATAAAAACCATACAAACACACAAGTAGAGCCCTGTCTTGGTGTGGGGTTTAACACAAGGTTTGTACAGCTCCTGTTAGATGCACTTCAAAGGCGACTTGTGATCAGACAAGAGAGTCCAACACACTGCACCTCAGCACAATTCACAGGGGAATATACAGTACCTGATATGATATTTCTGTTTGCAGAAATTCAACTTTTACAGTGTTGCCAAACATTTTGTTTGAAATGTGAAATACACAAGATACACTGGTTAACTTTTTTTTTTTTTCCTTCTGTTTGATGCCAAAATTGAGAAGGTTTGATTCTTGCCTCTTGTTACTGCAGTAATTTCTGTGAGATGATGCTGCGGGTCAGTCAGTGACAGGGGAAAAAGTTACTTGTTAGATACTAAGTTAGATACTTGAAAAACTAGGCCATTTTGGAGGTTCATATATAATATTTGATGATGGGTAATTAAACAAAAAAAGAGTCTAAAGGCTGGTAGAAACCAACAGATCTCACACAGTCAGTGTATTATTTTTGCCACTAAAGTCTGAGGCAAACACATCGCAAAGAGAGGTGGCACAGCCGGCGGTTGCTGCTCTTTGTCTGCAAGTATCTTTAGAGAAAAAGTTCCATAAATTTGCATCTTTGGTTTGACACACAGTGTGCATAGGTTATTATTTGGAGTGTTGAATTCAGGACACTAAGATTTTGTTTCTGGGATGCTCGACTGTATATTAGACCACAATGAAATCTGGCTCACAACTTACGTCATTTGTCACCCTACACCCCCCACCACCACATGTTTTCTCTTACTCAGGGGCGTATGTCTGCACAACTAAGCACATACTTTATACTTCATCCTGAGCGAGGGAGAACCAGGGAGACAAAAGAGGTAGAAAAAGTGAAAGAAAAATACTGTAGGTCACTTCTCACTTCTCTACTATAAGTTTCAAATCCTGGTTTTAGCAGTAGAGTAGCATTTTTTATTTTGGATGGTTAATAGGGATTCTGACCTAAAGCACCGCCAGAGATGCACCGAGATATCTGCAAGGCAAATCTCCAAAATGCTGCAAATGGATCCGTTCATTTTTCTTGTAATTCCAAAAGCTATTTCCTCTTCTCCTCATCTCTTTCCTCTCTTTTCCGTAGCTTCTTTTGCTCCTCTGCTGTCCTACATTTTGCCTGTCACCCCCAGCCGAAAGTCTCATCCTGCATGAACCTTTCAGAAAGTTCTGAGGCAGCTTGGCTTAATGAGCAGGCAGGGTGTGGACCACATGTCCACGCTCTGTCTACAGCTCATTACAGCTCTGCTTGTTAAGGAGCAAGTCTTAGTTAACAACGGAGCGCTTAGGTGCTGGAGATGTGGAGACAAAGGATGGGGATAGGGGCGCTGTGAGCATGTTCATCTATCCCACCAAGCTGTCCTCATTGCTCCTGGCCAACCAAACCACAGCAGCTGTTCTCTGTAATCCAGAGATCATTGCATTAAATGACTAGAAACTTAAAAAAAAAAAAAAAAAGTGCATACCAACTATAAATTGTCCACAGTAGACTCTTTCCTGTTGAGATCATTTTAATTACTCTTCCTACCATTCCTTATATAATTTTGCCATACAATGCTAATGCACAATAAAAACAAAGAAACCATGGCAATGCATTTGAAAACAAGATATGACGAGATTACTGTGGCAGTTTTTTTTTTTTTTTTTTTTTAGAACATATGCTAGATAATCACTGTTATTACACTCCTTCTTAGGCCAGCTTCTCTTTACATTCTGCTCTGAAGATGATAACATATAAACAGTGGTAAAAGAGCGTGTGCCGTTGCCTCTGATTGATGGCGTGCTCCCATGTGGCTTGTGGCAGTATTGGTCTACAGATCCAAGTCGGAGTTGCCACGCCTGCTTGTTGGTTCTGATGACAAAACAAACGCTGGTGCAGTAATAGCTCAGATGTCACAGCCGTAGCTTGATGACAAATTAGTGCAGCACCACGGTGACGGCATACAGCAGGAGTACCATTGCTCAGACCAAAGCTCCTTTGACTCTAAAAGGTGCCCTTTTTCTTGAATCTAAAGAATGGATTGTGGTCTATTTAGTATATATATATATATGAGTGTTCCTTTTTTTTTTTTTCCTCCAGCAGGCAGGCCCGCAGCCTTGCTTCAAAGATAGCATCCCTTATTCCTTTACTCTTTTACATCCTTTCCACTGCTCAGAGATTCTTGTCAAATTGCCTTTTGTTTCCCCTTTATCTATTTCCATGGAATCTCCTTAACATTGCATTTGGCTCCATGCCAGACTTGTAAATACTCCTTTCAAAGGATTTCGATGGGGTCTTTTTTAAGGGATGATAATGATGTTGAAATCTGTTTACTGTTTACCTCTCAGTTAAACAGAGCAGTCCAGTACAGACAAACCATACAGAAGTCATTGAGCTCACCTAATTCTTTTTGCGTTGCTCTGAACTCCCCCCTACCTTCACAGTTAGACACGCTAGATGTGATTCTGTGATAAGCATATGCTCCATGCAAATGCAATCCCATAGGAGGTGTCCCTGTTTTCAGGTGAATGCTTAGTATGACAGGAAATAAAGAACATGGGGGCAGCATTTTCCACAACTGTAACTCATTTGATTTGGCTGGTAGCAAGCCGTACACTGTATCTTTGCCATTAGAATTGTTTCGTTATGGAGATAAATACACATGTTTTAAGTACGATGTGGTTATTCGGTGCTCCATACCATATGCCTGCCATTAAGCGGAGCTAGAGCAGTGTGGAAGAGATCATTGTCTTTCCCTTTATACCCCAGGGGCAGTTGTTAAACATTGGGTGCTGTTGCAACCCTCTGCCTAGCAGACTGCTGACATATTCTTAGCCTTGTATGTAAATTCTTAGTTCTAATTATACCAACATTTGCTTTGATAACTGATTGGCACATTATAATTGTATCAAAACACTTGGAGGCACTTGGGAGAGTAATAATTATTGAAATACATGATCAACACAGATGTTAAATCAAAATGTTTGACATTTGCCAAACTGGTAAATTGTTTCTCACATGAAATTTTGATGCAAGTATAGCTGACAGAGGCATCCTTGTTATTACAACTGCAGTTTCACTAAATACTCTTTCATTACACAGATTGGATAATGACGAGGTTATGGTTGTCTCTAATTTTTGTAAGACTGTTGCCAATTAGCCCTCTTGTTTCATTTCCTACTCAGTGTGCTGTGCAGTGCGCTCTGCACATACTGCAGCTTTTGTTTTGTAGCTTTCTCTGATACTTTTTATGAAGTCATTATTCAGCATTAAGAATGAGTACTTTTACTCTTGACTGCTTTACAAATATCCAAAACTAAACTGAAAGAAATAAACTGCAGCTATATGGTTAAGAATGCAAGGGCAGCCTTCTCTGGTGTTTGGGAGGCCAGTCAGTATGCCCCTCATCTTGCCTTCATTATTTAAAAATTGGCAAAGCAGGTTGCTAATAGAATTTCATACCCAGTTTGGCATGGAGTTGACTGCTGAGACAAAGGGCAGTAAGTAAAGATTGATCAGGTAGGCAAATTGTTCAGTCATTGTTACATGCACTGTACCATATAATAATGTTTCTCATCAATGGTTAATAGGTAGTTTAATGACATTATAACTCATCTCTTATAATGGGCTGCTGCTGTCTGTCTCGTCAGCGACTTTGCACAACAGCACGTGGTCACAGCACTTATGCACTTCATGTAGCTAAGCACAGCCAGAACAGACCCGGTATAGTTTTCTGTGACATGATACAAACATGTTTTTGCATCAAAATATTAAATTTCACATTTGAAATTCACATTCACTTTTTTTTTCCCTGAAGTATGTATGTAAGTGTGTGATTATATACAGTATGCATGTACTGTATATGTACTCTGGACTAATGTCAGTGCTCTTAAATTGCTCTGGAGAGGTGCATCCATCAACGGCAGGCTTTTATTCTAATCAGAGGATTCCACCGGCACCTTGGTCAGCAGTTTTACCTTAAACCTGCAATTCAGGCAGCTGTTAATTTCATCACTCTCAGTCTCACTTTTCACATACACACACCTTTCACATACCTTGTATGATCATAATTTTTTAAAAAAATATCCTAATTGCCTTTGAATTTCAATCGATGTATCTTTCTTCAGTGGAGGTGAAAGCTGAAAGTCAAAATTAATGTCTGTTTATTTTCCACTGCACCTAGCCCAGAGTACACTTTGTTTGTATTGTGAACCCTGCTGTTGTGGAGCAAAGGCAGGCTGATGTGAGTAACACTTGGTGCCGCTGAGACGTAGTTCCTCACGCATGGGCGTAGTGTGCCAATTATGACCCAGGGTGGAGCCACACAAACCCTGCTAATACAGTGTGGCACGTTATTCCAGGGGGGTTAAGGTGGTGTCGACAGCTGCTCTTTTATATAGTTCATATTTCATCCCTCCTCATTTTCATTATTCCTCGTCCCATGATTCCTTAATTCATTTGTCTGTACTTACGGAACACAATAATGCTTATTCACAAGAACTATTACATAACCTGAAACACAGTCTAATAATTGTATAATCAGGCACACAGTACACACACGCTGGTATTTACAGCTGTATTTATGTCTTTAAAATGTGCTTTGTCCCCTCTGTTCATCGAACAGGTTGTATACAAAAACAACGATGTGAGGCTAGAGCTGTCCAGGCTGGCCAAGCAGGGTGATGCCAAGATGAAGATCCATGGCATCGTGGCCTTCAAGTGTGAGAACGTGGCCACCCTGGACCCCATCACGTTTGAGACGCCAGAGTCTTATATCATCCTCAACAAGTGGAATGCTAAGAAGACAGGCTCCATCTCCTTTGACTTTCGCACCACAGAGCCCAATGGCCTGCTCCTCTTTAGCCATGGCAAACCCAAACAGCCGCCAAAGGATTCAAAGAGCCCCCAGACTCTCAAGGTGGACTTCTTTGCCATTGAGATGCTGGACGGCCATCTGTACCTGCTGCTTGACATGGGCTCAGGCACCACCAAAACCAAGGCAGTCAATAAGAAGGTCAATGATGGCGAGTGGTACCATGTGGACTTCCAGCGAGACGGCAGATCAGGTACGTCATGTTACATACTTTGACAAAATGTTTGTTGTTTGTTTGGCACAGCATTGTTGTTACTGAGTTTCATGTGCTGGCTGTGAACAGAGCATTTACACCAGGAAATTGACTGACTTTCGCTTCTGCCTCAGATTTTGCATGAAAATGATTTTTTTCTGAAGAAGGTCTTAGTTATATGAGCAAAGACTCATCTCTCCACTAAATATTAAAAGCACACCGTGAAATTTTCAGCATAAAGCGGAAGAATTGTTGTGCATCAGGGATCTGTTTACTTTGCACACAAAGGGTTCAACAGTGGCTGCAATGACTAACGTTGCAGTCAAGTTTTCTGTGGAAAAGTGATATACAGTACCATGTCAAGGCCAGTACTACATCATCACTACAAATTAATCACATTAATATTTGTCTGCACTGGGGACTGGCGTTTAAACAAGGTCACCTATGTAAAGATGGCTTTGGTAGGAGTCACCTCACTGTATATGGAGTTACTCCTACTTGTCGTAGGTATTGAGTTGATCCACTCTGTCATGCTTTGCCACAAGACAGCTTTACCCCCTCTCCCATTGTGTCCTCCAAGCCCCCGTGTTGCACTGCTCTGGTCCCTGTTGATTTGCTTATCTAAGCAGCAATTTGTTAGTGTGTGCTTAGAGCCAAGGCCTTGCAATGTCATGCTGCAAATTAGATATACCCCCTGACCATGTTTTCCACTCCATCTCAAGAGGTGGAAATTAGATTAACTGTTTCATTACCCCCCGAAGCAACACTGAGTTAGGGTTTGAAATAGAGCTATGTACATTGCTAAAACAGCAATAAAACCCATTCATGTACATTAGGGTTGTGTGATACTTTATTTTTCTCAGAATTTAAGGCTTAACCATATTGACCACTGAGATGTTTTATTCTGTGCTTTTGGAAAATTGAATATAAATTCAAAGTATGCAATACTGTGATTGAGATGGATGAACAATATGTACTATTGAGTGGTTTGGCTTGCGCTTAATATAAGAGCTGAAAAAAGAGCAGTGGGTGACTTCTCAAATAACATAAACCAACAACATTGAATTATGGTAGCCAAAACTACAGGAAATCTTGTGTTACCAAATTAGATTTTGTTCATTATCTGTCTATTAAGCCCCTGTCACCCATCCACCTACACACATAGAGTACACACACACACACACACACACACACACACACACACACACACAGACTATCATACGTATTTTTTTTTTGTTGGCTCTCTCTACTTGCTGTTCTCCCTGTCTGCCCTGCCTAAGTTTCCATGGAAACAGGAGGTGGTCTCTCCCAGGACGGAGACAGTTACTGCACAGTGCGATGCTGAGCTGTGCACTAATGACATTTCAGAATTTTTTTTTTTCCTTTCCTCAAGTCTAAAGATTGAACATACACACTGGAATAGGACGGCGACATGAAAGGTCTCTGCAATGTGACGACATTTTAATGAGTGCGGCTCCAAAATGGCTAGAATACTTTCACACAGTGTTTATACAGTGTGTGAACTCACAAAGCAGGTTTATTGCCAGGGCATTGATCAAATCTTTTAATTTGTCTGTCATAGCTATTTTAAAAATCCAAGAAGAAAAATTGTCCAAAAATATATAAATGTCTCACATCTTAAAAATTGCTTCTCAAGATATTAATGAGCTGCGTAAAGCTCTGTTGTTTGCAGCGAGTAATGACGTGTGCACTGCACATAAGTTGCAGGCCTTAGCATTTACTGTCCACTCATGCAGTGTCATTTGTTCTTCCAACTGAGCTGTATGTATGATTCATTCTGACAGAACAGATGCAGTTCAAAATATTGCGTTAATAGCAAATTTTGTGCTAACAAAATATTGCCATTATATTTGCATAAAACTTAAATGCACATTTTCATTTTGATTTTTTCTTCCAATTATTGCCAGACAACTTAATGTTGAGGTATAAGATGACCAAATCTTGTAAAATAAAGAAATGAAGAGTTTTAGTTTTAGTTTTAGGTTTGAATAGTTTGGCCAATATCTGTTGGGTTTCTGTAAAGAGCCTTGAGGTAACTTTTGTTATGATTTGACGCTGCACAAATAAAACTGAACTGAATTGAATTGAATTGAGAGGAGGTTTTAGCGTTTTAAATCCCCTGCTTAATAGTTTACATGTGCAATTCCACAAAAGTCCTCCCCTGCTATAAACCTACTGTTTCCATGTTGGTTTTTGTGGCTCTGCTCACCCCTACATTCTCTTGTTATAGCTTTTAATATTTGATAGAATTAAAGTAATTTTCAAAAATAAGAAATGAATTCACCAGTCCAACAAAGTCCCATGAGTGGGGTGAGTCACGAAACATATGGTGCGCTGGGCTTTTCATGTGTGTGTCAGATGTTTTATTAATACACACCACCAAGCACATCACTCAACAAAAGTGCAACAGAAGCAGGCAGACATAATTATCTGAAGCTGGGTCCTCTATGTGCAACAGTAAGTTCAGCCATGACAATGGTGGATAATGATCCCTGCCCCAGTTAGTTTAGCCTGCTCTTCCTGCTGGAAGGAAGCCTGTAAATGGACTCTTGCTCTCAGACAGCATCTTCTAACCTCAATGCATTAGAGACGCTAAGAGACACTCTGCTTTTAAGTGAGGGCTTTGGGGCTGGGAATGCCGTGGGTCACTCATCAGAGACATTACATGGACATTGCTCTGTGTCCCCCCCTCTCGCCTACATACACACACACACACACACAGAGACCACAACTTCACACACACACATACACACACACACACATACAGACAACACAACCCCCCATCCCCACGGCCCACTCGCAAGCCTGTCTACAGAGAATCCAATCACATAGAGAGATTTGGCCGTATCGCCCTAACTGGATTGTAGTAATCCCCTGTTCTAACATGTTGTGGAGATGTGTGAGTGGGGTTAGGGGACATCATGCCAACTTGAGCCTGGCTGCTGATGCAGAAAGTACGAGTGAGATCTGAGCTGTCATGTCACCCCGGCCTTCAGGTTTGATGATGGAATACCACTTATAGGTCATGCCATACAGAAACAGAGATGGACACAGGAGTGCCTGATTGGTCAACATGACACTGATCTCAATCAGCATCATTAGATAGCATCATTATTACCATTATTCATTGTCATCCTTATTTATCGCCAAAATAACCACTTTGATCAGCTTCTGTTCTTCCCTTTCTAGATATTATTTGTGGCTGTGTTCCCTCATCAGCTTTCAGCTTTGCTGGTCTTATCTGTCATCATATACTCCTCCCTCATCTCCTTTCCAGACTTCTTTATCTTCATGTTCCCATCTTGTTCTGTATCCATCTCTTCCTCTTTTATGCTTGGTAGCATTCACAAAGACATTTCCCTTCCCTTTTGGCTATAAATAATGTTCCAAACATAGGCAATCCTGCAGTGTATGTGTGTTATGTTACTTATTTCGCCAGCCTGATGATGGCACACGTCCCCATGGGATTGTATAGTGCCTTCTGACTTAACATAGCTTGACTGTGTTTACACACTTCCTTACAGAACTGTGACAAGTGAGCAGAGCACTCTGAGCAGATGTCTGAAAGATGCTGACATGTCTCTCTTGTCTACCACTTATATCAATTAGACAGACATGCTTACTGTAGACTTCATAACATCCTCAGTCATTCAAGAACCTTCGCAGCTTTGTGATAAGCTGCTGTGGACCCTAATGAAGCCATTAGGCAAAGCACTGCATTTCAGCTTAATCATTTACTTTATGAAAATAGTATGTACAATGTAAAGGTGAGCAACACCACTATCAGAGGTATTTCAGATGGGAGGTACAGCTTGTCATATGTGAGATCTGATGGTACATTTACATGCTTGGAGTGTACGTATTTTCATCACAAATCACAGTGACCACAATGACGCTCATTCCTCAGCTGGGCACCTGCTCCATTCTGAGGAAACTTTCCCTGCTAATGAGTTTGATGTAGTGCTCTCGTTAGCTATAACCTGAAGGGAGCTGTTCTGGCTGCATGACGGGTGGCCCTTGCCAATTGTGCAAAGCTTGGAAGTCGCAACAGCTGTGGCTGGAGAGAGTGAGGGGCAGGTGGGGTGGAAGGAAAGTGCTGGAACAGATGCTGGGGGCCAAGACCCTGAGAAAAGAGCTGGAACATGTTAGTAGGACCAGGTTAATCATTGTGCAATAGGTCCTTAGCTGTCTCTTTCACACAGTAGTGCAAGAGTGCCTGCTCACCTTGGCTGCAAAAATAGAACACACTTAAAACAAATAGAAGCTGATTGAGAAATATCACAAAAAATTATGTTGGGAGAGTCTTTTTTTGGATTCTGGATATTAAAAAAGTGAATCAAAAAAGTTTACATTCAAAAAACAGATATATGTATTGATCATATAATAAACTGTGGTACATGTATTTATGTACACTAATTCTAGCTGCAATGTAAAAGGACCCATTTAATGTCTAATGTGTTTTTAAAATGTGCAAGCCTGCCCTGCTGAGAATTCCTATGGGTGGCTTGGGGCTTGTTTTTCGACAAAAACATTTTGAGTGTATGAGTAACTTAAAGGCTGTGTTCTTATTCTGCATACAAGCAGTTAGGACCCTGCCATTTACCCCAAGGCAATAAGCTCATAGCTCTTCATATCTGCTATGGCATGCATCTGCCACTCAAAATGCAAATTATTACCGTATGGCAATTTTATTTTTCAGCATCCATAGCCTTCTATTTTTCTGCCACTCTCCTCAGGCAGGCTGTTCCTCAGCACTATGGTATATAGATTACTGGACGAGGATGCGGGCAGCGAAGGCAGCCGGCATTAATTAAAGATCCACAGTGGCTACTGCGCTGAGAGTAACAGATCCATGCACAAATTAATCACCCGGTCTGAGTCCCACAGTAAGGCCTTCCTTGCCATAGCTTTACAGTCCAGTCATGTCCGCTGTTGTTTACCGTGCTCCAGATCGAGAATTAAACCTGAATGAGAGCGATAAATCATGGTGAGGAAACACACGAACTCTCATTGCAGGTTTATGTGTTGGAGAGGCAAACAGAAGGAGAGACAGGGTGAAAAAAACAGCCTGCAGTCCGTTAATCAAGTTCAAAAAGATGGCTACGATGTTTTTTTTGTTTTGTTTTTTGTTGTTGTTTTTTTGTGTGGCTGAAATGATAAAGGGGGCACCATTTTTTTTTTCTCTCCGTCTCCTCTTTTTTATGACCAATGCTTCACAGATAAAAGAGATTTATTATGGGAAATCCAAGGAAAATGGAGAGGATACTCTTAGGGATCCCAGATTAGGCTACTAATAGACTAGCTGTCCTGTGATTAATGTGTCTTATCAGCACTCATCAGTCACTCTAAATGAAGAAAATCTTGACCCTGTCTAGATGGATAACAGTAATTAAGCTAATTTCTTCATCAAATCATATTCAACTTGGGCTTCAGTATCTATATTTGTGTAAAGCATATAGAACCTTTTGATATCTATAGTCATGTTTTCTTTTTTTTTACTATCCCACCTCTGTCCCTGTGTGCTCAGGTACCATCTCCATCAACACACTCCGTACTGCCTACACAGCCCCAGGGGAGAGTGAGATCCTGGACTTGGATGACAATCTCTACCTTGGGGGTCTGCCAGAGAACAAAATGGGGCTTGTGTTCCCCACTGAGGTGTGGACGGCGCTCCTCAACTATGGCTACGTGGGCTGTATCCGGGATCTATTCATTGATGGACAGAGTAAGGATGTGCGACGCCTGGCTGAGGTCCAGAAGGCCGCTGGGGTCAAGCCCTCCTGCTCTAAGGAACCCCCCAAACAGTGTCTGAGCAACCCCTGCCAAAACAATGGAATCTGTAGAGAAGGCTGGAACCGCTATGTGTGTGACTGCTCTGGAACCGGTTACCTGGGCCGCTCCTGTGAGAGAGGTAGGACTTTTTCATCCATTGCCTCATTTTGTCCACCTTGTTCTGGCTTGGTGTGGTGTTAACTGGAAGCACACAGTTTTTTGTCTTGTTCATTTCTATGCACTCCAGGTTGGTTTGTGTAAAATGCTGATGATGCCGCACCACAACACAGTTTTACCTTGCTGTGCACCGTTGGAAAGTAGGCTTGAGACTGTGGCGATGTGAATATAATTGACATCAAAGGCAGCTTAAAAGAGATGGGCTTTAATTATACCCACTACAGATTTAGTATGCTTTGTCAGACAGGACCACCTTTCAAGTTCAGGTTGAACAGTGTCACCAGACAGAAGCCTGTCAGGTGGTCTTTTTTTCAAGGGATAATTGTTGAACATTGGCATCTCTCAAACAGCAGACTCATATGAGCAGTGGAGGTGAGTGAGCATGGAGAGACTGAGGGAGAGAGAGACTGAGACAGACAGAATGAGTCAGTACGTTGAGTGTCGGCTGGCTGATGTTGGACTGTGTTGAGTGGCAGGTGACTGATGCATCAGTGAGACATTGCTGGTCACGTCCACCATGCACACTAGCCTGTAAATTGGCTGTCTTCTGCTAACCATTTGGCTCATCAAACCACTCACTCATGACCAAACCTGGTGCAGAATACTTATCCCTATCCCGTGGCTGCTCCGCAAGACACAGACGGCAGCAGAGAAGAGAAACAGAGGAACTGAGAGTGTCATGGAGTGAACTCTTTCAGTTCCGTGTCTTGGCTGGGGAATGCACTAGGGAAGTACACCTGTCAGTGTAACAGGTCATCATATGACAAAGACAGATGTCACGGGTCTCAAAAATGCAGAGATCTTCATGAACAATATTTTTCTTCACAAGTCCTCAGTGGTTTTTAACACTGATGGAGTTTTTCCTTTGTTTATTGTACATATATAAGTCCTTTTGTCAGGATATTACAGTATTTTGTTCCTGTGTTTTTCTATATTTATGGAATTACACTGGCCAGCTCCACTCTATCTTACCAAACAAGCCTTAGCACTTGACTGCAGATGCTGCAGTATTTGTATTTTTGTTGGTACAGTATCTGTGTCAGCCTTCCAGAAATGTAGCTGAGCATCAGAAGTTCTGCAAATGACTTTTTTCTCTCTTCACCAAACATAGCAGCTTGAATCAAACAGCTGTGTTCATATGTATGTGTGTTTGAGTGACCGCAGAGCTCAGCATGGTCACTGCCCTGCTTTTTGCCTGTTCAGCATTAGTGTGGTGGCCTTCATGACCAGAAGATGACCCTTTCACCTCTCTGTTTGAGACTTATCCCAATTAAAACAACAGCCAACTGTGCAGGAAAGCCAAGTCTTTAACTTGCCATTTTTTCTGCTCTGAGGTCACATTTATCTGTTTTTATGAAAACCCAGACACCAAAAAATGAATAATGCCATTATACTGACTGAATAACATTTAACATACATTTCATATGTATGTATAATTGTATGCATAATTCACTGACAGTAGAGAATCACATTAAGAGAGAGAGATTAAGGAACATTAAAAATAAGAATAAGAAAAATAAGAAAAATACGAATAATAAGCTCTGTCATTACTGATGTGCTTCAGACCTACAGTCAAGGCCTCTGAGGAAATACCGCACTGATTCCCAGAATTTTAGAATTCCATTTTTTAGAAAACCTATTCTAACGCCAAGCTTGCTGGTACCACATTTATGTTGTCTTCATGAATGAATAATGCAGTTTCTAACAGCTTAATTAGACATTTATGTGAGCTGATATTTATGCATTTATGTTCCTGCAAATTATGTGTCGAGATGCAGGCCAGGACTCAAATGAGATGAAACTGATTACAAGTGGTTATCAATTGGATTTTCATGAGATAAAGTTTTGTTGCATCTCTGATCCACTGATTAAATGTTTTCATCACAGAAACATCACAGATTGCTAGCAGCAAATTAGCCAAAACAACATTTGTTTTCGTTAATGCATGCCAAATCAAAGCAAAAGTAAAACAACAAAAAAATTAAAATAAACAATGCATGTGATACCTCTGTCACAACATGAATGCATCTGCAAATAAATGACAGTAGTAACAGATTCTCTCATTGGAAAGAAATTATTTTCCAGTGTGTAGTGTAACACATCCCACGCAATAAGTGTGATCTCTACAAATGTTTGTGCCTCTTCTCTGTACTTAAGTCAATCAATTAAAAAAGAAAACAAAATCCTATTCTTTAAATGTATGATTTGGTGGAATGTTGCTGGCTAAAATTATATGAACATAGTAGTAGACACAGTAGTTGTCTTTAAACTATTTGAAGGAGAACAGAGGACAGACATTGTTAAAAATCTGCTGAGTCACATAAAGGTGCATAATACAAAAGTACATTGTACTATAAAAGAATTACATGTGTCCAATTCATAAAGAAGCTGTTATAAAATCTGTTTGTTCATTCATTAATGTGTCATGAAACATGTAACATGCCATGTAGGGCTAAAAAAAATCAAAAAACAAAAAACGATGTAGTGAATGACAAAACAGAAAATGCCACAGAAAATGAATATTTAATTTGAGTGAAAGAAACCAAAGAGCAAAACCGTGAATCTCCTCCATCTCTGATATGCTGTATGCATGTGTTAGGCTTGGCTCTGCACTGCTCTGATTTTCCACGTGTGCCTCCATCCTGGCTAATGAGTTGACAGGAATTAGGGCATAGTACATGAGGGAGGTGGAGTGGGCATGGGAGACAGATCTTTTCACTTCAGGAAGATAATTACTTATCTAGAGAATGGTCTTGGACTCATAATGCGTGGCACATAATCCATATTGACTTAATCTGAAAATGAAAGCAGAGAGCATGCAGGATCAGTTTTGAAACAACATGCATGGCATGGTGCATCACAGGAGGTGCTGTGCGGTATTGTGTGAAGGTCTCTGCCACTCTGACCCCCCTCTCTTTTGACACCAAAGCCTCCTCTGGCTTCTCTACTCCTTTTTCTCTCTATACAACTATCTTGTTTTCTCACTATTTTTTGCTCTGTGTATGAGACTGGCGTCGGTAAGAGTATGAGTGGGAGCAGTGGTACGGAGGATGGGCCCTGGCGTGCTGCCAGCTGTTTTGATGGCTCCAGATTGCCTCTGCGCTGGTAGGATGAAGCAGGCACCAGCAGGCCGAGGAGCTGTCAAAAGAATTACCGCAGCCCTCACTTATCCATGCATGGTGTACCACCCGGTGGCAAAATACAGCTACTGCATATGGTGGAGGAGGAGGAGGACAACGAGTGGAAGGAACAGGAGGTGGAGTTGAGGAAGAGAGCAATGCAGCTATTCGCCCTATTTTGAGAGATTTTAATTAAGCAGACAAAGCAATTTTTCCCCCTGCATCCCAAATGTCCTCCCCTTCATTGTTCCTCCAGTTGCTAATTAGCCCAAATATTAGTCTTGCAGTGTAAGGCTGAGGCAGCCTCCCAGATGGCACAGTAGGTGCAGTGCAACACATGCATATAGTCCCTAATGAGATATGACATGCTGGATTGGCAACACTGACAGCAATTGCATTAGTTTGTATAGACAGGGCCACAGATAATGAAAAAGAATAGGCTTATTCGTTCCTGTCAGATACTGAAGATAAATAAGGGCAGATCCTCAAGATCAATACAAAGATCAATACACAAGTATGCATACTGTAGACTGCATGTACTGTGCACGCGCGCGCACACAAGCACACACTGCTAGAGCCATACATGCTGTAAGTGCACATGCACACTTTTGCAAAAGTTCACACTCTCATTTGCACAGCTCTTTCTCACTCCTCGCTGCCTTTCCTTTTCTCTCTATTTAGGTCACACAACATGTGATGTGTTACTTATCAAGAGTGGTTTTAGTTGGATGGTGTAAGCCAGGGGTGTCAAACTCGATCACTAAGGGGGCCGTATTAAAAAATCACAACCAATTTGAGGGTCATACAGCAGCTGTATTTATTGAACGTTTTTGATCCAAAGCCCGGTCATTCTTTTGATCAAAATATGCCCTGTGTAAAAAAATAACGATTCATACACAAGTATGAACTTTACATGTAACATTCCTCCCCCAAAATGGATTTCTATAAAACAAAACAAGGATATCTAAAACCAAACTGATTAGAGTGGAAACTGCATCATCCCTAACACTAACCCTCTCTGGCGTTTTTTATCTGTCTACCCTGAATCCTTTTGAATGACTAACAGTTTCATCACATGGAATCAAAATTAACCAGATAAATTATATTTTGCTGAAGAGAAATCTACAGTCATACATGTTTTTTACTCAATCATGCACATCACTGGCACACTAATCCAACAACAAATAAAATAAATATTTACATTTTAAACCATGAATTATTTGGTCAAAATATGCCAAAGTATTTCAAAAGTTAAACATCAAAATATCAAAATATAGACAGATTGACTTATCGTTACAAAAAAAATAAAAAACACATACATAACAAAATAATACACAACAATATCTGCCGCATGATGTGTCATAGGTTATACTAGTTCATTCTAGCCGCATTAGCTCCACATATGAGACAGACAGATTTATCCGTATTGTAAACAAACATGAACTTGACCTCGCGCCTGTCTTGAAAACACCTGTTTTCCATTTATAATTTTGACTTTCCTTTTGGCTGGCTTGCTAATGAACTAGCTAGCTATCAACCGCCTTGATGGAAGCGATCTGCATGAGGAGGAGGCGGGGGTCTGGGGGCTATGCAGGTGTTTTGAGGCGTTGATGGTGCAGGACATTGCAGTGCATGTTGGGGGTTGTAGTATCTGTGTTGTGGGCAATATGGAACTGGGCCAGTATTAATAGAGAATCAAAGTCGTCTTGTGGGCCGGATCTAATGTACCACAGGCCTGAGCTGGCCCGCGGGCCTTGAGTTTGGCATCTGTGGTGTAAGCTAAAAGAGTCTGCTTTATTTTGGTGTTACATATGGGACAATCTTTTGGGAATACATCATGAAAGTAGGTCTGTACTGAACTGGAAGTTTGAATCTATTATTATTGCAGTTGGTATAGTATCATACTCCATAACACAGTCCACAAAAGCAAAATCCACAACATTTTAATGTGCAGAATATCCTGTAACATAAATTAGTGTAAGTATAGTGAACTGGTTCTTTGAGCACATTTATTGCTTTCCAGAGCATAAAGCCATTTGCCATTGGTCCAAAGCTCATGCCAAGAGCTGCAGAATGGCAGCGCATAATCGTGAAATGCCCTAAAAGCAGAATTTTAATGTTAAAACATGTTTTTGCCGTGGCCCTTGACAGTAGGTTACACTGCGTGTTAGTCACTGTTTGATGCTCTTTGTTATGAGTGGAAATTAGACAGACCCAGTTGTCTCACTCCCTAAAGCAATGCACATACATGCACAGAAAATTAAAAAAAAAAAAAAAAAAAAAAAAAAAACATGGAAAAGGACAGGAGAGTACCTGGTTTTATGGGCACATGGACATAAGTTATTAACTGTCACAGTCAAATGTATTCAAGTATACAAAGCTAAAGCAAATTTTGTTTTCATTTACAAAGTCAGTCTCTCAGTCACTATAAGAGGACTGATAGTACATTTTAGATCAGGGTTTTTTGATTTTTCAGTTTCTTTCTTTAAGATTTTCTTGGTGACAGACCACGACAGGTTAATCAATTAACCTCTAAATTCTTAAACTGATCAGTATTGTAATTTGACAATCCTGTCTATCAGCAGAAAAATAAGAATATGTTTATTTTCCTCAGATTCTAAATCATTACTGCAAGTAGATCCTGGGTGGAGCTTGTATTCCTGACGGCATTAGCTGCAGTTGACATTTCTGTCACTCTGAATAGACACACTGGTCCATTTTCTGGCTTTGCTCTCATATCAGAGAGCAAGAAATCGCAGTATGGTCACAGAGCTAGACTTGGGGCAACAGATGTGAGGTTGGCCCAGAATGATGTTGTCTCTGTCTGTATAGGGAATGCATTCCATGTCTCTAGAAATCCCTTCAGTTGGCAGAAGTTTTTCACACATTTAATAGCCAGTGAGTCTATTTCTTGGGCAGTGTACACAGAGATATTCAAAGAGGGCTGCAGTGAAGAAGACATGAGCAGCTTTGAATTATTTATGATGTCTCTGAGCCATTCCTTCCTGTTTATTATGGATGTTGAACATACATTTTCCAAAAGCCTTTGGCAATTGTTTTCTGGCAAAATTTGAATTGGATTGGGCCTGGTGCCCTGATACTATGGGCGTCACAATCCTGTGACATGCAGCTGACAGCTCTTCCTTCCTGCAGAGCTTATACTCCTTGGGGGAGAATGGAGAAAGAACTCACTGTGTGCCTGTCTGCCATTACTCGCCCCCTTGTTAGTAGCACAGCCTTATTTGTTACTTCTCTGAAAGCAGGTCCCGCAATTGCGCCTTGTTTACTTGTGAAAATCAGGAAACAATGTTGTATTGTGCTTTACAAGACAGAAAATGAATGCTTGGTTTGCTCTGGTATGCTCCATCTCCCCTCTGACAGCCTCCTGTTGGGTTGGCATAGGCAGAAGCGCCAGCTTCAGTCCTCTCAATTTATTTTGATATTAAACAGGGGAGTGCCATTAAAAATGACTGGGCTTCCAGGATTGGATTTTTGACAGGTGCTCACTTTGCATTAGGTAATGATTCCCTCACTTGTCAGTCTCCATATTTCCATATCTATCTCAACCTTTCTTATTTATGGCATTTTTGACAACCTCTTATATGTATTTCAGCAGAGGTGACATCTAGGATGAAATACAATGTTTATGAATTTACTCCAAATGTGATTAATTTCATTCACCCTGTCAGCTCTCAAGACAAAACCTGGGTTAGAATATTTACATGACTGAAGTCTCCTGTAATTGTGAGTCTCAAAGTCTCACAACAACCTGAAATCACATCACTGATTGTCTTTGTATCTTACCTTTCAGTAGGACTTTGATTTGACAATGAAGAGTGCCAACTGACCAGTTGTTTTTCAATATGAGATAAACTATAAGCACCGAGTACTTAGTTATTTTTTATTAGCTTGTTATTTATTTATTTATGTATTTATGTGTTTTCTTGTTTGTTTATTTGTTTGTTTGTTTGCATTTCTTAAGGAATATTGAATCTCTCTGTATCTCAAGTTATGGCATCTCAAAAGAGTTTGATCTGTGCTGGAGCAGAAAGTTGGTGCATCACTCAGTTTTGTCATTCTGTCTGTTCACTGTCTGGTGTCTTAACTTTCCAATAACTTTCCAACTACTCATTGGGCTTATATTTCAGCTAAGTTTATAGTGGATAGTGTCTGTGAGTAATAACAAAAACAACAACATTTTTTCAAGTATTAGGAGCTTGAACAGTTGTTCCATTTTTTTCCTGGCATCTGCTAACAGTTTCCAAATGCAGCTCTTTGCTTTAGCTGCCTGGCAGGAGGCAGACAGTTTAGCAGTGAGAGCTCGTTTGTCACACGCCCCTGTCATCTGCAGTATACCCCAGGAGGGCGTGGAGAGATTGGATTTGGGTGAGGAATGTGACGGAGTCATCCCAGGGGACGGATGTGACATTGGCTCTATGTGACGAGGCAGTGGTGATGAGGTGGTGTGTGTACATTGGTAGCCTATCGCCCCGCTACTCCCGCTCTCCTCTCATTCCAACTTTGCGCTATCTGCCTCTATCTGTCTCAGCACTGCTGCTGCTGCAGTAATGGCTTTGTTATTGGGTTATGGTTTAGTTACAGGAAACGCTGTTACAACCTCCTGCCAGTGTTAAACAATCTCCCCAGCATTTCTCCAGACGGCTGCCTAATGTTTGGGTAATGCAGTCACCCTATGAAGGAGCTCAGTGGGTCCATACACTATTACGATTCTGTAGCCAGTTGTATTTTTGTCCCTAATCAATATCAATTTGTCCTTCGGTAGTTTGTCACTTTTATAAAGAAAATCCCAAAATTATGGACGCAGTACTTGTTCTCCAGGAGATCATCAGATCTCTGTGTGTGTTTTGATGGGCCATTTAAGAATTCTCTTTACTTCCGTTCGGAAGAGATTTTTTTAAGTTCTTTGTGTGCTTGTCATCGCTTTGGTGTGTTCATTACCACCCTCGATATTTTTGTGTAGTTTGTCAGCTGCTGTGTTAGCATGCACTTCCCTGCTCGAGTGTTGAGGGCTGCCTAAATTGGCACAGAGAAGACAGGAGTCAGACAGAGTTTCGGTAGCTGTCAGTGGTAGTGCACGATGTAATATGATATTAGATTTGTGCCAAGCCTTCACCCGCTGTTCCTAGATGACATATCTGAGTGCCTGGCATTCAAGAGTACAGCCACTTGCTCAGTGAATCTTGATCCATTGATTTATTGTATTTTTAATTTCAGCAATTGTTAAATTTGCCAAATTGACTCAGAAGCTGACTCAATTGCAAATGTGTCGTCCCTTTTATTTAATAAGACCACAAAGAACACATACTAGAAGCTCATCCAAAGGAAAACCTAGAGGACTATAGTTATACTTGGAGAGTCTGGTGTGGAGGATTTATATCCTGAACCAGAAATGGACAATATGATCCGTGCAGACTGTTATGATTCTGTGTTTTGCCAGGCTAATATTGCAGCAGCTCTAGCACATGCTGAATTCATCTGTCTAAACAGACATACAGTAGTCTATCTCACTGTGTCTTTAGGGCTTCGAATCACACTGAGCTCTGTTTAGTTTCTGACAACAACCTAATACATATTCATGCTTCATAACTTTCCCCCTAATGAGAACTGTATATAGAGCAAAATGGTGCATTTGCATATATTTCTTTCATTAAGTGGAACTTCAAAATGATAAATGGTTTACATAGAATATATACAGGTTGGTGTTTAAAGCAGAACTGACAGCCTTTGGCATTGTTTTAGCACAAAAGTGCTGCGCTATACTTCACTAAAGACTTTTCTTCCTCTCTTCTTTTCTTTCTTTCGTTCTGCAGATGCAACTGTGCTCAGCTATGATGGCAGCAAATTCATGAAGATCCAGCTGCCACTGGTGATGCACACAGAAGCCGAGGACGTGTCTCTGCGCTTCCGTTCTCAGCGAGCCTATGGCATCCTAATGGCCACCACATCTCGGGACTCTGCTGACACCCTGCGTCTGGAGCTGGAGACGGGACGCGTCCGCCTGACTGTCAATTTAGGTAACGCCGTGGAAATACACCTATTGCCACAGAACAGCCATCTCTCACCTGGAACTAAATTATGCTCAATAACATTTTTGAATGTACACTGTTGCAGACGCACTCACACACACTAGCACACAGATACACACACACACACACACACACACACACACACACACATGCACATATACAGAAGTCTGTTATGATGTTGTTGTATGTGTTGAATAGACGGAGGTATAGAGGCTTTCAATGGCCAGAGTCTGCGGCGCTCCGCTCACTGCCAGTTGAGCACACAGCTGCCATTGCCCAGCAGGGAATGCTCACTGCCCACCCCGACTATTAACCTCAGATCGATGTCCCCACACCTGTATTGCTCAAATGGGAATCATCCTTAGAGTTGCACACACTATACCTGAGGCTATATTGTTTGATATTAAATCCAGATATCAATTCATATGAGGAAAGAGATGCGAAAGAGTCAGGTTTTTTTTTTTTTTATTAAAACTGCTCTCTACCGGTCACAACAAAGGACATCTGATATGATGCAACCATCCTTTGAGTTGCATCCAATCAGAGCCCTGCACATATTGTTATACACACATACACACATATACATTTATTTGCTCATGTATGCACTTTACTAAAAGGTGGAACGCATGATTGCGTATAAGCAGGCGACTGTGTGTTAATTAAACACAAGGGAAGGCTGAAACCCCTTCCATCGCCAGTAATGAAGCAAAGCACAGAACGTTAGGGGCAACATGAAAGGTATACAAAGAGAGTCCTGCTTGTGTGTACGTGTATTTGAGCGCGTGCACATGCATCTGTTTGTGCATGTACGTATGCGTGTCTGTTTGCTCAGGTGAGAATCCAATGATGCCTGCGAAAAGTTTGATATCTCCCAAACAGAGCAATGCCAGGGAAATGATAGCCATCTATTTTTCCTTTCCACTGGCTAAACAGAAATAGGCTCCCTAAGCACCGCCGTTTAGTGAAGCATACAAAGAAGACAGCCTGTGTCTGCTGTCAACCACAGGGAGGCAAGCATCCCACTACGGAAGACAACAGCGCCACACATTGACAGGGCTGACAAGTCAGATCACTGCGACTACAAAACGATGCCCTCTGATTAGAACAACCCTTCATTGTGTTTTTGTTTTCTTTTGAATTATCTTTGACACATTTTACAGCGTTCGGTTTGTCCCTGGCCGTCAGCCCTCGAAGCCAGCCTTTCTTGTCCCTATTCTGAAAGCGGAGCATTCCCTGCTAGGGTAGGCTAGTGTTGGTCTCTGGCTGTTTGCGACCACTTTTCTGCTGTGGTTGACAACACACGACAGACAGGGCCAAATGGGAAGGAGGGCTGGGCTTGGATCTAGGTCACCTTTCTCAGAGCACAGCACTGGCTGGGCATTAGGAGACAGATAGAGGTCCAGTGAGCGACACAAATAGAGACATATGAGATTTATACATCTGAGCAGTTGGACGTTGTGAAATTTTTAGCAGTCTCTATCATTGTGTCCGTAATATTAAGAATGAACATTTAACATCTGCTGCAGAATTAGTCATTAATTGCAGCATCAATAGCATACATAGAAATAATACTGATTGTGGCTTTGGCAATTGTGGTAATATTTCTACTGCTCTTACAAGTAACACAAAAGACACAGACATAGTGAATCCCATTATTATGTTATTATAAAGAATGGTTGCATCAGGAGTTATTGACTGTAAGAGGTGAAAATGTAGATAGATAGACATAGAGATGTGCATTATTGATCCCAAATTGGGAAATTCTTGTGTTACAGCAGCAGGGTACCCAGACATTGTGCAGGAACACTAGAAGAGAGAAATATATATCTCTAGAAAAAACAAACACAACAAATAATGAAATAAAATAAAGTAAAACAAAAACTACTATGAGAAGTAGAAGTATCCATGCAAGACCGGAGTAGCGTTTGTGCAATATAAACTGTATTTTGTGTGAAGTTTTTCAACTGGGTGGTAAAACAGTGCAACACTGTTGTCCACACTCTCTCGCTCGTCTTTTTAAGGCCGATCAAGGCATAAGTCTGTAAGTAAAGGCTCAGCAAAATCTGTAACAAAGAAAGAAGCCTTGGAACACTTCCCGAGTGGCCCTGTCTGACCCTGACCAAAACCTGATGCTCTCCTAATGTAGATAATCCAAGAAATATTGCTGTCCATCTGAATGCAATTGAAAAAAAAAAAAAAAAAAAAAAAAAAAGGTAAACGGCAATTTTACTATATCCACAAAATTAAATAAAGAATGAAAACAATATAATTTAGTGAAACATACTTTCCATTGACTGTGCATTGTAGCTTACTGTGGTGTTTGCTCCAGTAAAGTGTGTTCCTCTGGTAGAGCTGTGTTGCATTGCTATTACCAGATCGCTGTGGCTAAGGGCTAAAGATGAGAGCATCAGAGGATGGACAGTGTCCGTGTGTGTGTCCCCAGAGGGGTGGACTGTATGCTTTGATGATGTCTGCAGCTGTAACGTTGAAAGATGAATTTATCTCTCATCTATTCTCCCCCATCTAGATTGTATCAGGATTAACTGTACCTCCAGTAAGTTACTGTTCACCTTTCTTCTTTACTGTCCTGGACCCTTGAATGTCATTCATGTTGTAGTGGCTAGAACTGTCTTTGAACTGATCTGGTGGCAGTGTACTTAAACTCAGTAGATAAACAATGCCTACTGTGTTTCTTTCTGCAGCCCTTATATGATCCTGAAACATAAAAAAAAACAAAACAAAACAAAAAAAAAAACACTCGAGCTATGACATGGGGAATTTCATCAATGCAATGTAATCGGTCTGACTGGCATTTTGCATTGACATAGACATCACATCTTATCATAAGACTTCCAAGAGATAGGTGTGGTGCATGTCTGGCACAATAATGATTCGGGGAGGAGGTGGAGGGAGGCTTGAAATAATGACAAACCCATATATGGCAGCGAGCTGTGATGCCACACACACTTGTTTCTAATTAATGAACCTTGGCACTCCTAAATTCAGACTGATATAAAATGCATGCTTTGGAGGCACAGGTATTTTAGACATGCATGATTTCCCTTGCTCCCACTCTGTTTTTTTTTTTTTTTTTTTTTTTTTTTTCCTTTTTTACCTCAGTATTTCATGCTGCTTGTAAATTGATGAGGCTGTTCAAGGCAGAAAGGAAATACAGAGTGTGATTTTATTATTCTCATTAACCTGCCTCACAGAGCAGAAAGACAGGGATGAAGAGGGAGGGAGTGAGAATACATCTTGTAGTGGGATTCATAGAGGGTGTGTGTGTGTGTGTGTGTGTGTCTCAACAAAGAGGTTACATTGCAATATTTTGGGAGGGAAATATCACCGACATGTATTATTCAGGAGTGCAGATTAATTAATAATTGCCTCTCTCGAGTCATAATACATGAACCCTCTTCCTGTTTAATGAATCTGAAGTGAGAGGAAATGCTTATTATTGACTTCTTATTGACAGAAGTGAGAAAGTTTAAGGTATCTGTGCATTTCCCTGGTATAGAGAGCCAGTGTCACCGCTGTGTATACAGATGCTTCACAAATCCTCTTGTCAGGGAAGCGTTGTATCTATTTGTGTCTGAGGAGTTATTTGAAGGTCATTGCATGATGAGAATCAGAGACTTACACAACAAACACCTCCGCACAGCATCACATGACGTGACCTCTAGACATGCTTCTCTGAGCCAGCCCTTCTTAACACCTTTCTAAATGCTAAATAGCATTGTTCATGCATCTTGGAATGTGTCCCTTGTTTGTGTATGCAAATCAAAAACCCTAAGCTCTAATTCCCTCCTACAAGGCTTTAAAAGGTCATTCTTTGTTTATAATGATAGTGTGAAGGTATAATCTGTACACACATTGAACACCAATGGTTTCTATTGTCATGCCTGCCACACATATGGCAGAGCACTTTATAACTGTGGTCATTTATTAATTTCCTTCGATACTCATCTGCAGTTGCTCTCATTCCTCTGCAAAAATATGCTGTGGTGAAAGTGCACCATACATAATTTTTAGTATACAGCTTTTTTTAAGATGTACACATAATGATTGCTGTGAGCATTGATATTGAAGGAATCATTTTCTTGGAGCAAAATTTGGCCCAGTAAAAAATATTGTCCATTAATAGGCTAAATGGGTTTGGATTGGCTATCAAATGAGTTGGAAAAATTACCATGCATCACTAGTTCCTTGTATTTTGGGATTTAAGGGGCTTTGACATTGTCTGCAGCCTTATTATTATTATTTTTTTTTTTCTGTGCTTTTTTTTTTATGCAATCTCTTGATTCTACACAGAACGTGTTGCTGCAATCTCAGCTGACTGTCACAGTGCATCATATTGTCAGATTTCTGGAAAAATTCTAATCTGGAAATAGTCTGTGTTTTCACAGGTGTCAGAATGACATAAATCTGTGTATTGATGACACAGGCATTAGTGTGGATGTTTTGCACACATCTAAACTAAGCCCATACTAAATGACAGATCATCTTGGTAAAATTGGTTCCATCAGCATTTGGGAACATGCCAATGGAAAAGCTTATGCTCAAGTAAAATGGAAAAAAAAAAAAAAAAAAAAAAAAAAAAGAAAAACAAGGAAACAGCAGTTCTTTCTTTCATAGATCCAGACCTAATTGTGTCATAGGAAAATGTTTAATTGAAGTACTTGTAAAGGGCTGTGCTAAGCCAATGCATTTTTTAAACTAAGTTCTATTTAAGAGGAGTTAGCATTTATTTTATTTATTTTTTTTTCTAGGTTGTTATTTTTCTCGGTGTTATTTTTGTCCTCTTTTTTTCCCCCGTGTTAATTAATGTGTCTTGTCAGGCACTGCAGCTCCGGTCAGCTTGGTGGATGAAGAATTTCAGCACTGACTCAAAGAACACATCACTGTCAATTAGGGACCTAGGCTCCCTGGGGCTGCCCGGAGCTGTCTGAAGAAAACACTGCCACTTCAACTTAAACACTGTTAACAGGCGCTGAGTGACAACAAACTAAAAATATACACTAAAAATATCTTGTGACAGATTGGCTTTTTTGTCTGCTATGCCAGTGTTGTATTATTCATTAACTTGAACTGCAGTATAATCACAATTTACAGTGTAGTCAGGATATGTTGATGAGGGCATCTTTATGTAATTATTCTTTCCATGACTCTCTTCTGGTAACATCTCAGTGCTGTTTTTTTGTGTGCCGTGATTGGTCATATGCAGGCATTGATCTTGGAATTTCAGGTACAGAGGATTCCTTTACATTACGCACTTGTATGAATAAATCACTTGAGCAGATGTGTAAGAAATAATTCATAGCAAGGTGTTTTTTAGGGATGATACAGCAGCAAAGAATGACCTGGCACAAAAGTGACTAAGACTGGTAATAAAGAGATGAATAAATTTCATGTTTTATTTGCCTTATATATTGCTATTTTGTAGGATAGCCCTTCTGAAACCACTGAAACTCTATTTCAGCAGTGCTAGAGAAACTACTTCTGCCCTATAACCAGCTGCTGAGTTAAATTTAGTTAGCAGCAATACCAGACATCTCTAGATATTGTGCAAATTGTGAATATTGCTCCTCTAAATTTAAAACTGTTTTGCTTGGGATTCTTCTTAACACCTAATGTTGTAAACACCACAGTTTCACAATAACATTACTCCTGATGCAAGCAGCAACAATATGTTGATTTTTTTTTTTTTTTTTTTTGGTGACTCTAAGGAATCTTAGCTAAAGGTTTGCATGAGTTTTGATCACTAACTTTACAATCTGTTGATCATGTCAGTGTGTAGCTGAAATGGATTGGTTATTAATTTGCAAGAGTGATCAAACAGGCATGTCACAGGGGTTCGATTAAAAATCATGAGCACCCTCCAGCCAATAAGAATTGAGTATTCATTCAGGCCATGGTATAAACAAAAATAATGGATACCCTCCAGCCAGTCAGATTGGAGTATTCACCCACGCTGGTGTAATGGAGTTTCATGGTGCCCACCCCCATGCTAGGAATGGTAAATGAGGCTTTCCTAATCTTTGGCAACAAATGAAGGAATGTTATGAGCAGACTGCTTGATTCTATCTCTTGTTTGTGGGCTAATTATAGCACAGACTGGTGGACTTAAGGATACAAAATGCCCCACTGCTGACACAGTAACGCTTGAACTACCAAGAGGGACACAGATTACTATCACATGAAATTACCAGGTCTTTGGCCAGGGTAGTAAGACCTGTCATGCTAATGAGGTCAGCTGCTATTGGCCACTTAGGATAGGACCTTTAACGCTTGGTCAAGATTTGGATGTCCACCAGCAAAAACACAGCACTAAGTGGAAAAGGAGGAACAATGAGGTGCTCTAACAAATCAGCTGCAAATAAAGGAAACCATTACCAGCATGCCTTCGGTGGTCGCAATGTTTTACTTTCTTAGGCAGATCGGTTGTTGTTCTGAAGAAAAAACTTGAATGACTTTTAAAGCGGTTAACAGGAATGTTAAAACCATTGATATCCAATTGCAGTTATTGCATTCCTAAGCATTTCTGATTAAGCCAGAATATACTGTACTTTAAGCAGCACAGTTAGGCAATTACTGCCAAAATTACTCACTTTGCTGTGATGTAATTACAATAAGACTTAGCTTTTTCAGAGGAAAGTCTTTTCAGCTTTTTCAGTGTCCAAGAGAATGTCAGGAACAATAGGACACCTAAAAGTCAATGCAAATGGGGTGAAATAATCGGGGGGCATTGACTGTCATCATTTGCTGTTTTAACACCATTTAACCTATGAATAATTGGACATTTTTTGCAGTGGCTTTTCAGTTATGGTATTGACATGAAGGTCTCCGAGTATGGGCTGCTAAGTTGTCCAAGCCATGTCCGCAGGCTATGATGTCTGTGTTGACAGTAATCCAGCCCCAGTGTCCTGCTGTGTGGTCAGAGAGTCCCTCTCCATTCCACCTGCATGAGTCACAGTGTGGGGGCAGGCAGCCCCAGTATCTAGCCTGTCATCCAGCCAGCCAGAGCTGATTGACTGGATAATCACATCTTCTCATCCTGCCCTATACCACACTTCTCCACTGTTCCCTTGGGCCTGAAGTCAATGAGGCAGGGAGAGATCACTGTAGATCCATCACTGCAGATAGATCACCATCAGGCAGGACCCCAGAGAGGACTGGGTGCCGCAGACAGTGGACTAAAGGCCCTTACTGTCTGGCCAGTGGCTGGAGGTTTGGACAACTACAGGCTTAAACCTAGCTAGCCCTACAGTAATGTATGTCACACAGGAATGTGCTGCTTAATACGATTGACCTCTTTTCCCCTTTCTTTTCTCTCCTCCTTGGAGAGCAACAAGGACAGGATGATGGAAGGCAAAGATCAAGCATCCTTTCAAGTCCAACTTCATCCCATTATTTCATATCTCTCCCCCTTAATCCCTCGCCAGTTGTCTGGTTTCAATCCTGCCCTGGTGTTTAGTGCTTACAAAGCAGAACTGCGCCTCTGAGATTGAGTGTGTCCCAGTACTTTGGCACCCTCAGATTTGCATACACATTGCATTGGGGCTTTGAAGATTGCAGAAAAGGAGGAAATAAATAGCCATAAATGTGTTCAGTGGAATGAACCTGGCACCCATCTGAAACGCTCCCCACAGTGGGCAAGGTATCTGGAGCCTGGGGATTTTAATATTGTCACAGTCACACATCCTCATTGGTGTGTTTGGTATATGTGTGCCTGGCAGGGGAACATCAGAGCTATACAGAAATTCAAAGATTCTCTAAGACAGAGGCTGCTTTGAAAAATAATGTGTTGCCCCAATTGGACCGACACTGGAATTTCTAAATACAGAAGCATATCTATTGCAGAGATTTTTTTTTCTTTTTTTCTGCTGAATGAGATCACTGTCATATGGAGCAGCTGTTTTGATTTATCTTTGATTCTGAATTTGATTAGTTATTCCCGAGCTTTGAATTCATAATTGGATATGACAGCTTCATTCATGTTCATTTATGTTCAGGTGTGACTGTGTTCAGGCAATGTGCAAATGCTATTTTCAGGATTCAGTGAAGGCATAAATTAAAGCAACTACTGTGATACAATAGTTAAATGTTACAGTAGTTATTTGAACAGTCATCGGTTGTTATTATTGGATGTAATGAATTGTCTTTATTAGTTAAATGTAATTTATTTGAATGGTCATTGACTAGAATTATTGGATGTAATTAATTATTTTAAAAGCCATTAGAGTGAACAGTCATGGTGTAATTTCAATAGCATTATTGATTAAAAATATAAAGCACGGACATAACTTGTCAATAGTCTAAATTGCAATGTATCATAGGATAGTGTCTTGCTTCCACAAGGCATATTCATTTTTTTTTTTCCCTCAAACACCCATTCATTTGTAAGGGTGCTAGAAAAAAAAAAAAAAAAAAAAAAAACATATTCTGTATTTCCTTTCATCCACTACATCGGCCTGCCTGCCTCACTGCCAAAGCGTTCTTTTTCCACCTTGCTTAGTGGTTATTGCACATTATGCAAGTATTATTTTCTGTATCCACTGCTTCATTTCATGTGTTAGAGATGTAAGAAATACAACACTGGGTTGCACCGTAATAGGTAAACAAGATGGAGAGTGATGCTCAGTTGTTCCGTGTCTTGCTTGACGTAGCCGGTTGGTGGTAATTTGCTGCCACCAAGTGGCATGATAAGGATGAAAAAAAAGAACTCAGAAAATGTCAGTACACTTATGCTGAAATGTCTCATCAGCTCTTGTTTTTTGATAAACCCCAAAACAAGGCAACTGCTTTAGCCTTCATCTGTACTACACGTTTATCATATCATTATTGGCTGTCATTTGTACACTGATGAATGCTGCTCCTCATAATGAAATGTCGTAGCAGAGCAGACACTATACAGTGCTTGTAGACTATACTTTTATGCCAAAAGCGTTTGTATAAATACTTTAGGTAATAATAGCTTGGCTTCCTGACTAGTGCCTCCCTCCTCTTTCTTTGAAGAAAATAGTGTTCAGTGGGAACTCTGAAATCTGGTGCCCTATCTAATGATGCGACCAATACAGCAAATGCAAGTCACAATGATGTGTTTTTATGGACCATTAACTATGTTTACCTTAATGTTTGCTGCCTCTGTGAAATTGCTTAACTTACTCTCTCTTTCCTTCCTTCTATCTGCCCTCTCTCCATCTGTTTATATCTGCTGTATCTCTGCCTGTCTGTTGATGTATGTGTGTATGTTTGCATGTGTGTTAACCATTGTTTGGACTGTCCTGCAGGCAAAGGTCCAGAGACAATTTTTGCGGGTCAGAATCTGAACGATAATGAATGGCACACAGTGCGTGTGTTCAGGAGGGGAAAGAGTTTGAAACTGACCGTAGATGATCTGCCACCTGTGGAAGGTACTTCTGATCCTCCATTCCTGCAACAGAATAGCTTTTTTTCTCTTGTAGATGTAGACCTTCCATAACATTTGTTGGGCTCATATACTAGGTAAGACACAAGCTTCATTACAGAGCACAAAAGAAAAGATATACATATAATTTAAAGTGTATTGTTCTTCCCTAAGCAATTTGTGATAGATTACATTCTGCTCACAAGCTTGAAAAAAAGCTTCTTATATATATATATATATATATATATATATATATATATATATATATATATATTATGACAAGCAAAAATAAGTCAAAATAGTCTTTGTTGCTTGCAACAGATGCAAAATGTGGCTGCAAGGCTTTTAATGAGAAACAGTCTCATTACCCTGACAGATCACAGTATAGAGAATTCAGATCCATGTTTTATACCAGCCTACACAGTACATTTTGTAACATCCTATTGCTCAAAATGTAACCTTGTTTCAATGGCGAGTTATATGTGTTATGTGTGTGAATGTTTAAAAATCCACACCGCAAATCAAAAATGAATAAGGGATGCAATGCTCAGGAAATTATGAACAGAAACAAAACCTCTCATTCTTAGACTTTTGTATCTGCTAATTATTGAGGCCTAGGTGCGCTGTCAGATTTGTCCTCATTTTTGTCTGATGATACTTTTTTGTTGTTTTTCCTCCTTTACATAGCAGTGGTAATAGAAGAAGTAGCAGTGATAGCATTGTTAAAAGTAGTAGTAGGAAGAGGAGCATGGGTAGTTGACCCAAACTGCATGACTCCCCTACCCTCCCACACCCCAATAATATCCTCTCTCCCTCCCCATCCCCTTCTGCTAATCGAAGGTCAAATGGCAGGTGACCACACACAACTGGAGTTCCATAACATTGAGACGGGTATTGTGACAGAGAAGCGCTACATGTCCATGGTGCCATCCAACTTCATTGGCCATCTCCAGAGCCTCTCCTTCAATGGCATGGCCTACATAGACCTCTGTAAAAATGGTGACATTGATTACTGTGAGCTCAATGCCATGATTGGCTTCAAGAACATCATTGCTGACCCTGTCACCTTCAAGTCACGCTCCAGCTATGTGACCCTCACTACCCTACAGGCCTACTACTCCATGCACCTTTTCTTCCAGTTCAAAACCACCTCTTCGGACGGCCTTATCCTGTACAACAGCGGGGACGGGAATGACTTCATTGTGATAGAGCTGGTCAAAGGGTAGGTTGACGCTCCCTCTGTGAGTCCATCAGGTCTAGTGATGCTGGTCCATCTTCAAATGCTTTAATTGGGCTATTTGTATTTTCAAGTGGTAATCCTCAAGATTTTGTTTCTTCTTTTTCTTCTTTTTCTTTTTCTTTTTTTTTTTTTTCGTGGTCACAACATTGTAATTAAGCAGCTGCTGCTTTTGGTGTTGTTGTGTTTCACTTCCAAGACATTGCTTGTTAGTCAAGAAACAGCACTAGAAACAGCATTTCTAGTGCTGTGACATCTTTTTTTCTTAAATTTTTAATTGAAAGTAGTTTGCAGTACTGGAATTTCTGTAGACAGTGCTGTTTTCTTTGTCTGTTTGGCTATGGCTATTGCTGCTAATGCCAGGTTGAGGACACACAGCTCAATAAGGAGGTGCAGGCTGCTGAGCATACAGTACACAAATCAATGTCAGAAACAAAGTAAGCCTGCGCACTCCAGCCTCACTCCAGCCTCAACTCCAGTACACTCCAACTTCTGAAATGCTGGTCAAGAATAAACCTTAAATAGCGGAGATGGAGTGTGTGGCCCTCATTTGTTTCTAACATTGATTTTTGTATGCTCATGCCAGCTACTCAGGTCTACCTCTATTTATTCAAAATTGCAGAAAATGTAATAAGCATCACTTTCTGTACACCACAGGATTTTCCCTTGGAAGACCAACCCACTACCAGGTGCTTGTGAGCGTTGATAAACTGAGTATAAGTTGAAACAATATAGCGCAACATTGAATTATATGAAACTCTTGAGGATTATGACTTTAACTGCATCTTTTCATACTGTATGACCATTTTTAAATGGAATTTAATTCTTTACAGCTTTTCATTCTATATTCAAATTCTTTTCTTATCACTTCCATGCCAGAATATTTACTCAAAGGGCTCTCGGCTATAACTGTTCTTTTTAATCTTCATGAAGGCACAACAAACACCCAACATAAAAGGGAATCGGCTACACAACAGTTCACTTCTCATTGGCAGACTGCAGCAAATACAGTGACTCTCTTTTAAGTAATGCCTGAAGTTAAGGTGTTCCGCCATGTACAAAAACATTAAAGTAATATATTTGAAGCAAATGGAATATGTGACTCATAATATGCCCATGAAGTAAAGAATTTAAGTCGAAACTCAAGATCCATTTATTGAGCACAACCAGCAGCCTGCAGCCAGTCAGTCAGTAAGCTCTAATGCAGACTGCTGTATTGTATGATACTGTCATATCTAGCCACACATGCATGTGGGCATGTAGAGGCACACACACACACACACACACACACACACACATATATAAACACAGTTTCTGATATTCTTTCTCTACCTCTTGCTTTTATTTCCCTTGGTATTATCTATGTTGCGTCCTTTGTTGTCTGTAAAGCACTGGATGCCAGTCCTATTTGTGAAAAGAGCTCTGTAAATAAACTAGACTTGACTAGACAACACATTTCAAACAAAGTTTAAAAAAAAAAAAGACATCCCTCAGATCTCCAAGTTTAGATCATGCCGCGCTTTCATGTACTTCCATTCGTGGCCTCAAGTGTATCAACTTATCATGCTATCTGATTCCAGATACCTGCACTATGTGTCTGACCTGGGAAATGGAGCTCACTTGATCAAGGGCAACTCAAACAAGCCCCTGAATGACAACCACTGGCACAATGTCATCATCTCCAGGGACACAAACAACCTCCACACTGTCAAGATTGACACCAAGGTCACCACCCAAACTACCACAGGAGCCAAAAATCTGGACTTGAAGGGTATATTATCACTTAATAACCCAATAACTTAGCATATCGGCCCAATTATTGATTAATTAGAATTTTATGACTGCAAATGCTTAGAGCATGGTTGAAATTGTTATATAGCTCAGTTGTAGATGTAAACAAAAATGTAAAGTGACCACCTTTTGCAAATCATCATGAAACTTGTGGCCTAATAAACCGTGATATGTTGGATTATTTTTAGTCTTCCACTAGGGGGCAGTGTTGTCATATTTCTGAGTAGCACAAAATCCATATTACTCTCCTTTTTCTGTACACAGAAAGTAGAGCATCATGTGCCTTTATAGACACCTATTGTTCCTGGTTCCGACCATGTCAGTGTTACACATCAGAGGCAACCCTGTGTCCCCATATGTTTCTGCCTATACAGGTGACCTTTACATTGGTGGCGTTGCCAAGGAGATGTACAAAGAGCTGCCCAAACTGGTGCATGCCAAGGAGGGTTTTCAAGGTTGTCTGGCATCAGTGGATCTGAATGGACGCCTCCCAGACCTGATGTCAGACGCCCTGGACTGTGTGGGACAGATAGAGAGGGGCTGTGAAGGTGAGTAGCCTCCCAGGCCACTAGGGGGAACAGTAGGCCTTTGTAGCCCAAGGACGGTACATGCAGCCATTTTTCTGTGTCTAACTTATTTTCTCCTGGTAGTTAATTGTGATATTTTAAGGAAGCTGGCTTTTCAAGTTTGCATACTTGACTTTAATTAGTTGCTTAAAGTGGAAGGGGTGTACCATTTTTGATTTTACAGTGAAACAAACAAACACATTTTCAGCTGATTTCATTGATACATTTTGGAAAAGCCCTCTTCGCAACACTTCAATTCACTAATACATTTGGATTCCCCTCTTTATTACTATACCCATCCTTGAGGGGTAATTGCAACATCATGCAAATCCTGTCACGCTGATCAGTCTTCTCAGCCTCATGATTGTCCATACATGCACACAAATACACACTGACACCCTTACAAGTACACCCACCCAGACACCCACACTGTCAACCTGTGGCACATCACTTAACATCAATAAAGTGTGTTAGTATTCTGTAAGAATGCATCAAGCTCTGACACTCCTCCACTGGCAATCATTTCTGTTTCACGTGGCCATAATCAGATTATGCTCTCTGCCATATTTGTACTGGCAGTATTATTTCACATTTTATCCCCATTCTGTTTTGCTCTGTGCATGCTTGCTGGATCTGAGTGTTTGCCAGAAGCAATCCGCTTGAATTATGTATGAAGCCTTTGTTGCATGCATGAATATCATTTGCCCAGTCTAATGTGTGCACCACATCCAAAGACAATATTTGATTTATTTTTCAATGTTACTCACTTAGTTTAATCTCAAATTTCACAATGTCATCCACTGTTTTCTATTAAGCACACTACTTCTGATCTTTGCGTGTTGCAACATTATAAATGTAATCATGCTCAACGCCTGATGTGAGCTCGTCAAATTTGCTTTGTGTTTTGTGCCACATCCTGTCAAATTAATGATCACTATCGAAGGGAAATGGCCTCTAAAACACATTTATTGAATTGCGGTGATGGAGTGAATAGGGAGTGTATCAATATTGATATTACGTGAGCAAATGAGGTAACTTTTTCAAATTAGCATGAGAGCAAATATGTGATTTATACACATGTACTGTAAATGAATGTATTTTACGTAACAGACAAAATCAAATCCACTTTCCATAATAGCAACAAAACAATTGCATGTTTTTATGTGTCCCTCTATACTTCATATCACTGACATGATGTAGCGAGTGGTCTCTGTTAGAACAGAGTGTCCGCCTCAACTCGACATCCATTCTACAATCTTGTCCTCTCTGGCTCTTTTCGAGGATGTATGTCTCATTCCTCTCTCTGTCTGTCCTGCTTCAACAGTCTGTGATTCTGTTATACCGCCTCTGACATCTCAGTGCTTTACTAACAGTTGGTATACTTTGCCTTTTCCTTTCTTATTATTTTGCTGACAAAAGTTGCATTGATGAAAGCTGACTTGCAAGGTAGATAGCTTTGTCTGTTTGATACGGAGTCTGATACCCCTCCCCCATGCATCTGCAATGCCCCTGCCCTCACCTTCCCCCAAACTCTGCCTCCACCCTTACCACATTTCCTTGAGCAAGATGACTACTCAGTTTGCCACTCACTCACCTGTCATAGACAATAGGCTTCAGCCCCATAGGAATACAAGGCTCACTTTGCCATCTTGTATCAAAGCCTATGGAGCTCTTGTTTGGACTTGCAGCCGCACATTGTATGTTTTATTTATTTTTACATGACATTGTTTTTACTGTGGTTATGTTATTTACATTGTGCTAAACACAGGGCGTTTTATCATTTTGCATGACTCACACTGCTCTTCATGAAAAAATGATGTCTTCTGCTGCATGCATGCAATTACACCCACTTGTTATGAGTTTCATATTTAAACAGGTGAGGTTTAACTCACTTCACAGTCATTTCTTATGTTTTATTTGCAATTTGGTTGTTGTTATGATTACAGCAGTCTGTAAAATGTTGCTTTTTTTAGTTAGATGTCCATGTTCAGCAACAGGCATCAAATGTTTTTTTTTACAGTGAAACACATCATAGTCATACTGGGAAAAATAAATAAATAATGATGATGATGATAATAATAATGATAATAATAATAATAATAATAATAATAATACAACCTAACAGTAACAGGACTGACAAACATGGCACTTAACGTGTTAATAAAGTAGAACACATACATTGCATAATAAATTAATAAATAAATAAGTTTTTAAAAATACATAAATAAATAAATAAAATTGATAATAATAATAATGATAAATCATGGGGCTCCAATGGCTATATGTATAATAAAAACAATGTGATTTAATTATTGTATTATATTAACCAGACACATTCATGACACATCTACAAGTATGCCTTTACACATCCATTGTCACCTTTTTTTTTTCCTTGATCCATAATGTAATTATGATGCATTACATTCATGACACATTTCTTAGGCACATCATAATGTGAGATTTGGCATGTGCATAATGTAATCAGAAATGTATTTTGTAGCTACATGACATATTGATATGTATTGTAGATACATGTCCAGTCATGAACGATAGCATGTGCTCTTTTTTTATTATTATTATTTGTTTGTATTCATTTTCATATTTATTTATTTTTCACAGAAATTAAAAGTGGCAAGATGCACATGATCTGCTTCATTTTACTCTTTTTTTTTTGTCCTTGTGTGGGCTACAGCAAAAGCTTAACCTATTAACCAGTTACCATAGCTACTCCGAGGGTGAAAAGCAGTTCCTGTGTTGCTAGTCTATATTAGAGAGAGAAAAAAAAGGATGTATGAGGAAGGAATTATATTGTATGTGCCCCACACAGCTGAGCAAAACCTATAGAAAGCCCACAAAAGCTAAAACCCTCATAACAAGAGTGACTGTAAATACACACATCAGTGCAACGATAATGTCTGTAATTAACTATGAAAACAGCTAGCTATACTCTGTGTCATGATACGGCTATATGGAGGAGTGCTCTATTTGCCGTAGAGTATGTGTATCACTATAATGATATTATAATGGTGTGCTAGATTTGTCATGAGTGTGCCATAAATGTCCAAATAATGATAAGCAGGCAAATAAACATTACCAGCCTCGGTAAGCATATAATCAACACAAAAATATATCAAGTGATAGCAATAGAGAAAACTTTGGTGTTAATGTGTTAAAACAGAAATAAAACAACAATAATTATAACATTAACATCCATACTAACCCCCCTTTTTTTCATTCCATTAACATTTCTCCATTAATTGAACTAACTCAAGGGATCACTGTGGAAATACATGGACATAGCCTGATTTTCTGAACAGCTTTCGATTTGAGCCAATTGGCCTGGACTGACAGACAGACTGACTGACCAACTGACCAATTGACTGACAGAATGATGAAAAGGATAGTGTGCAAAAGAAGAGAAGATCAAACGCTGTGACTGTAAACACATTTGGGAGTACTATCACACCTCACTCTCTCACAGCCATGGAACTGCATCAAAATGAAAAGGCATAAATATTCCATACTAATCTACTCACTGCACGGCGAGATATGAGAGGATGAAAGTGTGTCGTCGGTCCCTTTAAGATTACTAACCACCTCTATTTTGTGGCGACTTTTTCAGCGAATGAATAAGTCAGAGCCATATTGCCCAGGAGTTGGGTAACCGAATCACAACATTATAACTTAATGTATGCCGCTGACCTTTAACTTTTCTGTATTTTGTCGTACTTAACTGTAAAATATGGAATAACACAATGAGCAAGAATGAGGGGAATGAAAAATGACCATAATTTTAACCCAGCCTAAGAATCATTTGAACTCCTTAAAAGACTTATTTATTTCATGCTGTTTATGTGGTGTTTTTTTGTTGTGTTTCTTTACAGAATATGTTTATAGAGTACAATAGGTAAATGCGGGTGTTCAAGAATACTGATTTGTATGGATAACAACTGATGGAATACAATTGCACAAATATAATAAGTTCTCATAAACAGTATTTGAACGTAGTGTAGAATACATAGAACTATATACAATAGCTTTGAGTGTTGGCATATGTGTATATTTGTACAGTATGTGCATATTTTGTACAGGATGTGTGTTTGCAGTGCCTTTTTGTCTGTATTCTCTGTGTGATGTGTAATTTTAAGCTGCAGTCTAGAAGCAAGACAGGCGGTATTTGTCCTCACTGTAAAAGTCTGCTTACCCAGTTGCTGTTTGTCTCTGCACCCAGGCCCCAGCACTACGTGCCAAGAGGACTCATGTGCCAACCAGGGTGTGTGTCTCCAGCAGTGGGAGGGCTTCAGCTGTGACTGCAGCATGACGTCTTTTGGAGGACCGCTCTGCAATGACGGTAGTTCTCCTCCTCCTCATTCTGCACTCATTGAGTAAAATTGTTTAAAAAAATCGTCATTTATGTTGACGCACATGCATAAGTGATGGCTTGTTGAATTCATCGCCTGGCCCATGCATCAGGTCAGATGACGGGTCTTTTTGTTTGCAAAGTCCAAGCACGCCACACACACACACACACACACACACAAAAACGGCACTTAGTTTTCAGAAACCATCAAATGCATCATCCATACCATCTGTTGAGCTGATTATTGCATCCAAAAAAAGCTGTGTGTCAGACGAATGAAGGTAGGTGTTTGTATCGACAACAGGGACATTTTTATCCAATGCTAACACATACCTATTGTGTGCCCCCTGCTTATTAATTGCTGTTGAGACTGCTGATTTCCCTGGCTGGATGCTGTGCTTGTGTCTGTACTGGGCAGAACTTTGCCAAGGACTGGGATTCAGATCCTTTGTGAATTTGCAGATGCAGATTAACTTGAGGCCGACACAACGAGGCCCCAAAAAATATGCTATACACTGTAACTACAGATTGACATGTCGCATCTTGGTCAGTTAGAATCAGTCTAGTCATGGGCTTAATTTAGCTGCTTGGCTTTGAATATTCATTGTATTCACTAAGGCAGTGGAGAGCTGTTTTTGTGCAAGCCTTTGAAATCATATCAAAGACTTAGATGTAACTCCCACATTTGTGACATCTGGCTGACAATTTATTAAAGATCATTAAAATTTGATCAGAAAAATTAACCACTAGAGGGAGCAACAAATTATGAGCTCAACCAAAAAACAAACAAACAAAAAAACCTATTAGAGTATCAAAAACACATTTAATTGTAACAGTAACTATAATACACACAATATCAAACACATTACACATACACATGCATGCACACATGCACACATACACACACACACACACACACACACACACCATGCAAATTTCAGCTTTCAAGCCACATGATGCAACTTAAAAGTTTTGCTATATTAATCTCTCTTGAAAAGAGTTAAATGGGCAATGTGTTTCAGGGCCTGTGTTCTCATTAATGTTTAGCTGTAGAGGAAGGCAGGGTAGTGGCTGCACCACCTTTAGAAAATGGCTACTTTCTTATGCAAAATATGCACAAGGGATTTTGTTTGGTCATTATTTTCTTCTGCAGTGGTTCACACAGTAAGGGGTGAATGGGCAAAGTGCTGAACTGCATTAAGGAGGAAAAGAACGGAGTGGGCACTCTGGAGATGACACAAAAGCAGAGGAGGGTGCACCATAAATGTTAATGCATTCTGAGTCACTACTGCCAGCTCGATAAGACCCCATCTTTTGTTATCAACAGAAAGTGTTAATAGATTCCAGTGCAGCCTTACACCCTGCACATATCCGCTAGCCATGATAACACTAAAAGGATTCTTCTGTCCAAGAGATGTGAGCTTGAGTGTACCACATCCTGACCCCAACCCTCTTCTTCCCTTTTTTTTCTTTTCTCTTTGTCATCGTTGTTATCTCACTCTCATTCCTCTGCCTGTGTTTGGATCAATGGAAAGGTAGGGTCATGCTAGAGGTTTTGAGGGATATTTTTGAAGGCGAACTCCTCATGAACTTGCCTAGTGCATTTAAGAAGAAGAAATGCAGTTTAATTTTTTTCTTCTTGTCATACATATTCATCCTGAGGAGGTCCACAGAGCTCGTTTACAGCACTGGGAGAATAGCAGCTCACAGGACATGCATGCATATATTATAGCCGATTTAAAGTGCTCTACCTGCTGAGCCTGGTTACTGTAGCCAGTCTCATTATTCCTGCAGACCCACAAACACAATAGGACTGATCACTGCATGGACCCAAGGGACATAATATGTAACCAGAAAAAAAGATTTTCTGAGAAATGTCTTTTCTTTACTGATGAACTGAACCCGTTCTTTGAACAGTGACGGCAGAAATCCCCACTCTGCCAAGTAAAATCTATGAGTGGGAAAAATTAAGTAGCTGGAGATGTTTGGGTTTTATCTGTGTTGATGGATTGTCATGGGGATGGTGGTGGTGGTGGTGGGGGTAAGAGAACGGGAAAAACATCTCAGAGGAGAGTATCACATTTTACCAGATGTATTTGCATAAGCTGAAATGCAGGCAATTTACAACAGAGCATTGGTCTCAGAGGGAGCAACTTACATGCGGAGCCCACTGCATTTCCAGATATCTCTCTAGTGGGTAGTCTTGGCACCCTGCCTTCTCAGATGGAGAAAAACTCCATTTCACAGCCTTTGGCCCCACAATAGTCTGAGGAGTGGTGCATTGTGCAGCCATCAAATACAAATCATAAGGGAACCAATGTTACATCTGATGCTACATGTTGCTTCACATGTAAATTTATTTTCACAATGTGAGACATTTTGACCAGAACTTACTGATAGTCATGCTCTGTTGTATGTAAATTTATGGGTGACCTCTACTTGTGAGGTTTTCTCACCAGAAGACTCAATATGAAACCAAAATAGTTTTATTTGAATGAGTTACTGAAGTATAAAACATTAATAAAGTGCATCCTTAATGTATTTTGCTACTACCGTTTAATTTATCTACTCACTTACTTTCTGACCAATAACCATTTGTACATGTTACTTAAAGGAAGATAAGTAATATGATACCACAGCAAGTAATTGTGTACTATAATGTATTGCTAAGAAGTAATATGACGTATGCAGATTATTCTTTGGAAATAACTTGGAAAATGATGATTTCCTGTCACTAAATTGAAATTACCATCCATTCAAACAAGTGCCAAACGTTTACTTTTTGTCTATTTTGATTTTTTTTTCTCGTTTCTTCCTCCTGAGGCCTATAGTTATATAGAGAGAAATGGGGAATCAGAGGCTCAGCATTGTTATCAAGCAAAAAAATCTAGGAGCTGTGTTGGGGAGACGAATCATAGAGTAGTGTGGCAAGTCACTGAAATCACCACACTGGGAGTCTTGGCTGAGCCAAATGGCTTTCAAAGTGCCGAGGCAGATGTGAACTACTGCATGAGAAAAGAAAAGCAACAGAAAGCTTGTGTAGTGAGACGAGCAGCATCCCTATGTTATTGCAGCAACGTCATGCTCCCACACTTAAATAAACTGTTTAAAAAAAAAAAAATTAAAAGTGAAATGATGAATTTGATTATGAACCAGTATTGTGTCTCACCCTGTTCGGGTGATGACAAAGATCTCAGCAACACTTCATGTGAACTTGCGGTGGGTTAAAATGCAATGCTTGCTCTGATCTCCTCAGGAGTCTCCATGCTTTCATTTAAGTGTTTTCTTTCTTGTTTTGGTCTTTGCCATGCTTTCAGTGCTCATGTGTCCACTAAATGTCTTTTTCCAAGTGCCTGTGCCTTATTTCGTCTGTTTTCGTTACGAGAGTGGTTGAATGCAGCTACCTCCACAAGAAACCCCTGCACCAGTCATCCTTTCTAAGAGTACTCTTTTTTTCTTTTTTCTTTTCTTCTTTTTTTTTTTTTTTTTTTTGGCTGCGCTCCGGGTACGTCAAGATAAAAGTATTTCAACTTTTCAAAAAAGTGCTGTGCCCTTCCCCTCAGAATGATAGGTGAAATGTTGACATAGATACAAAGACAACCTGCAACTCCTTTTCTCACCACACTGAAAGCACTTCATCCCAGTGCACTGCCAGTACTTTTTTGAAATTTCAGAAATGAAAGAATACATGAGGTCTTGTATTTACAGCGACCTGTGTGAACAGTGTGAACTATCCACACTGGAAATGTACACTGGGTGGCTTTGGGAAAACTGCAACCCATACTTAACAAGATGAATCAGATTAATCTGAGTTCATTATGTTTGATGTCATTTAGTGATGCATTTAGCAGATGCTTGATCTCAACAAAACAAGTGTTTTTTACACCTACAGGAGCTACTGGGATGTATCAGTGGCTCAAATCTACAGTTGTGTGTGTGGAGGTCATGCAAGCTTTTCTACAAGCACAAACTTATGTTGATAATCAGCCAAAAGCAAAATTTTCCTTTTCCTGTTTTCCTCTAAGCACAGAGTGAGTTAATATTGCCATATTGAATTGGTGTCTTCTCTGTAATGTCCAAAGGGGTTTGATGTGTTCTACTTTTCATTCAGAGGCTGGCTGGCTTTTGTGTGTGGGTACGTGTGTGTGTGTGTGTGTGTGTGTGTGTGTGTGTGTGTCTATGTATAGGAGTTAAGCTCCAGTTTAGACCTCCTAGGGGAGTTGGCCTTCAGTGGTCAAGTGTCTGAGGGTAATGCATACAGACAAATAGAATGGTGTTTGCTGTTGAGCTAAAGTGGGTCGTGGAGAGGCTACAGTGACGGGGATGCCTGGCCTTCACGCAATCTTCCCCTCGCCTGGTTACCCCTACAACTAGTCTAGGAGCTAAGGCTATTAGTGCCATGTCAATATTGTATCAACAGTGTGGATTGTGTGTAGGTCCAGTCTCTATTGTCCCTGCCTGAGGGGCAAAGACAAGCCCCTCTCGCTTAATTTCTAATGTGTCTGAGTCAGTGCTCATTCCCTCATCTTTGAATAGTCTGTCTGAGCCGCTGGCTAGTGGTCTGCTATGGACATGGGTCCTTTTTTCTCAAGGGCATGCAGAAGTACAGTATGTGAAGGAATCCTGCCATTGTCATGTGCTTCCTCTTTGTATTCATCTGAAAGGCAATAACTACATTGTAAAATGGAGAAAACTGCAGACTGATACATTTAGCGCATCAGGCCACCAAAAACAGGCTCTCCATGTTGAGAATGTGCTCATGATGTGAGAAAGTTGAGAAAATGAAAACAAGGGCACGGCACATTGCAGTCCTCTAGGCTGTCAGCTTTAGTCTGGATCGTGTACTTTGTAATCAGCCAGTTTCATGTGTTTGGTATTCTTTTCCTGTGGTTTGATGAAAAGCTGGTGTGCAGGATTTTCCTTTATTTTTTATGGCCCACTGAGTGATGCTTCTGAAGCGACACAACCTGTAGTGCCTGGTCTGACACAGTTTTCTGTTGCCCTGGCTTTAAACCAAAACCTCAGTCATGTTAACTTTAAAGCAGTGGTTCTCAAATGGGGGGTTGGGACCCCCAAGGGTGATACTTTTTGGAGTTCACAAGATGATTAGGACATAGTGGAAAGAAAAAAAACATTTTAGTATCCAAAATTGTCATGATTATCTATTAGATTCTACTCTTTTTTCTGTTTTCCAGTGAAGTAATGAGTAGTGTTTAAATGCAAGGCCTCCTCTGGTAGTTAAGCAAATTAAATAACCTGAACAGGTGGTAATACTTGACATGGAGCCTGTAACACAGGATTGTAAAAAAGACGTTGCTTTGTTTTATGGGGTCATGAGCCAATAAGGTCGAGAACCAGTGCTTTAAATCACAGTATGGTTGGAGTTTTTATTCTTTTTTTCCTCCTCCCTCCATATTAATTGAGATTGGTTCTGCATGCAGACACCATGATTAAAGATATTTTTAAACCAATGTTGCCATACCTCAAGGGCTCATTCACTCCCATCCAATCGGCATAGAAGATGCCTGAGATGTCTGATTTGGTAATCTGTCACTGTGAATGACAAGCCAGCAATCATATTTGGCAAAGCTGCACAAGGAGGTTAATATCAGGCCATTAACTTTTACAAATCACAAGAAGCTCTGTTCACTGTTTCATATTAATGTGTGCATGCAGAAACACTGCAAGAGCCTCTTGCTTGTAAACAAACACTTTCAGGTCATTATGTGCCCATTTTTCACATTTTCTTCTCCAATATACATACATATATATATGTATCTTTACACCAATAGCTAACATTCTCTGTGGTTGCATTTGGACTTTCTTTCCATGTATCATAACGTAGTAAAGAGTCAATGTGTAAATCAAAGCAAGACACTGAAAAATGAAACACAAATTCAAGCTGGGTTTTACACAATTACGGCTCAAAATAACAATATTCTTCTTTACCAGGTGTGCCTTGTGATCTAGACAGAATATTTGCAGACTTAATGTGATGAATGCATTGGAAAATACTTTGATTAAGATGGTAATGCAGAAAAAGAACAAAAACACCCATGCATGCTGGACTTGTCTTTTGATCACCATATTGGTTTCTAAAAATGGGTCTTGAGGCCTCTATGCATACATCATATGTGTCATGAGTGTCAGCCGCAATTTAAATGAGAACACACTTACATATAACTACTGTAAGGGAGTCTGACCTACTTCTACTCATGCAGTGTACAGATGAATAGTGGTGGGCAAACGAATACCAACCTGCCTACTGGCATCACGCTACATTATATTCCCACATGCTATTAGACTATTAGGCGCCTTCGAGACATTTTAGGGTGTACTGAAGTGTAACAGTAGCCTGATAGTGTTAGAATTAATATAATTTGAACCATTTTTACTGAAAACCTCCAGTATATCTGCAACTTATGTAGCACCCAAATAGGTCAACCCGGTCCAATCACTGAGGCTTTTAGGAGAATAAATCAGCATCTCACCACCACAGAATATTTAGGATGCTCTTTCTCTAGAGTTTCACCTGTCCAATTTCCACGTTGCCTTTTTAATGATGCAGTGCCTTCCACTGTAAATAAAGCAAGGCATGTGTAAACCTTTGCACACCAGAAATTAAAAGCTGTATTTTATAGAATTTTCGTAGGGTGCCTCGTTGTTTTCGTTTACTCCACTTACTGTTTCCACCCGCTGTTTTGCACATAAAATGGAGGCACTTGCGCACCTGAGTGTACATATGCACATAAGCATACACACATACACACTTACTGGCACACATGCAAACACACACATGCATGCAGGGAATAGGAAAAGCTTTGTCCTGTTCCTCTGGGGTTGCATGCAAGGATTAGGCCACTTAGTTTGGCTTCAATCAATACAAGGGGACACCCAGTGCAGTGGTGAGGCCAAGGGGAGATGAGGCACTGCGGTAAACAGCCTTCTGTCACATGGAAGTAATGTTCTCTCTGCCCTGGATGTGGCCCTCTTTTAATGCAGTTCAGCGAAACAAATCTATCGGTCTGAAAATATTTGGGCTTCAATGTCTATTGAACGCTTGGCCTAGCTTTGAGCAGCCATTGTGCCCCAAGATATGAGAGAAGCGGTCTTAAGTGCTTCTGTGTATTCACTTCAGTGCCCCTTCCCCCAAATGTGCACACATGCACACAAGAATACGACCACATCCATTGTAAAGTTTAACTACTCTGTTAAAAAAACAACTCAAGGCTTGGAAATAATAAACAATCTCTTTAAAATGTGCAATAAAATGACCACTCCATGACAGATCATTACTGGAGACAATTTTTCATGTTAGTTGCACATTACCTGGACTTCCCACAAGGGAATGTACTTGTGCACACAAGACACACATTTATGATTAAGTATTTGACTTATATCTATGCAAGCTATCTTGTTCCTTTGTATTTACAAATATACTGAGAAATAGGAGTAGGCATGGTTTTAAGATGCACATGTAAGCACTGTTAATAATTTTTGACTAGGTGTTTGTCACAGGATCAGCAGTGGAAAGAGTGCTAGAACATTCGGTTCAAGTAGAGCTTATTTTGCTGATTCTTTACTTTAGAGGAAGAAAAATATCGGTGGAAAAAAATTGTACGAGTGAGAAGTAGCTCATTTAAAATTTACTCAGAGTAAAAATGACTGTAGGGAATGTAACTCGCTCTTTCCCATGCCGTTCTAGACCTAAAACTCAGTGGAAACTCTCAACCCTCAAACTCTCAGTGAAAAAAAAATAAAATAAATTGGAACAATTGCAAAGTACAAAAAAAAAGTGTACAAAAAAGTAAAGACTGACTGTGTGCTGTGATTGGCTCCACAATTTGTCAGTTTACAGTTGTTCAGTTTCCAGACACTACAAAACTTTGCAGTCTATAATTTTTTTAGTCTGGATGTGATTTATAATGTATTACAGTGCTGTGCATCAGTAAAAATGTACTCAATTAAAAGTAAAATTATTGTCTCAAAAATAAATAAATAAATAAATAAATAAATAAATAAAAGCCCACATATATACAAAATGCAACCCAAATACAGTAATGTGAGTAAATGCAATGTGTAATTAGTCACTTCCACTGTTGCACAGAGCACTTTAAAGGCAGGCTGCTGCTTGGAATCAGACTTTTATTTGAAGTTTTATAATGGGTTGAGATCCACTTTCACGCCTATCACATGTGTCAGTGCTGGGAGCCGTATGGAAGGATGTGGATATGGACTCTTTCCCATAGATCTTGTCAATTTTGATGTGTTGGACTATTTCTCATGATGTCTATCGCTACAGAACTACTTACGGAAGCCTCCCAGCACAAATCTCCCTTTCCCTTTCTTTGTCTCTCCCTTTGTTCTGTTCTTTCTCTTTCTCTTTCTCTTTCTCTTTCTCTTTCTCTTTCTCTTTCACTTTCCCCTCACGTCTCTTCTCAATTCATCATCAGTGGTCACTGTCTGGCCTAATTATTTTCCATAATTTCCCCATGCTGATTGGATAACTGGCATGAAGTAGGTTTCTATGCTAGGAATTAGAGTGGGCATATATGGGTAAAGGCTGTTGGCATGGAAACCAGGTCTCCTTTCCTCCCACTGAGAATGCTGTAACATGACTGTAACTTACCCTAAGCAGTTACGTCTCTGCAGGAAGTTGTGTAAAACCTCTGATATCTTATGTGCATTTTGGTTGGCTTTGCGGCCCATTGAGTGATCACAAAGTGTGGTTAATTGCACTTTTTTTCAGAGCCATGCAGGATGATTGAAAAGTTCACTTGACTGATCATGAAACTTAGCATATTGTTATGTGGACAGATGATGAAAGACCTACTTGGTATGTGTTGTAAACTTCAAGCATGATGAGAGCAACACAGGGGCAGGATTGCCCATTAATCAGCGCAACCTCATACTGGCTCAGTTGCATTTTGTACGGAGGAGTAGCAGGATCCAGCATATGTTGCACTGCCTGATAATGCCATGCTGCTGCTCATATGGTGTGACAGAGCTCTGGAGTAACCCACTGACAACGCAAATGGTAGTCAGTGGAGGAGGACATGTTTTTGTGCATCCATGTACTGAACGGCATTCAACACAGTATTTCTGTGTCAATAAACAGCATGTGCTCAGATCAGATTTGAGTGTCAGACACCCCGAGCTGTCACACAAGAGAACGTATCCTTGGACAGGAGCTACGGTAGATGAGAGAGGGAGGGAGTGGCTGCGGTTGTGCTTGTGTGACGGTGCTGTACATCTGTACTGTAATCATGAATACAGTACAGACAGTTCTTGCAGTTCAGTGGCGAGAACCTAATCTTGTGAGGAGGTTTTTAATTGGTAGCCCGGAGGGGGCATGTTGAAGGGAAATAAGGAGAAGCTGTTGTTGTTCCACAACACAATACTAATTAAAGTGTTGGCTAGAAGACAGAGTGTCTGCAAAACTACCCTGCTGGGGTGATACACAGACACAATGAAAATCCCCCTCTCTCATAAACTCAGGCTATTGAACATGACACCTGGGAGAGCTGTGTCAAGAATCTAAAACATTCCTATAAGACAAGATCGCTTGCTTAAACTGTATAGAAAACTGTATACAACAATTTGATTGTCCCTGTTTAAAGACCATGGCTGAGTTCATCGTTGAGGGAGGCGTTTAATTGAGGAGAGATTTTTTCAGAGTTTGCAGAGTTCAGGAAACTTATAGTTTTAGTGGAACATTGAACACTTATGTACGGTGTGATCACAGCTCAAAATAGATGAGATTTCAGTTTTAGGACCATGGTTTCCCCAAAGGCTGGGGCTGAGAGACAAGGTGCAATACTGTTGCCAGTGATTTGCACTCATTGTGAGTGACTGATACAGTTTGCCGGTATTCTTCGGTGTGAATTAATTCCCAACAAAACTCTTCGCCCCCGAGGGATTCGGATTATGTCGGCGATCTGGGTGCTTGTTTTTGGAGAGAGAGCTGATACTGTTGAGTTTTTCACTGTAATATTTTTGACAGTTTCAACTCCACAAAAAATAAATAAATACATTAATTAATTATGACAGATAGATAGATAGCCAGCACCACGGGTAAGTGAGAAAATATCTCTCTTTGGATTCTGTGCGAACTGCTCCTTTAATGAAGTTACACATACATACATATACATCTATGCAAATTCAAGGTGTCTTGAACATTTCCGTAAGTCATCCCTTGAGCTCTGGTTCGGAATTAATATCTGAGAGCTGTTAAACTGTTGTATGAGGCTTTGCAAGCAGACGCTGTCAAGGATGTGGCCTGACTCGGGAGTGTGTTTTAGCACCTGAGCAGTGCCTCTAACACCCCAGGAGTTTCTCAGCACTATTCTCTGTTGGTTGACAGAGGTGAGAAAACATGTACAGTGTGTCACAGAAATGACTCATCTGCTTGGAGGAATTATGTCTGGCAGGCACCCCAACTTAGAAATTGGCGGAACCTATGTGTTGTCTGTAATGAGGGCAACACACAACACCTTGTTATACCATACCTAAAAATGATTCAAAGTCAGCAGAGAAAGAACTGGAGAAAAGACGGAGGTGGAAACTAGAAATTATACTAAAGATGCAGCAATATCACACGCCGTGTATTTGAACTTCAGTGAGTTAAAAGCAAATCTGAATGCAGGGGTTGAAGAAAAACTGCTGTCTGCTGGATAAAACCGTACATATGGAGAAGAAATCATGATATTATGTAGTGGGATGATCATTTGACTAACAGGAGTAGCTGGAGGAGAGGTATGCCTTTGTATTGAAAGAGCCTTATTGTCTTCTTGTTTTTTTGTTTTTTTTAAAAAAGCACTACATAATGACTGTGGTTTATTGCTTAATGTGAAAGACCCCTTCCTAGAAAACCTAGAAAAGTAGATTTCTTTCCCCCTTTTTCTGTTTTATTTTGTATGAATTCCTTACTGAAAAACAGGGTTAGGAGAAAAGAGGCTTTTGAGGAGGACGGAAAGCGGGGTTTGTTTATAAATACTTTCTCATTCAGACAAAGCCGAATTTTCCTCTAAACCTCTTTGTTGTCCCAGTTAGCTAGCTGGAGGGTGGCAGACCGGTTCGTTAACAAAGAAGTTGAGGACTCCTGAAGGGAGACACAGGGTCTGTCCTTGACCTGTTTAGGATGAAGCGCTCTGAGAGGGGAACCAATCTACTTGGGACGGATTTCAGGAGAGACAGACAGACAGAGAGACAGACGCAGTGCCCCGGTGGCCCATTGCATCTTGGGAGCTGTCAGAGGAGATAGAGAGGAAGCCTCCGGAAAGCTGCCGACCTGTGACCCCTATCTCTCTCACTGACAGTTAGGATTTGGTTTATGCATTCACAGACACATCATTGTCACACATACACATATACACACAGACATACAGACAAACACACACACACACATACACACACACACACACACACACACACACACACGGAGACATGCATGCACGCCGACACATGTGCACAGCCTTTATTTGTACTTGCGTACAACGTTTTTGAATGTTATTTCCTCGCCTCTTGATCTTAATGTGTATTTAAATGGATTTATGGAAATGAATAGCTGTGTTGTGCCGTCGCTTATGTGTTAGGGGGGGAAAAAAAAGTCAGTTTGTCACATCAGCCAGATTCCAAGGCAATCCTCGCCAGCAGAATCCTGTGAGTGAAAGGAGTAAAAGGAGCCTATTGGCTATACAAACAGCTCAGTGTGCAATGAAAAAATTCCATCTGTTTATCTGCCATATAGTTTGGGCTTGCTCCAGCCTATCGCATGTTCATACCAGCCCCGGTAATCGAAAGGAAGCTGATGTTAGAGAGAATGTGTGTGTGTGTGTGTGTGTGTCTGTGTGTGCATGTCCATGTATATGCCCATGCATGTGTATGTCTGTGGTATCTATATGTGTGTTTATTCTAAGGAGGGAAAGAGACAGCAAGTTTAACCCTGTTTGGCTGCAACAATGTAAAAGTGTTTTTCATGCTAATATGGCATTGTGTTGAACTGTCCCTGCATTGTATTGAATATGCTACAGCTTACATATTCAGATGATACTGTGTTTCTGTGCAACACAAGATAACACCGTTCTCTGACTCAAACACACCCTTACCTTTCCTAGTCTGTTCAAAGAGAAAAGATTTGTCTTATACTATTAACTGTCCGACATCGACTACATTAAATGAATTTTAAAGTCTGTCACTTGGTTAAAGGGACAAAATTATAGAGATAAGATGAATGAGAGCTGATGTATTTTTTTTTTTTCCTCTAAGTAATAGAAATGGAAATCATTACCGAGCACCAACATGTGGCGCTATTTGCTGATTCATGAGCTTGACATTACATCTCTAAATGTGTGCATTATTTCTTATTAGTGGTCCGTTTTATCAGCTTGAGTGGTGTTATTTATGTATTAATAATTTTTCAGAGTTTGCATAATGAGCAGTGTGTGCACCACAGATCCCTATGTTGTGCTAGAGTTTAAGAGCTTCTGCATTTTACATAAACCCAATGCATAAATTCAATGCACCCGATGCATACAATACACAAGAGACATGAATTCATATAAAGAGCCCATCAGTTGATGAGGGAGGCAGTCATGGCTATGATAACAGAAGAGCCAGCATGCGCCACTGAGGTGCAGATGAACGTGAAAAACAATAAGGCAGTGCCTTTTTAACCTGCAGAGGTCAGAGTTTCCTTCAGTCACTCTAAGTGACACACTCTGACAAACACGCTAAGTGTCGCAGTTAATGCAAACATTGTTGACACTCTGGCCTCGTTCTGTGTTGCAATAAAGGTTGTGCGTTTGAATTGAGTGTTGGCTCCCTGTATCTGCCCGTTCCTATCATGTCACATCTAGTTATGACTAAGACAGCGTTCTATTTGCGTACTTGCACACATTACCATCAGTGGATTGTGGTCTCCTCTGTCTCTTTCTGTTGTGTTTGCTAAGGATGTTTAGATGAATAATGACAAGCTTGATATCGTCAGAATACTCTACTGTATGAAAAGCTCGGCTTTAATGCCATTAGTCATTTGGTCTACTGTTAATAGCACTGCATTCATGTCTTTTGAACTGTAGCATGGCACTGTGTGTTATACAACTTTAAAGGCTGCCTTGTGCCATAGATAGTTAACTTGCCTGCAAACATAGTAAATACCAAGTTCTGCTTTTGACCCAGTTCTTTTCTGATCTATTGTGCTCCATCACTGCTGATATTTTATCACTAGAGTGATTCAGTCTAACAACTTTTACCATAACACTGCTCAGTTTACACATTTGCACACACTGGATGTTATCTTTCTGTTTATTCATCTTACATCCTTATCATTGTTGTGCAGTTGCACTTAAAGGCAGCTCTTTAACAGGCTTGCCTCATGTGCATGCAGGAGTGAGTCTTATACAAAATGTAAGAAGATGATCAGATGCACAGCCACTTTTCCCCCTCTCTTCAGCCCTCACTGCATCATGCTCATCATATCTTGCCAGCCAGCCTATACCCCATGGGCAAAGGCCTCCAGAGGCTCTTGTTCACTGGGCCACATGTGTTCGTGTGCCCCACACAGATGTGCCGCTATAGTACAGAACAGGTATACCTGGTTGATGCATGACTTATCCGGCACGCTTGATTTGCCCTGAGCCAACAAGTACTTGTGTCATCTGGCAAGCACTAGAACATTACGCTCCAGTTTAGTGCATCTAATGGTTTTTAAGTTGTTGTAATCACTCCAGGTCCCAGGCCTTTCAATATGGCACTGATTATTTTAATAATGAAAAAAAAAAAAAAAAAAAATCACTACTCTGAACGATGTATTAGCTCTTGAGGAAGAAAAATGTTTATGTCTAGGGGGTTCTTAGGGTCTCTCTTGCTGTGCATGAGATATGCAATGATACAGGCAAGGGTCTCTCTCCTCATGTGATAAGGTGTTGCTGGAGGACCCTTTTACTGATTTAAAGGCCTTACTTCAATCTAGTCAGGTAGTCTAAGATTACCCATCTCCCTCGTCTCTTCCTCCACTCCCCCAGTCCTCCAGAATCATCTCATCAGCCCAGTGCACTGTGGCCACAGCTGTAGAAGTGCATAATAGGGAGTGCTCTTGTTCCTTCTACTCTTTTGCTCTCCAAGGGACACAAGAACAAATTATCTTCCTCCCACTGATCACTTGGTTTGAGGAAAAAAAAATCACCCATACTTTTTCAACAGACTTTCGTTCTCTTTTCCTTTTGCTTTGTAGTTTTTTACTCGCAGCTTTACCGTGTGATCTCCCCTTAAAAAGAAACAAAGGAAAAGAGACAACAAAATGTAGACCCAAAAGGGGAAAAGTGCTCAAAGCTACCCATGCAACAGAGGCTTGCACAATCCTTTGGGTCTGAAATGGAAACAAAGAAGAGCTGTTTTTGGCTCGCTGTCAAGGAGACCTCTTACTAACAGGAAGAGTCAGAGCACAATAAGAAAGGGAAAAACATCTTCATGGTGAAAGCTGAAGTGTTTAATTGGAATTCCTGCTCTATTTTGTTGCAGACCACCACTGAGAGAGCTTGTCTGGCTAAAGCAGCTGAGAACTGCTACTGTTGTTATCGTCACTGAAGTTAGTTTAGGTCTCTGTCTCACATGTTCACACAAGCCAGGTGGGATTTAGGCCCTGGAGAATGTTTTCCATAAAACTATGCATCGCCTCTGTCAGTCACCCCTCTGTAACCACCTTGTTTGTGACCTGACAAAGACATGGTGGTGATCTGATACGTATTAGTCCGAACACTGTTACAAGTACCATTCATTAACAATTGAGATTCCTACTTTTTACAGACATGATGGTCATGATATAGCTTTTTCACACTGTGCATCAGCAACACTTCCATTGTTTAATAATATCAAATAATGTGCATTGTTCTGCTTTACTGAATGGGTTGAAAACAGGTAACAGGCTTTGCATCTGAATGGTTTCTTGTGTACTTCTCAGTTTCACCACTTGGGGGCACAAATAAACAACTTACTAACGATAAACTTGGCAAAGGTATCACACCTCACTGCTGATGTCATTTACTTTTGGTGATGCATATTAACGCAGATTGTGAAGTAAATACCCAATGGAACAATGTTAGATAACGTCACACTCTATATCTATTTTTTTCCCGGATTCAAAATCTGTGTCTAAATGTGATATTTTGTTTCTCTGGACAAGTTTTCAAGCTGCAAGTTTGCTGTTGAGGACATAGTAAGTCAAGTTTGTGTCCTTGGCAAACAATTCTGATAGATTGCCTTATTAGGTGTAATTATGCAGATTGCACTGCTGATAATTATTAAAGTGTAAACACATTCAGCAGGAACGTTCCTTTTCACCATTGCAAATGAGAACAGAGCTTTGGTTCCATGCTGCTGACTTTTTAGCACCAGGTGGCTGCACCAAATTATTGAGATTCTACAAGATGAGAACAACACAGTTGTCTAATGTGTGCAGCATCTGTTCTGTGTTTCAGTGTCTGAAAAGTGCTAAATATGAACACATTATCAGGTAGAACAGAATGACGAGAGGTATCTGATCTGTCATGATAGCAGATGGTTCTGTTCACCTTATCAGGTAATCTTCAAACCATAAATGAGTCTGTAGCTATGTTATAGTTTCCAGTAGTTCAGTTCACAACCTGCTTTTGTAACCTTGCTGTAAAATAACGACCAAGCCCTTGATTTCAAGGTGTTTGTATTTGAAAGGAGTGGGTGAATCATTTTTCATTCATGTTGAATTTTGTTTTTTCCTCTCCTCAAGGTTGACATTGTATTCATATGAACAGCCAAGAGAAAAAGAAAATGGAGAAGGGCAAATTATCCATTGTGTCACGCTGGCTAACTTGGCTTTCTTTGGCCATGAAATCCCTCTGTATTCTTTGTAAACCGTAAAGATCAGCTCAGCAGTGCTTTATTTTTTTCCCCTCCAGCTCAGAACAGTGCGTTTTGAAGGGGAAGATGTTGAATGGCTACCGCGCAAACGGAGGCAGGCAGACAGCAGCTGAGCCTTGTGCTTTCCAGTTCTGAACCCCGAACACTGAGCACAGTTCCCAGCTGAACTGGATCGTGTTTATCAGCAGGGCTTTTATGTCCACATGGTCTCTACATCCCCTTAACCCGTGCTGCACACTGAGTCTGCTATCAGCATTCCCTCTCTTGTGAGAAATGGTCTTTTATTAGCAGGCTAAGCAGACTTGCCCAGATTCAGCACCCTCTCTGTGGACAGCGCTCCTCTGCCAGCTATGGCACTGTGTGTGCTTTGTGTGTGTGTGTGTGTGTGTGTGTGCCTTGATATGTTTTGTGTGAGAGAGTTGCATGTGTGTGCAGCAGCTGATAGTTTTAGCACTGATCCCATATCTCGCAAGCTTGAGAAATACCTGTGAAAAACTTTTTTTTTTTTTTTCCACAGAAACGATGAGCAATTAAGTAGTCTGAAGAGCATTAAACATGACCTCTGGGCTTCATGTCTTTATCTCCACAGGACAACTCTCATATTCCTTGAGAGAGAGAGAGAGAGAGAGAGAGAGAGAGAGAGAGGTTGGAATAAAGGATTTGAAGCTGGGGAGAAGGAAGGGATAAAAGAAGGAAAAAGTAGAAAGGAATCATGCCTGCCCTTCATTCCTGCTCTTTTGTTTTCCCTCCTCCATTTACTATACATCAATGTCCACACAGGAGAGTGGATTGAAAAAAAAAAAAAAAAAAAAAAAAAAAAGACTGAACAGGGAGAGTAGAGAGCAGTTGTGAAAGGAAGCAGGGCTGGGGGACATAGCTCCCATTCCCTGCTATTCTGCCTAAATAGGCTCTTCCTCTGCAATGCACTCAGGCTCCAGTGATTCGCTATGTGGATGCTGCCCATTTGCATAGCTGCTCTCCCTCCTGCTTCCTGGCTGGCTGTTGAGGCTCCCCCTCCCTCTATCCTCCTCCTCCTCCTCCTCCTCCTTCTTCCCCTCTTCCTTTTGCGCACATCTTCTGGAGCTGCGCTGCCGATGCTGCCTGTGTGTGAGTGTGTATTCCTGCCCAGGGCTGCTCTCTCAGGTACTGCCGTTGCTATCGCTTGGTCTCACTGAGAGCAGAGATCTCTAGTTGGGGAACGGGTGCGCTACTTGGCACAACTTGCAGGTGCAATCACACCATCTCCCGCTCAGTGCTGCAGCTGTCCGACACATGCAAATGAGACTCGGAGTCAACTATGGTCCGATTCCCCTGGGCATCCTTTGAGACCACTGGAGGAGGAAAAGGAGGGAAACTCAGAACGTCTATTTTGATTTTCTGAAGAAATGCACACTGTGCATGTGCTGTCCTCTCCTTTTTAAGTTGGTTTTCTTCTTTTCCCGGCATTTTGCATTTTTGGAATATTCTCAGTTTTTTGGTGGGGAGATATCATGTTTAATTTTGTGAGCTCTTAAGACAAGGAGTAAGAGAAAAAGAGAGAGAAGAAAGGTGATAGGGAAACTGGAGCAAGCTGGGATTTCTCCATTGCTGTTTGAGGTTGTCCTAATTTCTTGAGTGAATGTTTTTGATTCTTCTTGTATGATGATTTATGATACTTCTTTACCTCCCTGGGTACTGTTACGGATTTCCTAACTCAGTGGAGAATAGCAAGAGGATTTTTTTCCCCCAACCGACATTTTATGTGGTACACCTTTTGCTTTTTTCCTGTGGATCTGTGTGAGTGTCTTTGGTCTTACTGAAATTTAAGCAAGGTGAGAGACATGGGCTGTAAGGCTCACTGAGGCTCCACCTTGATCAGTAGCCTCATTTGGCCACTCAGGGAAGATGTTTGGAGGTTGGAGGACACAGATTGCTCCCTTGAGGCCCATTGGGGAGCCCCTAAACTGGAATCCATCATCACTCACCCACCTGACCCTTTGGGTCACTGCTCTCGCCCTTGGCTTTGTGGCAGGATCAGAGCCAGGTGCTGTGGAGAGTCTCCACCACATTCACCTCTCCCATGGAAACAAGCGTCACCATATTGTGCCTATTGCTATCCACAGATCACCTGCCTCACTAAGGGCAGGGCACAGTAAGTATTCCTTGGTCTTTATCAAAAATACACTACTCTGCTTAGCAGGGCCACCCCATAAATTATGACAACTTGTGCTCTCAAGAAATTGTTTAGATTTGCCATTGCCATTACTTTTTAAGATTCAGTCTATCTGCTACTGCCGTTACAAGCCAGCAATTTCAGTATGTATAGTTATCTCTTACATGCCTTCTGCTGTATCTTAATACCACCCCCCCCCCCCCCCCCGCGCACACACACACACACACACACACACACACACACACACACACTCTCTCTCTCTCTCTCTCTCACACACACACACACACACACACACACACACACACACACACACACACACCTCTACAAGACATAACTTTGCTAGCTTAGATCCATCTCTTTTTTGTCTGTCTCAGCAAAGTGCCCTCTGTCTCCATGTCTGAGATTAGCCATATCCCTATCTCCAGATGCTCCACTGTGTCCAGATTAGACAGGATTAGAACACTGTGCTGCTCCATGTTGCCCCTGGGGGTTGGAGGAGACAAAGATGTGTTGCCTCCAGCTCTGCGGGGTGTTGAGCCACTCCTGGCCCATGCCCAGCATGGAGTGTAGATGGGGGCCTCTTTACCCTGTGTGGCAGGAAGGGCCATGCCTTAGACAGAGAGAGTGAGATGAAGAGAAAGACAGAAAGAGAGAGAGAGTCTCAACTATGGGGAATTGGTATTATATAACCTCACCCCAAGTATTCATGGTACACTGCAGTATGCGTCTGCTTGCCTCAGTATGAATGTCAGAATGGTTTGGAGATGCTGCAGGTTTTTTCACTTTTTTCACGCTCCTTTTCTTTGCTTTTTGCATTCATGGAGCAGATTTTCACAGGGAGTTCTGACTGATGCTGATGTCTAAGATTGAGGAACTGTGACACAAAATACTCCCTTTTTTTTTTTTTTTTTTTTTTTTTTTTTAGTAACCACATAGCACGGGCGTTTTTTTGAGTGATGTAATCACTAGTGGTATAACACTGACGTAATGCTGTGCTGGCCTGGATTTAATTTATGAGTAGATAATGCTTTTGGTTAACAGTATGTACATCTGAATAGCCATTTATGCTATACAGAATATTTCTGGTTTAGTGTTGAAGATTCTCTTATATTAAAGTTTAGCTGGCACAAGGTTGTAAGTAGTACATGATAACACCGTTCCAGTGGAGGATTTGTATTTTAAGAATGTGTCTGGGATGCTAGTTTCCATTGCAAAGTGAAGTGTGGAAAAGGCTGGAGCTTGGAGGGCTGGGGAGGATCCACTGGACAGAGATAGGGCTGGATGGATTAGGCAGTCGGTGCTCCTCAGTGATGATGAGGGAGATGGGAGGTTTGCTGGCCTGTTGAGACAACAAGGGAGGCAATTAGGCCACTCTGCCGTGGCCTGTCTGGAGGGGCAACACTCATCTCGCCTCCTCCTCTCCCTCAGAGCCCTGAGGGTGTGTGGTGCTATAGGGCAGATTCCACGACTTAATATGAAAATTATAATAGCTGCTTCTGGTGTGGTACACATAAAAGTGTTTCAAAGACTTTCAAAGATCAGTGAGTGGATGATGTATAAATGCAAAATAGTAGATGTGCTGTTAAACACGGTACCTGGCTCCAGGACAAAGCTGTTTTAAAGCCCCAGTGCTGTTGTCCTAGCTGTGCTGCAGTTGGTTTAATTTGGATGGGACTTGTTTCTTACATGGGGTGTCTGTTCACCACACCAATTAAACGTGTACAGCTCCTCAATTATTCAGTCTAATTTGTGGCTTCAAGAGCCATACTCCCTCAGGTTTGAATTCATCCTGTTATTTCCTTTTTATATTACTTTTTTTTTTTTACTTGACATTTGTAGTCACCGTGTTTCACTGAAACAACAGCAATGAGCCATGTTTTACCTTCTTTCATACACACTCTCTCCCTTCCTCTGACTCCCTCATAGCTTTTGGTGTCACCGTCAATGTTAAAATCTAATCCTATTTGCAATACTTATGTAACTGTACCTGCCTTTCACCATTATTGTCACAGTGCATTTAACATTGTCTCAAGTGATTAGGCCAAACATAGCTAACACAGCACTGACAGTTTTGTTCTATATGCAAATTACTTCTATCTCTATTTTATGATAATGTAGTTATTCACTTACAGTACATAGCCATGTTTTGCCACACCCCCTCCACACCCCCATCTGACCGAAGTCAGTAACACCACTCTCATGCAGAGCTGACCATCCATATCCCAAATATTTTGCACAAGCATAAAAGTCCTGTCAACTTTCCTAGGAACACACACACTGCTGTTGACAAGAGCATATAAGAGAACACTCTCTTTTGTTTTCTTTGCATGGAGGTTGTGTGTCTGTCATTGATGTATGCGTAAAGTATGAGAAAATTACCATGGTCAGGATGTATGAAATTGAGTTGGTGTGTGATGCATTGTTTGTTGAGGGCTAACAGTAATGAGGTTCAGACTGTATCAAGTCTGAGAAACAGACAAAACATCCATCATGAAAACACTCCCATAGGCGGTGGACTTCCTTCCTTCCTGCAGATATGAAATGATACTTCATGTGTGGGGTAACTACATCATTATTTTTTAACGCTGTACCTGGTGTCCTTACTCTTTTAGCAGGAAGGAATTGATCAGGAAAACGTTTTAAGTGATGGATGTATTCATCAGTAAAAGAGACAGGGTTATTTCTATGGCTTCCTGTAGAGTAGCTTTTGATAATGTACAATAGGGACTGGAGGATATAGAGAATTATTATGATTTGGCAAGTGTTTTTTTTTTTTTTTTTTTTTGGTTTTTTTTTTAGGTAAAAAAAAAAAAAATACTGTCATGCTTACATTTGCTTACTCTGTGTATGCTATGTGTCTGTATATGTACCAGCCCTGCAGAATCACAGCCCATATGTTTAGTAGGGGGGAAGTCAACCTCCAGATTCAAGATGATTATGTGATGTACTTAACACGCTTCAGGGAAGACCCCCTTAACACCTGCTCCATCAGTGACTGCTTAAATGGCTTTTGTATTTCAAATCATGGTGGTTTCATCAAAGACGGCAAAGCAATTTAAGTGATTTTAATCAATTTTAAAGCTCTCTACCTTCAGAGCTAATGATTGAATGGATTAGAGACAGTTCTCCACTGTGCTGGCACTGCTGCAGAGAACAAGTGAGGGGGAAGAAGAAAAAAAACATGAGACAAAGCTAGTGAAAAACAACATTACTTCTGAGAGAGGGAAGGAAAGGAAGAAAAGATAGAAAATAGACAGAAAGAGGGAGGGGGTGGAGGGGGGAGCGGTTGGTCTCTGATGTTGCCTTGCTGCCGGTGTGTTGTGGGCTTGTATAATATAATTACTCGCATGTCTCTGAGCTGATGTCACTCTGAGATAGTGTGAGGATGACAGTATCTCTGCTTCTGTGAAGCAGCAGAGATGATAGCTGCCCCCGATAAGGATCTGGGTACATGTTCCCTCTGCTCTAGAGGGAGCACAGGCAGTTATTGACCCACGAACGAGAGACTAAGGACTGCGGTCTTTTCATTCCCCTCTTCCTCTGATGTGCAGGAATATACACACGTTCTTTTTATTTGTTCGCGCTTCAGGTCTTTAACCTACTTGTATACTACACAACACCTCCCCCTCTTCCTCTTCCCTCACATCCTCCTCCCTTCCAATATCCTTGCTTCCCTTCCTTCAATTATCCCCCATTCATGTGTCTCATCATCCCTACCACTGTGCCTAATTCAGCACCCCGCCTCCCCACTTCCTCTACGGAGGCTATCCAAGCAGGGAGAGTGGGCAGCCTTTTGTGCCTGCAGTGGTATGTGCAGTTTCGGTGGTGACCAGGCCATGGTTGGCATGAAGGGAAATGAGACCTGACTGCGCGTGCGGTGGGCAGAGAGGGGTCAGCTGAGTAATGTGTCCTGTTTCCGAAGAGAGACTTGGGAGATGGACAGGGAGACAGAGAAAAAGAGACCCTCCTTTGACTCAAGGGGATGTCTGCGTCCCTCACATGCATAAGTCTTGGATGAGTTTGAGTCAAGGAGCAGTTTTCCCCATGAGGCACTTGGTGAATCAGTATCAGCAACATCATCCAACCCCCACCTCAACAGCTTCCGCTTTCACTTCATTGCTCCCCTTCTACACATCTTCACTTCTGTTTTTCTTTGCTGAATATAATTTTAAAAAGCAGCTTCAGATGATAAGTTCCCTGGTCATGGGCTAGGAGTGACATGTAATAAATGAATAAGAATTATTATTATTTTTTTTTATTTTACACACAGAAATGTTGGATAGATATTGTAAGAAGACACATACATAATAAGAAATGTGCAGTCTTAATTTCACACATACACAACTGTTAACAATGGAAAATTCATTGATATTTTGTAATGGGATAACAGACTGCTGTAATACTGATAGACTATGCCAGCCACATGAAAACACTGAATATTATTAGATGAAATTTTAATGTTTCCCATGGGGGAAATAGGGATGTTGCAGCAGCAAGTAGTAATAGTATCAAAAAGAAAAAAGAAAAAAAAGGATATAAATAACAATACAGCAAAAGGGGGTTATATGACCGTACTCCCTCTTACAGTTCCATCACAGTGAGATGCTGCATTACATGGAAATGAATAAATTAAATGCATTACTATGAGGATGTGAAGAATTATTTTAAAAGTGGTAAATATTAATATATGTAGAGAATATAACAATAGGAATAAGCAAATATGAGAGAAGACGATGCAATTACAGTAAGTAAGTACTGTGTGCAAAAAAAATGCTTGTCTCCAAATTAACATGGCAAAATGATGTGTCTTTGCTGCCTCTGCATTGCTGTGTTCAATTATATTAACTCTAAGCCGGTCAAAAAGGATGGAGGAGTTAGGCTAGTGTATGTGGAAGGCCAAGGTGTGAGAGATGCTTCTTGGAGAGCACAAATAGCTTCCTATAGTCCACACTGACTGACTTTATAAATGCCTCGCCGTCTCCCAAAGGAGCGGCACAGAGAAAAAAAAAAAAAAAAAGAAAAAAGAATGAAATAAATAAAGTGGAGTTCAAGAACGTCTGCTGAAGCCCTGCATTTTGTATCTAATCTGAATTGAGTTCAACAACCCTAGAGAAGCCTCGCTCGGTGTCATCATAATGAGGCAGCAGCTATGTCTGTGCCAGTCAGGCCTGTGCATACACGCTTATAAACACACAAACACACACACTCACACACATTCGCACAACATTCTCCCAAATCATCTCTCTTTGATCACTCTGAATCATTGTCAGAGATGAATTGCGTGAGAGTGGGTAAGAAAAGCGACATGCAAATCCACACACCGGGAAAAAAAAAAAAAAATGTGTAGTGTAAAATATCCTTGGCCGGATTTTGAAATGGGTCATAGGGAAAAGTGTTCATTTGGAAGGTAGAAAAAAAAAAAAAAAATCTCACCCAGACATAGTTGCAGTGGTACAGTGATAACTCCCATAGTGACGGACTAATTGGTTCGAGGAAAGGTCAAGGGAGGAGAAGCAGAAGATGAAGAGAGAAATCTTTCAGCCTTTACAGCCTAATATCTTCAACCACAGGGGAGGCCAGAGAGGATGGGTTTCTGTGGCAGCCGGCTAGTGCAAGACCAAAATTGTATTATTGCCATTGATCATCAGATCGATAATGAGCGTCTACTTAAATTTCACATGTCTGTTTTGGGTCATCTCTCCTCGCTGGGTAGTTTGAATGTCTCACAAACTGATTGGCAGGGTCATAATCATTCATAGGTTATGATTCATAACCTAATAAGTTAAATATCACCCATTTAGCCATAATGACAAATAAAAAAGGGGGGTTTATAAAATGAATGGATGCCCTGCGTAGCAATAGGAGGCCTCAGTAAGAACCAACCATGTCATAACTATTCTTTTCTTGCAATTTACAATTGCTCACCTGCAGCAGAGTGGCAACAGAAAGAAAGCTACCCTTAATCCACACTAATAGGATTGTGTGGGATTTCACCTTCCTCATTGCTCCTTCCATCTCTTATTGCCTCAGGCCTGCTGGCAAGGACTGATAAAAAAACGCCTGCCTAACACCTAAGCACAAGCTAATATTAGCATATATTTTGCAACATAGTGGAGAAATACATTGTATACCCACACATGTTTCTTTTTTTCCTGTCTTATATTTATTTTTTTATTTTTTTGTTTTTATTTATTTTATTTTTTTAAATTTATTTATTTATTTATTTATTTTTTGCTAGATATGCAGCATCAGTGTGAGATAAAGTACAGTGCAGCCCCCTTATGGTGCTCCTACATTGCCTGTTGATATGGGGGAGGCAGAGCATTGTGCTGTATATAAATCATGAAGGCAGTAGTTATGCTGCACGACAAAACTCCCTCTCACACCTCGGCACACAAGCAACACAAGCAGGCTCACATAAACACATCCATGTACGCGCGCACTCACACACACACACACACACACACACACACACACACACACACACACACACGCACATACTGTTTGAAAACTGCTTCATTTCTGTTGATCTTTTTCTCTTGATCTTTCCCAGATTCATTTTTTATTGTATCATTTCCATAAGATATGCAGCTAATTAAATAACATCTCACCACTTAGCAAAGGCTTACTTACAAAATGAGGCTAGTGAGCAATAGGCAAAGCAGATGTTTAATCCACCAATTAAGGCCAAAGCGTACTCGTTGTCCCCTGGGTATGGATTACAGGAGTGAACGCTAAAAATGAGGCTACTGAGGACTGTCATTCACACATGATGGTCCTCAGTAGTAGTGCGAAAAACCGACTTGTTTTGTGGGTATTAGTTATTACTCAAAACACACATAAATGAATGACTACTGCATAAGTCTTTCACATATGCACACACACACACGCACACACACAAACATAAAAACAGGCAGTCAGGATGACAAATTGTATATAATTGCTGAGCTGTACAGAAATTATCATGGTGCAAAGGCTGAGCTAATGTGATTCGCAGATTTGACGTTTTTCATTTTACAGACGCCCCAGCTATAAATACATGTGTGCAATTGTAAGACCTAAGTTATCCTGGCACGGTAAAGCAGGATGGGAGAAAAATATTATTTTACTGAATCTAAGAATGACCTTGTGTTGCAAATTACTTTTCCTGTTGTCAGTAAAAGATTGATTCTGGTGAAATGGGAAATGTTAAACAGTGGCATTGCGTGCATCAAAGAGAGTGTGTTTTATGCAGTGCTATTTTTTGAGTGTGCTGCTTACCTTCCAGTTTTCAGCTAGCCACATTGCACATGTACATTGCCCTCAGCCAGAAGATGATTTATTGAACAAGGGCGATGGTGGAGAGGTGTATTTTTCCCTACATTTTCCCTAAAATCTATAGTTAGCAATGTTAATTTATTAGATTATTTGTAAGAAAGATCTCTTCTGGCACCAGCGATTTGTAATTATGCAGGTCTACTACAAACCTCCATAAAATATTTGCTTTTATGAACAGAGCTTATACAGAATTATATTCGGAGGGGCACAATAGCACCATCTGAGCTGCTTCTTTGTGAGATCAGTATTTGTGCTGATGCAGGTTGAACTGCATATGGTGATGGGCAGCCAGAGTTCTCTCTAGACTCAGATCAGAGCTCTGGCCCTGGACTCTGTTTTCCGCCTCACTTCCACAGTGTAATTACCCCCCTACACACACACACACACACACACACACACTTGTCTTTTTCAGTAATTAGAACTGCAGTTGCACACCACATCTGTTGGCTCCCCAATAAAGTAAAACTACAGCTTCTAGAGAGCCTTCGTAGGCTGTGATGTTCTGATACATGCTAGATGCTTTCTTAGCACACAAACTACACCGAAATGAAATAATGCACTGATGTTTGATGGCACGCAATCAGACAAAAAGTGTCAACTGGACGTGGAAAAAGGATGCGATTTATTGATGCCGGTTATTTTTTAAGCCTCCCTTTGATATGTGTGCTCGCTGGAACGCAAATTAACATTGGATGCAGAAAAAGCTCCCCAACAAATGGCTGGCAAACAAAATGGCTGACCTGAACTGGGGAGAAAGGGAGCATTGTGTCTGAGGAGCAAATGAGGCAAGTGATGATGAGAGAGTAAATTAGAAGCTGTCGATACTGTGAGACACCTCTATCAGAGCCAAGGCCGTTGGCTGGGGAAGTAGATATGCAGCTGGTAGGGGTAACAAAGGGCCCGTTTGGTGTATTGCTCCATTAAGACAGTGGGTCTTGTCAGCTCTGCCTGGATGGCCCATTCTGCTCCACAAGGCAGGGCTCATGTATCACTTAGTGCTTGGGGGAAGTAAGCATGGCAAAGGAGGGGGCAGAAGGGTATGAGTGACACTGGTCGACTGAGCATTCATGGCATAATGTTACCAGCCCAGAAGGCAGGACTTTACCTCAGCCATGAATTGATGGTCCCCTGCCATGAAGAGCGAGGGTAGCTGGTGTGACTACCCCGGGGTCCTGTCATGATGAGATGAAGGCTTATCTCTTTAGAGGACTGTGAGGATAAAGTATGATGAAGTACTGCAACAGCATGGTGCAGAGGGAGTTTTCCCAATTCACAATTTCTGTCCAGCTGCAGATAGTATCAGTTAAGGGCCGTTTCAAGCAAAAAAAAAAAAAAAAAAAAAAAAAAAAATCTGTTGTAAGGCATAAATGTAAAAGTTGGAATTAGTGGTATTGTTTTAATCAGTTGAAAGACCATCGATCTTCCCTCTTATGCCTTTCTGAAATTTCTCTCACACACCGTCTCTCTGTTTTTCTCCCTCTCTTCGGTTTCATCATTCTATACTGTGTGTGCCCCGAGGTCTGACTTCAGCACTCCAATGTTTTCTCTCTCTCCTGTTTATTAGGTTTTGTCGCTCTCGTGATTTTGGAGCCTGCATCTTATGCCTGCGTAATACCTACCCCTTAATAAGGATGACCAATCAGGGGGACAAGCAGCAATGCCCCACTTAGTCTCCATTTAATTTAATTACGTCGAATTAGCAAAGCAGACAGAGACAGACAGAAGGATTAATGCTTGGCAGCTCATGTAGGCAGGTTGGACACTGTCAGCTCTCCTATACAGAAATGCTGCTTTTGCAATGTCCTCATTAGTAAGGGCTAAGGGCTCATAGGTCACTGGGTATTGTTAAAACCATACTGTGGAAATGCAATATCTAGAATATACACCTTGTCTAGACTAACAAGCAAAGGTGACTGGCTTCTGCCTCCACTTTGGAGCCACTCTCCCTAAGGAGCTTAGCTCAGTGTTGACGTCTTTAAACACAATTTTGCCCACAGGATTATACAAGAATTCTTTCTACTTGCTCGTTATTATCATTATTGTTATTGTTATCATTTATTCATTGGTTTTACATTAGCCATTCATTATTTACCCCTATACCACCCATCCCCACCCCCATTCTCATGAAACTTTTTTTATTTTTATTGTTTGTCTCATTATTTTTTTTTTTTTATTATTATTAATTATATGGTGAGATGTATTAAAAGTGCTGTATAAGGATATTACTGTCACTTAAGCATTAAAACTGAAGATGCTTCATTAGCTTACTGTACACATGCATTTCTGTCTCACCTCCAAACAGCAGATAGAATTGAATACTCTATCTGCCAGTGGTAGAGATGGACTGTCTGAGCAGTGAACTGTAAAAGTTTATATTGACTGTGCTGTATATATGCCAATATGCCTAGACTTATTAAGCCAACACACAGTAAGTAGGCACTCCCCGCTCTGGTTTGATTTAGCACCCTCTGTCCAGGCTGCTTTCGGCTGACTCCAAAGAGAATAGCTTGGCTCCAGTCATCTGATAAAGACTGGAAGGAGGATTTATCACTGAAAAACCATGGAAGGAAGCAAAGGAGAAAAAAAGTGGGAGAGTAGGTTGTATATTTTATGGTATGGGTTAGTTTCATGACATAACTGCAGCAGTTATAGAGAATGGTTGGCAAAATTACTCTGTTCCCTCTCCACATGCTCATACAACCACAATAAATGTTTTAGTTGTTCATTATACAGCAAGTGACTCGAAATCACACGGACATATAAAATGGACAAGACAATGAGTCCTCAAAACCTGCTCGTTCCAGCTCAAACCTACTTTTTCTTGTTAAGGCAGCGTTAATGTTTGTTTTGCAATGTTCTGCCAGTGTCATTCATACTTTAATGGTTCAAATTAAAAGTGAATTCTGTTGTCATTTCAATTATACACAGGATGGATCCAGATCCAACCTGTGATGAAACCTTTTCTCATATCTGCTGGTTGTGTTATAACTGCCTAGCCCATTATAAGAGAGGCAGTTGTTTGTGCTTTGAGAGGATTAAGACAAGTCAACAATCTGCAGTCTTTTTAGTCCCTCAAAGGGCTGCTCACACACCACTGAAGACAGGGAATGGCTTTTTCCAGGAGCAAAGCCTGTGAGTGAGGTTTAAATTGTTGAAAGGACCTTTCCATGCTGCAATGGAACAATGATCAGATATAGAAGTAGTGATTGGGTGGAGACAGCAGAAGGAGGGGTGCTGGAGGGATCTACTTCTACCCACTTCTTCATTGTACACTTTCCATTCTCTTGTTGAATTTCCTTCATTTGCACCCATGAGACAAACAGCCACAGGCTTTCTTTTAACAATCACTTCCCACCCACTGGATGAACAACTGTACCGCCAGGCGGTGGCCTGGAGGGGAATATTGCGTTTGCTCATGTATGTCTGTACATGTGCATTGGTGTGTCTATGTATGTTTGTAAGTGTGTGTGTGTGTGTGTGTGTGTGTGTGTGTGTGTGTGTGTGTGTGTGTGTGTGTGTGTGTGTGTGTAGATAATTTCACATACTACTGGGCCTAATATTTTTTGAGCAGTTTTGACCATATGCTTAAGGACCTCTCAGTGAATGTGGTGATTCAAAACACCAAGCAAAAATGCAAGTTTGACTTTTTCAGTATTTCCCATTCAGTCAACTTGGGCAACGTGCAAATGTCTTATAATGGCAGGGAAAACACTGCTTTTCCTGTTTGTGTGTTTGTGTATCTGTCTGCAGCTAATCTCACATACTACTGGGCCTATCAGTCTAATATTTCTTGCGAACAGTTATGATTGTGTGATCAAGGACCTCTCATAGTTGTGGTGATTCAAAACCTTTGGAAAGCCTGTTTTATACCCCTGTTTTTTGCTCAAGTCCAAGGACTGGATAAGGGGAGACACACTGGCAGTGCCTCTATATTTTCCATTCTCACAGTAGTTGAAAAAGGGATGGTCTGGTATTTATGTCCAACCAGCAGCGAAGGTGAGATACACCTGGTGGGGATCTGCACTCGATAGTGCACTCTTCTGGTTAGAACTGTTTCTGCCCACTGTATGTATTTATCAAACATACCTGCCAATCATTGGTGACAGGCAATTAATCACCTCACATGTCAAAGCATTTGATATGTCAGCTGTGAAAATTATGACTTTTGACAAGTGTGCCTTTTGGCTGCAGGTGTATATTCTTGCAGAGCATGAAAATAATGAGACATTGATTACTTGCATCACAAAAATTATAGTGAAACAGTTTTGTGATTTAAAAAAAAAAAAAAAAAAAAAAAAAAAAAAAAAATATATATATATATATATATATATATATATAACTAAAGTAGATCTTTTTTTTTTCTTTTTTCATAATTATATAACTGTATACTCAAATATATCAATAAACAATGACAAGGGTAAGCAATATTAATTTTATTTTTAATTTTCATCTGTCACACGATCAGTGAAACATTTCCCTTTATAGAGAAGATGACAAGTGAAGCTGACATTCAAAACTCCAGAAACATTTTGAAACACATTTCAGACCAAAGCTCATATTCAGCTTGAAGTAATTTAATTTTAAAATAATAATCTATGACATTTTAACATACACAAATTTCCATCTTGATCCTATCCCAAGTTTGTTAACATGTTTTGTTCTAAAGATGCACTATAAGTTGATCAGCAAGCTGTCGACAGCAACAGCAGCGGTTTATTTGGAATAAATTGTATAGAAAGACATACCTTGAACAGCGACCGCCACCATTTCGTAGATAAACAGACAAAGAAAAGACTGATGCAGAAACTCAGACGTCATCAACAGAAATTCAGGATTGGGAAGACAGTACTGTTATGAGCCTCTGATTATAGTAATCTCTGGGAAGTGCAGTGCACAAGCACCACAGCAATGACCACTCAGCAACAAAGATGTCACCAAAATGAAGCATCTCACAGAATCTTAGACTACAAGTTTAAAATCATCTAGACCAGACATGTTTTTTGTTCTCCACAAGCCCCCAAAATTGGAAAACTTTTCAGAGAAATCTTTATTTAATAACCTATCTTGCAAGAAATATTTGAGAATGACTGTTCTATCAAATCAAATCACGAGTCCTCAGTGTTCAAGTCAGAGTCCAAATCGAGTCTGAATTTCAAGCTGGGCTCTGAGCTGCTCTGCTACCACAAAATGTTGATTGCCATGAAAAGTGTAAATTTGGCTGACAGAGGAAACAATGCAGTGTGTTCAATAACCTCTGATAACTTGGGGAGTTTCCTTCCACATCTTTGCATGCTGCACACCTTGAGCAGGTGGTAAGAGGTTGAACACACTTACAGTTGTTATGCAGCATACAGTATAAAATCACAAAAGGCATGAACGTCATTGCTGCCCTGTCATTTGGGAAGTAAAGTAATTCTCTCCATTTCTGTACAGCAAAGAAAAAAAAGCTTGAGTCCTCAACTACAGCTTCCAAGTCCAAAACCACTAAATTCACAAGTCCGAGGCTGAGTCATCAGTGTTTGAGTCCGAGTTGAGTCACAAGTCATGAAGAAAAGGGTTCGAGTCTGAGCCCTGGACTCGAGTACTAGCCCTAACCCTTGTAGTAAACAGAGCCTGTTCATTCTTGTTTTTATAACTTATAGTTTGGCAAACACAAATGAACACACACAGCTCAAAATATAACTGCAGAAGGTCGTTGACTTTGGCGGCGAAAGCCATGTCCTACAAATCTCTGATCATTAAAATTACAGAAAAGCTACAGGAAAAAAATAGTTTGGAAATACACAATCTACTGACATTTAAATATTCACATGATCGTATTCCCTGCTTTTTATTATTGCCGGTTCATGTCACTGGGGCTTTGATTAATATTTGATAACTTCTGTCTGACAGAGAAGCCAACAGATGATTGTTGTTGTGGATCAAACTAAAATCCCTATCTCTTTTAGATAGATATCAATCTATTGACATCATTATTTTGGATCATGGGTTGTGATGTACCATTTAATTATACACTGAGGATGTGTGAAAAGTGCCCCTACCCCACTACTTCTCTGTGGTTCGCAGCTTTGTAATTGCTGCCAAGTAAGAACATGCAGCAGAAAAGATAATTAATTAGCCATGTGTTGGAGCAGTTTTGCCCATAGCCTCACTTTAGCAGAAAGGAGCATTCTATTTACCACCTCATCTACTCAACTACTAGGCCATTTAATTGTCCCTAAAGGTGAAATATAGTGAGAAAGGTGGAATTGAGGGGTGGGAGGGGATTGATTACTTTGACTCACTATTTTCCCTCATGGCAGTGAATCTTCAGGAACATTGATTGGAGATAGCTCCTTTACCAGAAACTAGTAGTTTTTGATTGGATAATAGTGTCCCCATCAATCCTGGTAATGATTTCTCTGGAAACTGAAATGGTAATCCAATAGACATTATTAAGCTTGTTTTAATTGTACTCCTCCCAGGGGTGACCACAGACCAAGATAAGCCCAAATAATGCTGTCCTTAATATGGCATTTCCCTTTTAAGAGGGTGGGATCTACAACATGTAGTAATCTACGTAACAAAGCGTGCCTACTCATTGTTGACACACTCGCTAATACATAATGAATCACACCATAGCACAAAATGCAATGCTCCGCTGATGCCAAGGAGATTGTCTGCATTAAGCTCATTCCAACTGTAAGGATATATATACAGTACTGCAAGTTGCAAATGGCACTCCAGAAATATAAGATTAAAAGAAGAGACTCAAAGTAGAGAAGAAATAGAAGAAAAGGCATCATACTTTTGAATTTCTATTCAAGAGATTGATGGAAATGATCAAAATGAATCTCAAAAAAGCTGTGTGGCACATCTCGGGTAGTCTATTTCTGTACACTAATCATTACGGGAATCCTTGGCAGCAAATAGACAGTAACGAAAGTGCTGGGAGCTGACAGAAAGCAGAGCCATAATGTCATCTCTCCTTTTCATATTTCCATCACTGCTATGTAATTATGATTGGATTCCTCCCCAGTTTCTCGGCAGTGGAGGTAATATGAGGCCCGTTATGATGGCAGCATTGGAGGTCAGAGGAAAGACAGTCAATGGGCCTGACCTTAGCTGAGTGGTGTGGTAAAACAGCTCCTTTGTTTATATGCCCCCCACCCCACCACCCCACACACACTGAGGCACAAGCCCAATGCACACTCCTTCTGCTCATGCTTATTTGCCTCTTCACATGACAGCGTACAGTATATTTAACATGATCATAGGCCAGCTTGTTATACGCTCATGGTTCATTTAGTAGCAGCTGAAATAGACTGAGGCAGTGAAAAGTCAGCAGCATCAGGGCTCTAATGCACAGGGAATGTTTACTATCTTGCAGCCGACGATCCCACACACCTCTTTGGCCAGGCTGCAGAAAAAAACTACTGGGCTGGTGCTACATTTTTAATGAAAGCAGAGTGTTTGATCTGTCAGTGTTTATCTTCTCTGATGTTCACTGACAAAGTAGAGAGCGTCCAGCTCTCAATGTAGTTTGACATGAGGACAGATTAATTCATTATCCTATAACAGGGAAGCTTGTAGTTGAGGAGTTCATCCCCAAGCAAAGGGTGACAGGTCTGATCTCCCGCAACAGCCCACCACTACCTACTCAACACACACTGCTACTCGGTTTATGCACTGTGACCTCTCTGGGGAAATGCGTATGAATATGCGAGATGCAAGTGTGCAAGTCTTTTGGGGATATGTGTAACAACAAAATCCTAATTATATTCTGTTTCTTAGGTCTGTCGTGTAGTGCTACACCTCAAAACACTTTGTATCGTGCCCTCCCCTCATTGTACATACATCTTGCCTGTCCTTTCATGTTTTTATTAGAGAGTGGGTGAATTGGGAATAAAGTGAAGCTGTTGTCAAATTAAAGAGACAACAAAAAGGCAAGTTTTTCCGGGACAGCCCTGTATCTAATGACCACAATAGAGCCATATCAGACCTAGCATCCCAGGAGAGGATGCAATTTTTTTTTTTTTTTTTTAAATGAAGCCAAGGCATAATTTCTCCCACTACTGGAGTTGCACAGGCACGTGTCTGCTGATTTCATGCCAGAGCATAACTGTGTAGGTGTGTATTAGCCATGTTTTCCCATGTATCACTCCTTAATCCTCAACCTTCCCTCAAGGAGTTCTCCAATAGTCTTACATGCTCTTATGGATTTTAGACTGCCTTACCACATATCAGCAACCTCCTTAACTGCTCTCTGTGAATCTGTTTTGGAATTCATTTGAATAATCTGCATGCCATAGAGTCGTTAGTTTTATTGACCTTTTGCAGGCATGACTTGAGTGCCTGGCCATTTATCCATTTAGCTTAAGGGTGTCACAAGCAAGATCCACTCTACCCCATTACCACCACACCAGCCCTCTCAAATGAGCAATCTCTATATTGTGGAGTTTTTTTGGAGGTCGCCAACAGTAAATAAGCTGTCAGTGGGATAAAGTGGGTGTCAGATCATATGAATAGACAGAGGGGGAAATGGTCGCTTAAGGGCGCTATGAGTTCCAACACTGACATGGTTTAAAAGAGCTTAATTATAATAAGCTGGAGCACGGAGCTAGTGTTTCGTGGCTTCGGGGAGAATAGAGAGACAGCCACAACAGTCCAGTGCTAGCTACATGCATTGGCGATTGCTCTATGACGAGGCCAACATCAGATATGCATTAATGGAACAAGAAAGGCTTTCACTAGTAGCCGGCAGACATTGCGAAAAAGAAATGCCGCCCGCCTCGCAAATGTGTTGTACGTAATGTATTTCTCCTCTCTGTAAGTCATCAAGCTTCATAACCCTCTCTATCCATCGAGAGAACATGAGTGTTTGCTGTTATTTCATTAAATTTCGCAAATGTGACTTGGGCGTTATGAAAACAATAAATCCCTCCATAGATTTGTAGATCACAGCATCATTTGTTAATCATATTATTGTAAATTAATGATGCAGTTCCCCCTTGCTAATGGCTGACAATGTGTATTGACTGAAATGAGGGAATGAAATTGGAAAATGAACTTGAGAATTGAGAATTGAGTGAAGCAGTTATATCACTGCACAGTGAAGGAAAGCCAGAGGGAAGAAAACAACAGAAATATATAAATAAATGCAAAAATTATCGATAGTTTTATATCCTTGTGAACTGGTTTACAAGAAAATATTGGAATTACAGTCAGAATGATTTATAATCTATTGTTCAGGCTAAGGCTCTTTAACTCCCTGCCCCTCCATGAATATTTACAGGCTCACTTTGCTTTTCTCTCGCTCTCTCTCTGTCTCTGCTGTCTGTTTCTGTCTCTCCCTCACACACATACATGTAAATGGATGCACATGCATACGCACAAGCACAGCTCCCAGTCTAATTTTTCATGAAGATAGCTGTTTTTATGCTAATCTGACAGCTGCATTCAGTTTCAGGCTTTCTCACAGGCATTTATTTCCAAATCACTCTCTCTCACACATGGACACACACACACACACACACACACACACACACACACACAATCCATGCTTGTCGTTGCTCTGCTGAAAATGAATTGAAATGGTATCATAATGAAGCTATACTAATTAGAGTGAAATAGGCACTTATTTGATTGAGACAACTCTGAAATGATGAGGCGTCGGGTGGTTGGTAAGCATCAAAACCTGAAACCATGTCTTTGTTACTACTACGAATGAATGGATTCCCACTTTGTGTAGTCTTCTTCCTTCGTTAGTTGAGAAGGACTTCTTCCCAGCCATCAATTTGAATAGGTCACCAGCACAAGGCTACAAGAATCTGCCAGTGAATGGCTAGGTAATTAGAACCACTCTTCCATCTACCAGGTCATGTTCAAACCTTTCATATGGCTCCTAAAGACAAAGAGGTAATGCAGCGAGACAGGAAATAGCTGGTGTGGAGGTCACCAGAAGGGCATAATTGGACCAGGCAGCCAATAATGCTGCAGGCTGCGTCTGCCTTTGAGGCTGCTAATGAAGCGCGAGAGACAGGGAGGTGCCCGTTCGGCATGCTGGTTACCTGGGAATCAGGGACACAGCTGGAAGTTTGCTAGCACTCTCTTGCATCTCTTCCCTTTTGAGGTGAAAGAGTTAGTAGCAGTAAAATTGTGTAATTGTGCTGCATAATAAGGCATGCTGCACCAGTACCTGTCTCTCTTTTTTTCTGCTGTATTGTCTCTTCCTCATGAATTGACATGAGAGTACTTACACTCTCAAACTAAACTGAGCGCTGTTCAGGAGTGATACATTGTGCAGTGCAAAGTCATTACTCAGCACAATAAACCACTCCAGACTGACGGTGAGCCGTGCTGGCATTGCTGTGTTAAGAGTGTTTGTGTTGACAGTCCGTGATTCATTCCTGTGCACCTGCAACCAAAACATTACAAGGTCGTAGGAGGGAATATTTTACTAATGTGTCTCCTGTTTGCTCCTCTCTGTCTCCTTTTTCCTCTAGCGGGAACAACATACATATTTGGACGAGATGGTGGACTGATCACATACACATGGCCACCGAACGACCGTCCCAGCACGCGGGCAGACAGGCTAGCCATTGGCTTCAGCACACATCTGAAGGACGCCGTCCTGGTGAGGGTGGACAGCTCCTCTGGTCTCGGAGACTACTTGAAGCTTCACATTGTAAGTGACATGTCTCTTTAATGACAAACTATCGGGTGTAGGTAACTAAATTATACACAGTGCACCCTATATATTGTGAGGTTGATGGTGATGATGATACAGACAGCGTTTAATTCAATAGCCACAAAAGCATTAGGAAGTACAAGCAATATGACCAACAGCTATGATTACAATAAATCATTTGCAAAATTAGCCATTAACCTCCTCTGCGGGGTAAGAAAGTGGACGTGCTTGCTACATGTTGTTATGCCTGCAGTGTGCCTATGTGTTTTTGCTTGGAACTGAGGAAAATGGTGCAGTAATAAGGGTTGGTGCCACACAGGTCATCTCTGACCTGGACATAATTCCACCGCCTGCCACATGACCTTCCTCTCACCAGCACCCACTTACTGACAGCAATACTGATGCTGGCCAGAAACACACAGAACACTGTGTGCATTTACAGAGACATCAGAAGTACACACACACAAAGCAACCAAAAGCACAGGGTTACAGACCTCCACACACACACACACACACACACACACACACACACACACACCAAAAAACAACAACAACAAAAAATTGGTCTTAAAGTTTGCCTCAACCTAGCTGTCCACATACAGAGATTCTTGCAAAAATATACACGCAACAATTAAAGTATGGCTATGTTTAGGACACAGAACAGATGTGAGCAGATTTATTTATTTATTTATTTAGTCATCTCAATCATTGCTCTTGGTGGATTTCATTTTTGTCATGGTATCCCTCCCCCAGACCCTCAGGGGTAAGTAATTTCTGCCCCCCCCACTTTTAATCAGATATCAAGGAACAACATACCAATTTACAAGAATACAACCTTTTTCATGCACACCATTCATCACTAAATGCCACACAGGGACAGAAACATGATGTTCAAAAGCACATAAATTGGGATGTGGCTGTATTACGACAGATGTGCTCACTCAGATGTGCAAATCCTCCACTATGATCCTTATTTTCTCTGCTGCTTGGTGGGCTCCATTCCTCCTGCACCAAGCACCCAAACAGGATCAGGAAGCAGTCTGGATTCCCATGTTTTCAGATGAGCGATTTATTTGTTTGCTTGTTTTATGGGGTTTTACATATTGTATTGCATACAGTCATTTCCTTCCATATTTAAAGCTACTGTCAGTCAGATTTAGAAATGTAGCGACTTTGGTGATGCGTTGAGACCCTTAATGGCACCGTTTTAATCATTCTCGCAAAGACGGCTCTCTTGTGGAACACACTACAGCACAAGATGTGTTCATCAGGAGCCAAATTAGGTAGTTATCAGTTACTCCAGAAACAAACTGCATGTGTCGAATTCATGTGTGTGAAATTCTTTGCAAGTGCAACAAGCAGCTGGGAGACTTCAGTGGAGCTGCTACACCAGGAGCACGCATGTTTACACATCTGCAAGAGCTTTGCACACGCAATCTGAAAAACAGGATTGAAGTCTATTTTCCTGGGCTGTAGACACATATGTTGCACAGGGACCTAAAAAAAACATTACCCCATTCTCATTGACGCTGATATTATAATTTCAATAAAACCAAGAACAAAAAAGCATTTAGAATTTAATCAACATTAATAGGCACTGACTGGACACCCGACAGGTTAGCTGGCCCTAGAGGACCTCTCCTCACAGCATCAGATAGACCTCCCTGGACTACTGTCTTATTTGTCAGGTGGAAAACAATCTTTTTTATGTGTACCATGAGAGCAAAATTAAAAAAAAAAAAAAAAAACACCTGTGGAAGTGGCTTGGAAGCAGATTGCAGCTGCATTCAGAGAAACAAGTAAATTTAAATTGTATTTACTCTCCTCAGAATCTTAGGCAATGCTAACAATACATTTTGGCTAACAGGCTATTCTTGGCACTATAATGATGAATGATGTGGTTATACTGATTATTCGTTTATCTACAGCAACAGTTGACAGCCAGCTAGGCAATGTCACACCAGAGAACATCTGTATTTGTCTGTGTGTCTATGTGTCTAATAATATAATATCATGTAATGCTACAAGTAAATCTTCTGCTGAAGGTCATCCTTTGTACCATAAAACTGGGTACATGAAGAATAAGCGCATACCATAGAATACAGTAATTCACTGCAGAGTTACAATATGCTATCAAAAGAAAATATTCTTCGCATAGGTGCTGTAATGTTTCAAAGAAAAATATACTGTGGGATTGAAAGACCACTGTATGTCTACTGACAATTCAGTGTCGAGGTATGAGTTGCATCTCAGAGGAATATCTTCCACCCAGTTTGCAAATTAGTGTCCACACAGGCAGAGCAGGCTGTGATCTTTTAAAAATATCTCCTCCAAAGATTTACTCAGGGAGGGCTCAGTGCACACACAGGTACTACTAAGGGTAGCCTCAGATTTGCTCTTTTCAAAATAAGATGTTACAGACAGGGCTTTGTTAGGTTGCTCTGGACTGGTGCCACAGTACATTTGTGTTTGGCATCCACACTCAAACCATCCCCATGCGCTTACTTACTCAAATATCACTAAGTCTTGCTCAGACATTTCCAATGGATCCATGTAGTTCTGCTATTTAATTTAACATGCACTTAAGGGCATTTTAACACCTGATTTGTTTAGTCTGCTTGAATCGAACTCCTGTGAGTGCAGTTTGTTCGGGCAGATGTGAAACCAGCGATGCACTCAGGTGCTGGCCAGTTCAACTGGATTGAGATCCTGCTGAGGAGGCGGTCTCTCTCGGTTACAACTTAACTCTGGAGCTGGAGTTTATTTCAAGTGTGAGCGTGGACTGACCCACATTTGACCCAACTACAGGAGGCAATGTGCCTTTTGGGCTGACACAGCTACCTCAGGTGGCTCAGGTAGCTCAGGTGCTCATTGTAGAGTCATAATTGATAACAAACACAAACAAATGGAAAACATTTGCAACAAGCAGTTAACAGCATAGAGAAGACAGGGTTGACATAAAGCATCAAGGAAAAATATTGGTATATAGCCAAAACCAGCACTGCAAGAAATGCCCCATGTCCATGTTTGATACTGTATTGGTCACATTTGTTAGTGCAAGAAAGTGAGAGAGGCAAAAAAAATCCCCAAAGTAAACTCTTCCTTTCTTCGCCTTTCAGCATGTCCATATTTGTCTGACTATGACCAATCAGAGGGCTGATAGCTCCCACATGGCTTTTGTTGAGACATTTTGGTTCGTTTGATTTTTTTTTTTTTTTTTTTTTTTTTTTTGCCATGTGCTATTGATATACTCAGTGGCAAATAGCACTCTGGTTGCTCTTTTACACATTTTACTGGTATGAATTTTCATTTCCTTGCTCTGCCACTGTGATTTATTTTGTTGATGTTGTTTTTGTCTTGTTGTATTCTGTTTTCATGTAAACCCTGGCTGCAAAACAAATTTCACCAAGTGGGACAATAACCTTGAACCTTGAAATCAAACCAAGCCAAATGAACAGTGCAACAAAGTATCAGTTATTCCACTGATCTGAACCACAGCAAATGGACTACAGGTGTGAAAACGCCCTCAGTTAGACTCAGGCTTACAGATCGCATCCCTCGCGAATGGGGGCCAAACAGCACCGCCAGAGTGACTGACGACAGTAGAGTCCTGGGTGTAGGTTGCAGCTGGTGCACTGCACCTCCACTAGAAAGCTACAGCATGTTCACATACTGAAGCATATGTGTGCCATACATCACAGCTTTCCTATGTCTCCCACTACAGCCAATACGCAGTGACACATTTGCTCACAGAGAGCATGGGTCAAAGCTTTCGCAAAATCTGGTCTTCTGTAAAAAAGGTCTTAGCCTCTATGTTAGGTTTTAGAGTCACTGTGAATGAGCCATGCGGCTGAAAGGTTAAGAATATTTAACACAGGGAAGGTGAGAAAGGGGAGCCCCATATGGTGTAAGAAAAGGGAGGAGGTCATGCGGCTTATGAGCAGATGCATGCATAGTCTTCCATGTGTGCAGTGGCTCCAGCACTTAAAGGGAGAAAATGTTGATAAGGCATGTTGTTACAGCAGGGGCAGTGGGCTGTGAGAATCCCCTCTCCTTTCGCATCAGCAGCCACTCTGAATGCTTCTTCCTTATTTATTTATTTCTGCACATTAATCTGGGGGCTTTGTGAAATGTTGCATTTCATGAGAAAATGAGAGGAAAGGTGTGAGAAAATGGGAGTTTAAAAGAAACGGAGGAAATGCATAAAAGAGATGGAAGGTTATGCACTGATTCTTGTATCATCTAGTTATGCAAGACAGGCAGCGCGGAGTTAGGGTGTAGGAGTGTACAGTAATGTTTTCTCCTGCTTTACATCAAGGCTCTCCTTTTTTAACGGGCTCAACTGAACCAAAGCGGAGGGTCTCGTGGTTATTGCGTGGCAAGAGAGCAGTATGAACAACAGGGCTGATTTACCTTTTGCTTCTGCAAATGTTCACATCACACCCAGAGGACACTGTTGGAAATGTTTTTTGATTTTTTTTTTTTTTTTTTTTTTTTTTTTTTGTAAGCCAGCAGTATACAACATTTTTTTTCCAGTGATCATTTAGTATTACACTGCCATTACTGCCATTTACTAGCCAATGTTATTTCAGCAAATACAGAAATTCTAATAGATAGGAATAAAAATAATAAAATTATACAAAATGGTCATTAACAGTGTACCTAAAAAGCTTTGAATTTCTCAAGTATTTATGCATTTCTCCAAAAGATAATTGAATAAGACATTTAAGGGATGTAATTTAAGGTTTGTACTGCAGTCAAATGGAAAAAAAAAAATAATAATATAAAATTAAATCACAATACATTGCAGTATTAAATTGAAAGACTTACGATGCAAACCCTCTAGATATATTTTCACGCTTGTGTCTTCTGCTCGTTAATTACATCGGAAAGGACGTGTTTTACAGCTTACTATGAAACACAATGAGCTGTGCCAAATTGCCACTTTGTGTTTCTTATGCTATTATGGCACAACTCAGCTATAGTCACCCGCAAAACCCTTATCTAATTGATCAATATCCTTAGTGGATCACACTAGTGTGAAATATTATAAATGTCACCATAATTTATGGCTGAAATTATGACATGATTTTGTGATCTATTATGCCTTAAACATTGTGGAAAAAAAGTATTTAAAAGTCAGTATGTTAAATAACGGCAATTTTCTTGACTGAGTATCCATTCATGTGTGTCTTTGTATCGAACAAAGTAGTTTTTGGAGACTTGCATACTTTCCAAAAAATATTTTGTAAGGTTGATTCCCAATGGCATTCCCCACGATCCTTTCTATTACCTCAGCTCTAAGCAGAAATGTCTTAGGAGGAGTGTATCTTCAGCTGTATGAGATGGGATTAGACCAGATTTCAGTATTTACCCCCCTCCTTCTCCATCCTCCACATCCCTCACCCCCCTAATCTCCTGCTCCCATTTCACGATGACAGGAAACCCAGCGGGGCTTGAAGGACGCCATCTCAGCTCACACTCTCAAGAGGGAATTTTCTGAGTAATATGTGGAGACTATGATTTAAATGCACCTCAAAGGAATTGTGATCCTTCCCCCGCCTCTCCTTTCTATCACAGATAAAGACAATGACTGTGAAGTCAGTGAACCATCAAATGTACGACAATCACTTTCCTCAGGCTCATTACCATAGCGCACATGGAGGTGGGACTAGATTCATAATAATGTTGCTGTCGTTTCCCCAATTACGAAGATTCCACACAACCCTTTCCACGTTTTCTAAGGTGAAATGTATTCATGAGCCTACTTGAAAATGTATGTCACATAAATATAAGGCTTGCTTCTACATGAGACTGTACTGTGGTATGCCATGGCTAAGTATCTCTATATAATTAATTGCATTGTAGCTGAAAGTTAAATCCAGGGAAATATTCACAATAACATTATGCAAAACAGGGAATTATGGATGTAATGATCCCTAGTTGGGCTATGTAGAGCGGTAATCCAGAAGAACTGGAACAAGTTGGTAGGATGTTAGTGTAGGGTGCCTCCTCTAGTCATTACACATGCTAATGCATTGCAATGTGTACATTCTCAGTGTAATTTCAGTCGATGATTTTTAATGGAGGCTAGATTTTGTTATGTGAAAAATTTCACTCCACAGAGGAAGTGTTGATGTTTTTTTTTATTTAGGGTGGATGTCTCTCTCCGAATCGTTATTGGAAATCCATCTGCACGTTTTTAGTAAGCCATTTACTTGGTGATGTGGAGGCTATGCAGTTGTTTTCCTCCCTTTTTGTTGTGAATGAGCAGTGGTGACAGAGACTATCAGAGCCTCTCCTTGCTCTCAAGGCTCCCAGGGGCCTGCTGAGCTTGTTTTGTGCAGGCACTCAATCTCTGTGTGGGGGTTGGGGACTGTTTCAAGTACCTTCTCCTTTCCCTTCCTCTAATTACATGCATCCCTTGGAAAAAAAAAAAAAAATACGTAAATAAAAACAAAATAAAAAAATAATTAGGAAAAAAAAGAGAAGAAGAGAGACAGCAAGCAACGATGCAGTCTGGCTATGGCAATGACACTGTGAAGTTAATATATTCCATAGAGCAGAGAGAGTGGGGGAGAAATAATGACTTCTCTAGTGGAGTGTTGCTCCCCCTGGTCCTCCTTTAGCCAACTACCAGAAAGGGGCTTCTTATGACGGAGGACACCTTTAATTGTAGTTTCAACTCCTACTTTCTGACCTATTAATCATGTAAACTAGCCTGGGAGGGGAGGCAACTATATGCAATGCCTGAACACTGTTATTTTTTATAGAAAGAAAATGACTTCTTTTACATTGTTTTTTTTTTCTTTTTTTTTCTTTTTTCAGTTCACCATATTGTTAGAGTGCCTTGTATGCACAATAGCGTGCTTGATTAGTTGACAACTCCACAGTCTGATGCTACAGGTGAGATTGTTACCTGGGAGAGCTGCTCAGGGTCTCGAGGGATGGATGGTGTCACGCAATCCCCTGTACTCCTATTAAAACACCTGCCCAAGGAAGGGATCTTATTCAGATGTACAAGTCCTGCTAAGGTCTCAGTCCCAGTAATTACCTCCCATACGCTCTCTGAAAATGGAAGTGGAACAGACTTACATGCAATTCCCACATGAGTCACGTATATTAAGCTTTCTCATGTTGGCTGTGTGGTCAAGACACATCAATCTGTTGTACCCAAACCTCCACACAAACTGAATAATAATAATGACATGCTATACTTTGCTATGCAACTGCAGTGCCTACAGTAAAGACAGGTTTTTAAAAAATGCACTTGTTATTCTAAAAATGCTGTAATATAATTATTGGTGCAGATCAACTGACAAGAGTTTTTGTTTGACTACAGCCGCCAGATGAACATTTTAGTTTTTGCTTCACGGCATATGTTGTTGTTGCATTTGAACAGTTGTTGCTTGACAGTTTGAAAACCTACCGCTTTCTTCTGATCATTACTTTATCAGTTGTTGCCATGGTAACAATCCCAATCTGGGACTGGGATGCTGTTCTCGTGCCATGTCGATGATAAGCACTGACATCAAATTATTTGTGTGTTAACAGGAGTGTATCGTTGCTGGCTTCTGGTAAGCATATTCCAAATTGATCCATCAAATTTCTGCTGCATTTGCTCGATGCAGAGATCCTGTTTATCCCCTTTAGTGCAACAGTGAAAAATTAAAACAAAATTCAGTTTGCATGCTTAAAAATGAATAAGCAATATGGAGCGCCGTATTTTTTTTTTTTTTCCTGTAACATTATTCATTGTTGAACTCTGTCATGCTCTAATGAACAGAAGGTGGGCGTAAACACACCTGTCTTTCAAGTGATCTGACTTTCGGTAGTTTAGGCTGACACAAGTCGCTCTTACTTTTGGAGTCCCCAGCCACATAGGATGACATCTTCAGACAGCCAGAGCTGCCACTCTCCACTTTTGTCAAAGAGTGTAAAAGCAGCAGTGCATGTAATTCAGGATTATCAGTAGAATGTTGGGGATGAGAAGGTACTGAAATATACCAGTTTTTTTTTTTTTTTTTTTTTTCATCTTCTTGTGTTGGAAGTTTGCTCCTCCACATTTTTTTCTCAACCTTTCTCTCTTGTGAGCTGAAAAGCTGTGAATCTTTTCTTGATATTCCCCGTTGTCATTTTGCCAAATTAGTTAAAGCAGAAATAATAGTTATTGTAACTGTTAATATGCGTTTTTCATGCAAATACATGTGTCTCTGCCAATTTATTTCAGGTTCTCTCTCTAGCCGGCTCTGCTTCATTTAGATTCACAACCAGATGTCATTCCCCCTCGTTCCCTGTGTTCCCCGCATTTCACTCATTTCACTGAGTGTCAGTGAAACCAGAGCTGCCATTTGCTAGTCAGTATGTTTGGCAGTTTGCAGTACTGTATGTGGCAAAGCTAGGCTAATGGCACTGTAATGGTGAATTAATAGCTGACCATGATGAGGAGACAGCACTGAGGGGAATGGATGGAGGAGCCTCACTGACCCCATTTAGTCCCTCTGTATTGACTTAGTTACACAGACATGAACAGGGAGGGGCATCCTATACAAGACAGATTAAAACTCTCATATTTCTGTTTTTAATGGATCCCAGCGATGTGACTGCTTAAGAAACAGCGTCCCTCCTGTAATAGTTTACGTGGCAGCGAATAGAGGTGATAGTATCGTAATGATACTGGTAAATATAGCATTGATTTTATGTCAGCAGCGATTGACTGTAGCAAAAGCCAGCATGTGAGAGTGAGTGGCCTCCCGTCTCTTTCAGCGGTAGACGGGGCAGCCACTCGACTTGGATGATATACCTGACCTCAAAGAATCAAATCTCATCATCTCCATATTGAGATGGGACTGCGCTAGAATCACCATTACTCATCTTTCAATTCCAATCATTTCTCAATTTGTTCAAGCTCTTAGCCACTACAAAGCTAAGTGGTCCATGAAGAAGAATGAATGTGTGCGTGCTTGTGAGTGTGTGTCTGTGTTTGCGGAAGACCAGAGGGAGAGAGAAAGAGAGAGGGGGGGAGAGAGGGAGAGAGAGAAAAGGTTGTCTATGTGTATGTGTATTTGAGAGGGCAGGACAATAATGTGTCTTCACTTTTATTAGTGTAACAAATCACAGTGACTATAGCTTGTCATCTTCAAAGCTGTACATCAATAAGTTATGGGTCTGCCTCACAGAGAGCAATATTGCCACGGCTAACATGGAGTAAATTTGATTTCATTGTCAATGTTAGCCTGTCAAGCATGTTCATTTTTTCTGGGTTACAAGGTTAAGAACATTAACATTCCATTTGTTATCCCAGTTTGAAGGACGAATTTCATTTGCGCTGGAACAGACTGCCCCCCAGATTTTAGATGGACACGTGGCTCTTGTAAAGTGATCGGTCTACTGTACAGCTCTTTTCAGACATTCGCATTGTCAGCTTTTTTTTTTTTTTTTTTTTGGTTTGTTTTGTTTTATTTTACTCAGTCTAAATTTAAATTCAGATACTTACAGATACGAGTGCACGACGCAAAATCGAGGGCCGATTGAAGTAAGGACTCAGCTGACGAAAAAGGTGGAATAAGCACATAATTTATCATTGTGTCTGGCTGACAATGAAAATCATGTTGACTCAACCAGCAAATGTCATGCTTATTCCACATTTTTTTGTCAGCTGCGTCTGAATGGTGTTCACTGTGGGTTCAATGGTGAGAACCATGTAGATTCAACCAGCAAATATTGTGCTTATTCCATGTTTTTTTTTTTTTTTTTTTTTTTTTTTTTTTTTTTTTGTCAGTTGAACCTAAAGGGACGTCACTTCTGGGCTGTTTCACATATAGTAACTAATTTTTTATTCACATCTGGGCGTGTGTGTGCATTTGTGTATATGTAGCCAATTGTGTGAGGGGGGAGAGAAAGAGGGAGAGGGTGCAAGAGAGAGAGAGAGAGAGAGAGAGAGAGAGAGAGAGAGAGAGAGAGAGAGAGAGAGAGAGAGAGAGAGAGAGAGATTGTGTGCATTTGGGACTGGAGAGGCACAGCATGGAGTCACCACGGTTATTGACTTTTGACACAGCTGCCCCGGGCCTCAGGGTGGGATAAAAATAGTCTCACTCTATCTCGCTCCATTACCGTGAGCAGAACCACAGCGTCTCCTAACTAATACATATGGAGGGCATTTTATGTAGCATCACTGTAAACAATATTATCTTGTCATCTTTTCACCATTTTTCTTGAACACGAGATATTTTTCCACATTTCTCCCTGTCCAAAGCATGTTATTGTGTTTCAGCAAATGGCTTAGCACCAACCACAGTGACCAAAGGTGTAAACAACAGTGCGACAGATGCAATCCTAAAAATTTCCATCCTCTCTGTCTGTATCTCAGGCAAGTACAATCGCATAAATATAATCCTATTGAGATTAGGGATTAGAGGATAGACTTGCTCAAGGTAATTAATACCAGAGGGAACTGTCTTTCCAGATGAACCCAGCATAAACTTTATGAATACACAACACCGCACGTGCATGCGCACACATGCACACGCCCATTCACACTCACACTCACACACTCACACACACAGTTGCAATGTCGTTTACCAGGGTCGTGGAGCAAAGGCAATTTGGCCCTGACCAAGTCTGAAATTACTTACACAATTACTTACACATATCTCTGGTAAAGACAAATCTTCCTAGGTGCTTCTCGGCTAATTATTCTATAATTGTTGTTGGTGCCCTGTTGTTGATGGTTTCCACAGAGCATTGTGTGGGGCTGCATGAAATATTAAACAGACGGCATGCCTCGTTCTGGTCAACTTAATTACCTTTTTCATTGCTGTGCTGCTCTCTTCTCCAGCCCCTTGAGTTTTCCATAGAAGCCTGTTTAAAATATACGACATAGGCTGACATGTTGTTTTTAATTATGTGTTGTTGAGGAAACATTATGTAGCACGCCAGAGAGAAGGTTCTGGTGTGAACAAGTGTTGGTCAGTTTATTTTAGCCTTCCTCTTTTATTTATTTATTTAATTTATTTATTTATTTATTTTCTGGAGGAGAGTCTCTCTTGCCATATGCATTTGCCAGGGATGAGGAAATGGTGCACTATTGTTACAACAATTCATCTCTTCCCACTAAACCGCACCACCTCACAAAGCATTAGGACAAAACGAGCAGCAGGAAGCTGAAGAGTGAGAGGCATATCATATGGAGGTATGGAAATCGGCACAATTGAAACCAATCTGAATGGGGCCGGTGAGGAGAGGAACTGGATCCGCTTTTAAAAAGGCTGGGGCTTGTGGGAGAGCAACCACACTGTCAGCAGAAACACTCATCCTTCTCTTGTCCCCGTTTATGAATAATGGATTCTGTGACCCTCGTCTATATCCTCCATACCCACCAGTCAATATTACTTAGGTCCCATTGTGGAAAACAGAGTTTCTGTCTCCAATTATACACTGACCAGCACTTAGCAGTCATGTTAAATATTCCAAAACCCATGTGTGTTTTATTCATTGTTATTGCTGTTAGGCCAGATAGTCTGGCCAGTGTCTTGTCTCTCAGCGGTAAGAAGGTTACATTGAAAACAAGCTTTCCGTTGGGGCCTCCGGTCTTAGAAAATATATTCAACAGCCTTATCAAAAGAGAAATGTGTGTGTATGTGTGTGTGTGTGTGCACTATATGTGCACTGTAAATGTGTAAGAGCTCTGCAGTGCAAGGCCAGCAGTACTGCCTGTGGAAGAGCAAACAACCCATGGTGTCTCAGCAGACCACATGTGCAGTGCACCTCACACCGAGAGATCAAACAGACAGGCACATGTTGTTCCTTTGTCCTCTTCCATCCTTCATGCGAGCACATCAGGCGAGCGGTGCGCTCCTGGATCAGTGGCCTCATTCTGCTAAACTTTATCAGCCACGCGCTGCACCATACCGCAGAAGAGAAGATAGATGTCGCAGCGAGAGGGGTGAATTTTGTTTACGTTGCGGTAAATGTAGCACCGTAGAGAAGGTGTAAAACTTTATGGCGCGTTCTGCGGGTCTTCTAAGTGGTCGGTATGACTGATGGCTTTGTTTGATTTTCCCAGAAGGGCGAAGCAAACACCTTGACAACAGTAATTAAAAGTGCATGTGAGGCCTAATTCACTTTCTTCTCTTCATCTCCTCCCTTCACTCGCCCTAATAAATCAGTTATGCTTGAAGTATCTGCTTCTGTTTAACTCTCTAATTCACCAGTGCCTTTTCTGAAATAGCCTTGTGTCTGACAAGGGGCCATTAGAAAAGACCTGGAAAATTGTTGTGGGAATTCCATGTCTCGGGTGGATCCAGGCTGAACTTAACACTTGAAGCCCAACTTTCAATCTGCTTTTGCCACTCAAGTGCTATAATGTGTGATCAGGTCTGAGCCAAAACATCTATATATACTTAAGGGGGTTGGGATAGATTAAATTGGTTTTACTAATTCTAAGCTTTACTCTGGATGATTGAAAATGAAGGTTAAGACATACAATTAATGGCAACCATGCATCCTGATAAAAATGAAACTATCAAGTTCCTAGTATAATGAAGTCTGCTGGACACCATGTCAGTCCCTTCTCTTTGACTGTCCTATTGTCCAGGTAGCTTTGCAATCGATGCAGTGTGCCTCTATGCCCACTTCCTCATCCATGTATTTATTTCTTTGGCAATTACAGGCCGGAAAGTCGCTGTTATTTATATGAAAATATAACTGATATTGAGCTCCAGTGTCGCCCACCACCCCTCTCCAGTCAATAGGAGCACAAATCGATGGCCAGCCAGTCAGGCAGTCTGTATGTGTTTGTTTTTTAATCCATAAACATCCACTCCATAAACTCTGTTTCACAAACCTCGGTCACTGTAGCCATTATTATGGTATTTCCACGCTGGGAGTAATTGTATAATCATTACCACTTCATGAAATCTTAATAGGTGCTGTAGATTAGAGACAGAGTAATGGCATGAGCTGGGAACTTGTGACTCCATCAGTGCTGAAAAAGATATCAGGGAAAAGTTTCTGTGTCTATCAACGACTTACAGACATTTTCTATTCTTTGCAGTCTCCATTACATCTACAGGTTTCAGGTTAATAGTCTATATTTTATGTTTCAGCTTGTTAATAACCGCTGTCATGGCATTTTTTTAAAAAAATTTCCTTTTACATGTCAATGATTTCTACATCTTAAAACTACATTTGACATAAGTGTACTATACTAATGTCAAGGGCTGATCTGGTACAGGATTGGTGCATATTGTGTCTTATTATTATCATCAAAAGATTTAAGTATTATGTGAATGACTATGTGAATGAATGCATGAGTGCAATGGAAGTGCATGTGTCAAAAATAGCTGGTTAGAATTTTGTCAGAGATGGAAGTGACAGCATGTGTTGCTGCTTGTGACTTCCCAGCACACCCAGGCAAGAGGGAGAGAGAGTGAAGGGAGGAGAGAAGCAGCACTGAACTACTCACCCACAAGGCCTTATCAGCCTGTCGTATTATTTCACCACAAAGAACCACCGAGCTGTTCATCTCACGCCTATCATTCTGATAAGGTCTGCTGCCACAAACAAAAATAAAAGACAAAAAGGGAGAGGGTGGGACAGAATAAAACGGCGACCTTTTATTACCTTTCAGTGCAAAGAGATGACTGATAACCACCCAAAGACAATGAAGTGGGGAAAGACAGAAGATAAGTTGGAGGAAAGAGAAAGGGTACAACTGAAAAGATAAAGACTAAAGACTGTGTAAGGACCTGCATGTTTCATTAAAGAAAAAAGATTTTGACACAGTGGAGGAGGAGGACAAGATGAAATCAGGAACATTGCCTGGGAAACGGCAAGCACACACACACATAGCCACACACATACATACACTTTACACATGAGAATGAGAAATAGCCATGCAGACTACCATACCAGCTCCATTCTACTCTACTTATATCTTCCACAGTTTCTACAGCTCAGTGTAGTCACATACAAAACATCCACAAATGCACAGATTCAATATTAGACTCAAAGGCTGCTGGACTAAAACGTCAAAGCTATTTTTTTACATTTTTAGCATTATGTGTGCACATCCACACAAACACACATGCACAGAAAAATGCTCCATTCCTCAGTCTCCTCTTTACCTTTAAGACTGTATCTCTGTTATCAGTGTTTAGGGAGAAATATTGACAGGTTGTCAGATTTGGCTTGGCTCTCAAAATCTCTCTGTCAACTGTCTGTTGCAGTCTCCATGGCCTTCAGACACACAGATACTGTATATTTGTGTTGTTACACACACACACACACACACATGCATGCATGAATATGTGTGCGTCCACCTCAGGGTTGCTGGGAGTTACCCTGTGTGTGTGACATTTTTCTTTTTAAGAAGAAAAGGAGAGGAGACAGCTAAACTATCAGTGTATGCAAGAGCTAAGTCAGTGCAGGCACCTGCAACTAATAAAGCGTCAGGGAGTGAGACATGTTACTGGTCCAAGCAGATGATATTTTCATTGTGTCTTTATTCAAAATATTTTATATTCAACAGCACAGGTGACACAACATTTCAGGGCATATTTCGGGACAGCAGGGTATACCTGATACTTCTCTTTTGAGCTCTGTGCTCCACTAGGCGGAGGTACAGGCCACCATGGCCACAGGGATCCAGACAGGTCTAATGCAGAGCATTCATCATCATGGCAGTAGTGCTCGGCGCCCTGGCCCGATCCTCCTCCTGTTATAAACCACAGCTCCAGAAGAACGCTGAGTCAGGAACAGCTTGAGATCAGACCCATACACTAGCATACAACGAGACTTGCGTTGGCCCACTTTTATGACACATTGTTGGCCCACTTTGATCCACACTGTAGCATAGTAGACACAAACAATATGTGACAATAGCCAAGACTTAACTGGCCAGTATGTGTTAGAGCTCAGTGCTTATATGCTGATTATGGGCTCTAGGGTTTAGATTAATAGATCCATGACAAAGCAAACAATTATATGAGAGGCCTTCATTAAAGCCTGCCAGTTCTATAAGACGTTGCAGGGAGCCGTTTCAAAGCCCATGAAATCTTGATATATTTGTGGGGGTCCTGTGGTTGTTGGTGGGCAACTGTGCTTATACTTCCCACCAATGCTGAGGACCATGATTTTTTCAGTGGAGCCCTAGAAATCTGAATTATAGCTGGAAGTTAACTGTCAGGGCTGGCTGTGTGAATGCATGTGTTGGGTGAACACATGTGTAGGTGCCCTTGCGTGTCAGTGAGTTTGAATTGCTCAGTAAAGTCATCACAGGCCTCATAAAGAAAGCTGACATTTACAGTAAAGCACAAAGGTCAAGGAATTGGGTCTGATGAGATCATGATGGTGGAAAGGCTATTTTACCCAGTCAACACACAACATGATGGAAGGCATTGGATAGCAAAAAAAAAAAAAAAAAAATAGATGAAGAAATGAAAATGACAGAGAACAGCATGCCTTATTTTCTCATATTGTCACTATTTCTTCTTGCTGTATTTCAGTATCACAGAGCTTAGGGGGAAATAAGTAGACATAGGCAAATATAATGCTTCACATGTGGAATAAATTCTCTGGATGATCTTAAGTGATCATCCAGAGTAATGATCTATGTGGAGAAGTCCAAATAGTTGCTAAGGCCAGGGTGAACATGAACAGACAGGCTGATAATCCAGATCTAATTAAAACTCCCAGAGTGGGACCACAGCGTATGTCTCTGCCGACCCACACACACCGGGCACAGCCATGTCCTCATTAGCAGCAACAATGTCACCGGGCCCAGCCAGCACAGCCTTAAAATGTTATCGAGACCAAAAAGCGCCCTTACTCTGTGTGCATCCCACTGCTCTGAAACTACCCTGATCTCTGAGACCAAGGGCTGACTGCTAACGTGAGCTGTGTCTAGAGATGAAGTTAATGAAGACAGTAACATAGAGGGAAGGGAGCCATTGGGCTGCAGTCTTTGAAAGAACCCCAGTTCTGCGTTTGGGGATGGAAACTGTTGCCAGATTGGCAGCTGAACCTCATGGGCCTCTCATACCTTTGATGAAATGCTGAAGCTGGTGAGGAAGAGCTGACAGGCACACTCCCTTTGGCCAAGTTCTGTCTTTTTTTCAGTGTCTCTGTTGTCTGACTTTGTCAATGATGTGAATGTTTGTGCACATATGTATTTGCGTGTGTGTGTGTGTGTGTGTGTGTGTGTGTGTGTGTGTGTGAGAGAGAGAGAGAGAGAGAGAGAGAGAGAGAGAGAGAGAGAGAGAGAGCGAGGGCAAGAGAGATATAGAGACCATGTGTGTCCATGCGCCTGTTCCTGTGTGTGTTCTGGGTGAATAGTCATCTGATGAACTGCCTCGCCACGACAGAGGCTCATGCACACCTCAGCCAGTAAGATCCAGTTGCTGTTGTTGTGTTGGTTAACAATGCTCTCCCCCAGCACCACAACTCATGGAGCAGCAGTAAGAGGTTGGCAGCCCCTAATGGAAACGTCATCTTCCAGATAAAAGACAGCCTAGCTTTGATGAGAGGGAGAGTTATGGGAGGTATATAATAAAAGAACCATTTCCAACTGGTTCAGAAGCCAATTTGAGAGAACTGAATGAAGACAGATGCTGTCACAGACAAACCGACAAGACAACAGTCACTCATGGCAATCTTCTTGTTTGTCAAATATAAAGGTCTTTCAATGCAATCCCACAGTCTCCTTTTTCTCGCTTGAATGCGATGATACTCTATAAGTCAAAGCTTGATTTGGTGATCAAAAGCCCAGCATGTTCTTAAACATCTTAGTTCCTCTGCATTTTAGTAGAACCCAATTATGACAATGTATTCAATTGTGCCGTGACTACTCTCTGGCTGATGTCATGTTTATAGAAAATCATGTACTCTATTCATATAACCTTCTCTACCTACCCATGGTGCCACTTCACTTACTGTGAGAAAATTGTGATAATTAGTTGGAAAAAAAAAAAAAAGTGCTGTGCCCAGAATGCAAAATTCCATGTAAGCAGACAATCATTTTAAGTTTTTAAAGCATGAGTTATATCAGGTGCTGTCACCGAGTTTCAGTGAGAGCGAAGTCATTATGAGAAAAGAGCAATCTATGATAGCCACTCTTGTCTTTCATCTCATGCTTTCTCATTTCTCCCTTTATCAGCAACTCAAACCATAGGGAGCCACAGAACGGAGCTGCATTATCAAATCAAAGTATTCTTTGTCACATCTCCCAGGCACAGTAATGGGTGACATCGATGCAAGCCAGAGAAATGATTATGCTAATGCAAGCTGTATAAACAAGCATAATGCCCATTTTCCATGTGCCTAATATCATTTTATTTATTAATATAAGCTCTCTACCAAAGGGAAAATGATCTGTGTAATAAGTAAGGATATTTAGGAAACAGTTATTTTTCATATGCTGCAGTTCATATGGCGTGTCATTGTCCATATTCATTCCATGAAGTGGTGAAGTTGCTTATATTGTGTATACATTTGCATATTTATTGCCTGTGGCCTTTGCATAACTGATATTCTCATAAGTGTTTAAAACTTTCAGCGAGAACATGCAAACATATCTTCTCGGACTTTTCGGAAGTATTGTCTTGGCACTACAAGAGTTTTATTGCACTGTTGCATTGTAAATGGGTTTAAAGGCAAGTACTTGTTGGCTTGTTGTAATGTCGCAAGCTCTTCTGAAGAAGTTAAGCTCATCTTGTGGTCTGTCTCGCTCACATACATACAAAAAAAAAAAAAAAACTAAAAACACTAATCAGATCCATTGTGTTGGAAAAAAAAAAAACACTCAGTTGGAGGATCAGTCTTCCACTGAGTTTTGAAATTGTCAGAATCAGCATGCAGAAACGGCCTTTCAATTTCACACGTTATTTTGTGGATATTGTGCACACAACCTTCTCAAACTGACATTCTTAAAAACAGACATGTCCCTTTTCCATGATAGAATTGGCAGTCTCGCTAGGCGCAAAATGTAGCAACATTTCTTGTATCTTGTATTTTGATCTTTATTTCACGTGTTTACAGAGTCTGTTTGATAGTTATTATCATCCTGTCAAGCAGACTGAGGAGTTGTCAAAGAAAGACAAGAGAGATGAGAGGGCAGGAGATGATCTGCAGTGAGTCAGCCATCTTACCGATGAGTGTCTTTATTATTTCAAAGGCTAAGATGTGTAAGAGTCAAAACAAAGAAAAAATGTAGTCATATCCATCAGCCTTTCCAATTGCCTCTTCTCTTTTCAATCCCTGCAACATACTGTACTGTACAGTGTAAGACAGTAACAGAATTGCAACTCCTTACGTCTCTCTCTATCTATCTGTCTTTATCTCTCTCTGGAACTGTTAGAAGATTAATCAGGCTGTCGTGGCTCTTCTCAGACGCACTCTGCTGATGGTGCTCTTCCACAGGAGAGGCTGGTGGGTGGGTGGCAGCCATTAGAACATGGTAGTGCTTTGATCTGCTGGGCGGATTTACAAAATTGCACTTCCAGCTTCTTGTCGAAGGGTGAAGGAGAGGCAGAGTGAGAGAGCACTGTTATGCGATTTTTTTTCCTCTCTTTTTTTTCAGTTTCAACACAAAATATGGCCTCAGACCTCACACACTCATGTGGTCCACTTTTGGTGAGGGATTTTAGGGTGGGTAGAGGTGCCACACGGAGATCTGCCTGCCCAACATCCTTATAATGGCGCTGCAGTTAAATGGCACACACCAAGTCTGTTCCCCTTTGGATTATTAGGAGGTTTGCTTAGCTGCTTACTCCACAGTACTGGGACCTCACACACAGCAACTTCAGCCAAGCAATACTTCACACGGATGTCATCTCCATTCCTGTCCTTTGTCTTTGTTCTAGTCTCCAAGCTGCTTCCCATCTAAGGTGCAAATAAGCTAACTGATACCTACATGCCCTCCACATTGTTAGAGTAATGACTACAAAGTAATATACCTCCTGAAACTGTCACCCTACCACACACATTCACACACACAAACACACACACACACACACACACACACACACACACACACATGCACACACATACAAATATACACATACACCTTGCCCTGTCAACTCAGCTTAATTAGCAGCAACGATAACGACCTGTAGTGAATTATGGTTTTTAATTATACAATTTTACCGCCTCTGCAAATAAGATCAGTGTTTATGGGCCGAATGAGGGGCAGCTGGCAAGGAATCATTTACCCTCAATCCCACCCCGCCCTTCCTAGCTGAAGTGAGCCTGAATCAACATACAGCCGCTGAAAAGAGAAAATTAAATCCAATTTCCATTGCCATGATAAAGTGATTACATCACATCAGAGAGTGCCCTATAGCTAAGTATGGAAATTTGAGCACATGCATGTGCAGGCTTGTCTTCGACACCCATAGACAGTCATGCATGTCTTTGTGCAAATCAAGTGCACCACACACATACTCACCACTCACACACACAAACACACACACACACACACACACACGCTCACATACGCCTGCATACACACATGCAGAGACATAAAGAGCCTATTGAGCCATCACAAGGATTAATGTTTGGTAGAGTGGGCTTGGATTTGTTCTCACCATAACAAGGCTCCAGCCATTCCCCTGTGCTTGCATATCCAGCCTTCATGGCCATGTTACACCTGGCTGGCTCTGCTAATAGAACCATTTTATTAGACTTGCATGCAGGGGGGACGGCACAACAATCCCTTTTTATTATTCATACAGCCCTCCTTCCAGATTCCATGCTCATTTTAGCCCTGTGACCCCTGCATTAGGGCAGCACACCAACTCTGACGCATACACACCAATACAAACTCTTCTGCATGTTTTGAGACATCCTGATATAACAGCCATATGTGCACACACTGATGTCTTAGATGTACTTGAGTTGTAAGGAATGATGTCATTTGATACTAATGTTTTGTTCACATTTCCACAGTAAATCAATATAAAGCTATTGATATTTATTTTCAGTCTTTGCGAAATTGTTCCAAGGAACCACATCAACCATCTGGGTTATATACTTTTTAAATGTCAAATCAATTTTGTCAGAACGAGCAAATGTTAGGTGTGCCAGAAGGCTGATTGGTATTACATTCTTAGCATTGTCATCATTCAGATACATGCACTGTGCTGTATCTATCCGGGCAGGGTGCTGTGAGTTGTGCTAGAATGCAATTGTAGTACTTCATCCTTATTGGGTACAAGAGCCCGTTTATCGGTACTATGCAGTGAGTTGGAAATCTCTGATATGCTTACCCTGAAGCCCATGTATTCATGGTGGAAACAGATCATTCCCTAATAGCTTCTGGCAAAACAGTCCATTGCTTTGACTAGCATTGAGAAGCAATTCCAGGCTGCACAGTAAATATTGTCAAGTGATGACTGCAATTCAACCAAATGTAAAATAACAGGGGAAAAGCAACAGTGGAACATTAATTTGTGGAACTGATACAATGCAATACTGGATCAGAGCAGAATAAATTTGACTGTGCTTTTGTGGATGTCTGTGTGCATGTATGTGTGTATGCAGAATAGGGATTGGGGCCTTTTGATGATCACCTATCACCAAAATCAACGTATTCATGCATTTTGAATAATTACTTTAGGGTAAGTGCAAGTGCAGCTCCAGTGGTGTGAAGGCAGATTTGGAGCAGCAGACCAGATGAATGTTCTGTGGGTATTTTGCTTTGTAGAACTTAAATCAGATACATCCCCCCCTCCCATCCGCAGTGTTTGTGTTTGTTGATGTGTCTATGCGTCTAGAACAGCTGGATGAAATGTGTGATGCTCCCTTGCCAAATGTCACAAGTGGTCCATCCTTCTGAGGAAATAAATTGGCTCTCTCTTAAGCAGCGAGTAGTCGACAGGAGCCGCAGCATATGGTGAGAATCGGACAACTGAAGAAGACAGTTTCGTCTCTGTTTTGGCTTTTCTCATTATGATCTGGACAGCACCTTGATGATGAATGTGTCTTTGTGTAGAGTTCTTTTTGGGGATAGGATAGCTACGGGCAACTCATGAATAATTTATGAATAGCAGGACCGTAATCTTTTGCACCTTCTGGTTCTCTTGAAGTACCACTCACTGCCAGTTGCCTGACACTTGGTATCTGGGATATTTGATGTTGCCATAAGACTAAACCTGGGTTATAGTGGCTCAGTAGCTCAGATTGTATCAACAGAATATACACACATGCAGTTTAAAACCCCTTTTTATACATGAAAACAAACCTCTAATTATGAATGTCATGAATGATGATTCATGAATGATGATTACGATGTTATGTGTACAGTATCACGTGTAGAGCAGGGCCAGATTGCACGTATCAGACCTTCATCCTACACAATGGTTCTTGGTGTGTGCCAGGCTAACGAGGCCAGATGGGAGCATCATCATGCTGATGGTAAATGCTCCAACCACAGTCTCTCACAGATGACTTCCTGCAGCCACGTAACACCCAGACACATCAAATAGTCACACCAAGCATTGACCCTTGTTCCTGATAGCATAATGGTCATAAAGGCCTGCCTTGCTGTCAGCTGCTGCATTGAAAAGTGAGTTAGCAAGCCAATGAATGGAAGTGCCCAACTGGAAGAAAAAAAAAACATGCAACTATGCTCTCTCTCTCTCTCTCTCTCTCTCTCTCTCTCTCCCTCCCTCTCCCTCTATGTAGCTCTGTAGTTGCATAAAGTGTAGTGCATATGCTGTTGTGCTGGGCTGTAATACTGAATTAATGCAGTGTCAAGGGGCTAACAACAGGAAGGCGCAAACATAGCAGCAGCAATTGATTCATCAGAAACATGTTTTATCTCATATAGCATCTTTATAGCATCTGTATCAGGAGGTGTCCATTACCTTCACTCTTTGAAACAACTTAAGAAGACCCTCTCACATTCTCCGTCTCTCTCGTTCTATCTTGCACAATATAGTTACATCAAAGCTGCTCTTGCTTAGATGGCCCTTGTGCCATCACCCTCTTCTATTTTAAGCAGAGCTTTCTCAAAGTTTGAGGTAATGTATATTTCCCCGATTTTTGGTGTGAGCCATTGCATCCACCTTTCCACTTTTCATTTTTCTTAGCATATGGTGCAGCCACAGTTCGTAAGCTCTACAAAAGTCATCACAGCAGTTTTAGAGGTCCTGTCACGCTACCTCCCTGTTGGCTTCAAGGGCATATGCCTGTTTCTTATGGCAGGCAAGACTGTGACCAGTGAAATTTCCCTTTCTTGCAGTCCCTGATATAGCACTTATATACAGCCTAGGGAAAGGGCAAAAATAGATCTAAAATCTTGTATCTGTATCAAGCCAGATGCCCTCTACTATGTAATTCTGTGAAATAGCATATTAGGTCTATATGTCTAAGACTGGGCAGAAAGAAAGTTGTATGAGGAAAAAAACAGCCCTCCAGTTGCAGTTTTTGGCATATTTGACCATCAAATCAAAGAATGTCTGTTCTCTCCTGTTACGTGACATTTATTCTTTCATCTATACTGCTATCATTACCGTAAATGGTTGTGTTTTCTTACCATACATCATTCTAGTGTGAACTGAAGCTCAAAACCCTTGCAGTGTAATTGCAGTGCTCAACCTTTTGAGATACAGTATACAGTATATGACAATTAAGCTCAGCAAATCTTACGTGATGTCATGAAAAACGTCTTGATATAAAGCGACAATACTTCTGAAAAAAAAACTTCCTTGTGTCTGTTCTCCATGTTCAGCACATTTTGTGCAGTAAGACAGCTGGGGCCGAGGCACAGCTGGGAACATTTGCCCAACCGAATGATAAAAATCTACATGGATTGAAAGAAATATATCCATTTATTAACCCCTTCTCTGGTGTTTAATCTGTATACATGTGAAAGAATAATAGTATGTGCTGGTGTAAGTGTGCTTATGAGCGTCATGGGGGATTGGGTGGGGTGAGGTGCTATATGGATTGAAACAGAAAAAGAGTGATGGCACAGGCAGAGATGTATGCTTGGCTGGAGAAGTTAATAAAATTGAAGCTGTGTTATGATGAATAAGGAAAGGGCCCATAAAAGAGAATGTATGTAGTGAATCTCCCTGGCGAGCAGTGCTGAACAGCCTGGTGAGCGTACCCAGGGGAAGGCTTTTTAATCTGCAGCCCTCCCCAACACTCTGCACTGCACAGGGAAATGGGCCGACATTCTGTCGAGCCTCAATAACACAGAGATATGGAAACCATGAGCGGGACAGAGACAGAAAAAGAGGGGTAAAGTGCACTAAGATAATAGAGGATGAGGTGGCTGAAATTCTAGACTTGATGTGATTTCAGTAAAGAATGGTAAGAGAGGACTGAGATTCTGCCATGCAAAATGAAGAGGAATAATAATACTAAAAAAAATGTCAGTGAGGGGAATTTTGCTGACTAAATAACCATACTGGGGAGCTAATCATGCTTTTACAAGGGAGGTCACTGGATGCTCTACAGGCGTATACCCAGCCTCCCCTGTGGTTAGCAAACAGGCCACTGGTTATACCAACACCCGATTGATTAGGAAGATGGACGCATCCCTAAAACCCCTATACTAAAGGCCCATGGGGATAGCAGTCTTCCTGCAGGTGGCTTAAGTAATGAAATATGCATGCAGTCCTAGTGATGATGGGGCCCCCATCCAGAGATAGAGAAGAGGGTATTGAAGCACAGACTGCTGAATGAAGAGAACTTGACACATAGCCATGACATCCCAGATACTCCACATCCACTTAAAAGAGACGGGATTAATAGTCTCCCCTTCACAGTATGTAAGCACTAAACACTTAATTACTGTATAAAATTGTCATTTGGGTACAGTAGCTGAATCTATGACTTTGTGACACTTTGCATCTTTTCAACACAAAAGTTAGAAATCCAGGAATCCCAAATGGATTGTGTGCATGCATTGCAGCATTAAAGGTTTTAATGAAAGGAAACTGCAGCCCATTACAACAAAAACAATTATAGCAGTATTGTAATGGATTGGCTGTGGTGTAAAATGAACAGCTGGAAAGAGTAGAGTTTCAATCAATAGTCTAGGTACTAAAAAAAGGCCCCCTGGTCTGCCTGATGTCATTCCATGCAAAATGCATAGCTGAATGAGCTAAACTGTTCATGTAGGTCACTTACTAGCATTGAAATATTCAAGGAATATGCCTGTAATAACAAAGTAAACAACTGGAGCAGGAATCTAGCCAACACAACTGTACATGCAAAACTAGATTCTTGACTTTGGTAAGATGCTGCAGAGCCAGATGAGCTTTCTCAGTTCTTCAGCCAGCTGTCTCTCTTCTCGGAAAAAAAAAAAAAAAAAAAAAAAAAATCTATCTATTGAAAACTGTTTCTTAAGAATCTTTTCATTTTTTGCAGCCATTGCTTAGAAATGTTTGTTCTCGTTTTTCCCCCCAAGCCTACATCTAGAATTGAAAATACATTGGTCAGTATAACTATTGAAACACAATTACTTCTGCCAAGGAGGTTATGCTTGTTAGTATATTTGGCTGTCTGTCTGTCAGTCAGTCAGCAAAATATCCTTTTGTATGTAGTCAAGCATTTGAATGACAATATGCCCGACTTGTTTCCTGTTGCTGACAACTGAGGCCGATGAAAGGCAGAAAGAATAGCGGGGTCTTTGTGAGCGCAGCCGTGGCAGCTGTTCATTTTTCGCCTGAGTTGCTTTCAGAGAAGCCAGTTACCTTGCTGATGATGAATGCCCCTGGACACTGAGCTGTCTCAGAACTCCGACAGCCTTTAAACCCCGACAGCCAGTTCTGCCTTAACCTCACAACCTCGGGCCTCCAACCTCAGCCTGTCCTTCAACACCATGAATCAATGGCAATCACTTCTCTCTGGCCAGAGGCTGCTTTGGCCACGGCAGCCTACGCAAAGCTTACTTAGTAACCGGGGAGCTAATGCTCATGAGCGCTGACAGGTGAGACCTCCATGACGTGTGATGTCCCTGGGATCATCACCATGGCAACACAGATAGCAAGGAAGCAGGCGTCTGTGTTTGAGAGATAGACTAATGGGTTGTGATGGGGAGGTTTTGGGATGAATGTGATTGCTATCTGCGTGTGGACAGCTAGACATCTGGACAAGATGTAATCCCTGATGGAAAAGTGCAGTGATGAGGTGAAACTTATTGCTTTAGTCCAGCTGCTTCTCTTTAGTCCTGCTCATGCTGTTTGTCTTAATACCTTGAATTCCTTTTCTCTTAAGCTTCCATCTCTGTGTCCTGTCCACCTTCCACCTTCTCTGTAATCCATTTTTTTCACCATCTTTCTGCTCTTGCTTTGATCTGCCTTCTTCTTTTACTTTCTATTTCCTGCTCATTCACTCCCTTCTCTCCTTTCCCCTCTATCTTCTACTTCTCCTCCTCTCCATCACCAGTCACTCCCCATGAGTCAGGCACTGGGGCAGGAGATTAATGATGGTCGAACAGCTTTGGCAGTGTCTGATTTTCTATTATCAAAACTGAACTGCCTCAGATGGGCTGTATTTTCTGCTACGGTGTGGTAGTGATGGCAGCTGCAATTGCGCTTTTACCGAATTGAATGTGTATATCATATAAATTGGCATTAGTTGGGTGAAAACCTTGTGATTCCAGCTCTTGTGATTGTCATCTTTTAATATCATATGAAGAATCTCTTAGTCCTCTGTATGTTGAGAATGTGCTGAGAGTTTATTAAACCCTTTTACACCCAATTGAATAAACTGAAAAATGCATGGCCGTCAAGCTAAAAGCAAACAAACAAAAATTAACTTTCCTCAGTGCCTGAAAAGTTTAATATTTTGAAGATAGGCAACAACATCAGCATACTTGTCAGTGGGAAGCCCATTCCTGTTGCCTCACTACAGCTACACTGGGGGTAGTTTAGAGGCTCTGTGCTAGCTGGATGGATTAATGCAGTGATGCTACATGGAGTTTAAAATCAACACATTATTTGTGTGGGTTGCTGTTTTATAAAGATTTTTAAAATCCATGTTGCACCAGATATAAAAATCTGTTGAGACTGTAATATGGAGTCTACCCCTTTCAATGCTGCATAATGGAAAAGCTGATGGATGTAAAGGATCCCTTTAGGCCGGTGCCTTCATCGAAAACCACAAACACCATCTGGGCTCACTGCTCCCTGTCTGTCAGTGCATTCACACCACAAGTAATACAACCAAGACAGAGGACATCCATTTTCTATGAGAGTTGTGCACCACTCTGACAAATGTAGCAGCTTGCTACTTTGTCACTTAAGAGAGGTTCGCCACACAGCTACTCCATTCATTGAAACTGGGTCTCAATTTTAATTTGAAGAGTTTTCTTTTGAATTATTTGTTATTCTCAGAGAATGAATAAAAATGTATCTGAAGTCACTGAGGTGTTTGTACCTAAATATGGTTGTGATTCGATCTGCAGAGGTCAGTTTAAGGTATGAGTGGATATATTGTTACTGCAATATTTCCACTTCAGTGCAAACTGTTCATTTAACAAACCATTCTGCAAAACAAAGAGATGCTAACACCACTAGAGGAGATAAAATACATGAAAGGGTTTACAGTTTTTCTTTCTGGTACTGAAAGTGATTTCATGAGGGGCAAGATATTGGTTTCTTATTTTCTTGCCTTGGAATGAAGCAAAAAAAAAAAAAAAAACTGTTCACCTGTCATGGTAATGCATCACTGACGGGTCGAAAAAAGGAGAAGAAATAGAAATTGGAGGTAGGCGAAAGTGCTGGAACCTGCTACTTTACGACCTTGTTTATTTGCATATTTATCAGAGTACACAACCTTTCCCACACACTTGCTCCAGAGATGCAGAGGTCATCTATTTAACTGGATGAATTATGGAGGAGGATGCTAAATAGATGATATAGAAACAATGCCATGATAACCATTCAGAGTGAACTAGTATGAACTAGTGTATCTGTGCTAGTCTTATTAGGGTTACTACTCTGTAATTGTTACAGAGACTTTCCTATTCCATAAGAGACAACCTAGACTTGAAAAGTTTGTGTAGGTGGCTGCCTCAACATGAGAGGTATGTGTCACATGTCTTTCCCTCTGTGTTTTTGAAGTCCCAGATACCTCCAAGGTACAGGAGACTGACAAGGAAAGGATAAGGGACATGGAAAATGAGATTGAAAAAGGGAAAGGGGAACTGAGTGGGAGGCAAAATCTGGAGAAAGCAAAGCGAGGAGTGGAAGAAATAGGACACAGTGTAAATCGAAGCAAAGTGATAGAGCAAAGCAGGGGGAAAAGAGTAAGAGCCTCAGGCTCAGAGGCACCAGCCCAAGTATCATAGTCAATTAACATCCCAGCCCAGCACTAATTCTCAGTCTATTTCAGACCATTAATTATGCGCACCATCAGTTCCAGCTCACTTGGCCTGACACAAGTCTTCATCATATTCCCTTGGCCCCTACGGATCATGTTTTACCAGAGAAATAGCTGCAGTTTACATATTCATGATGAAATGAAGATAAAAATTGTATGGGTCAAGGCCCCTCTTATGACTTATGATTGAAAATGAATGTGATGATTTTGTAAGACAAAGTCAATATAACAGCTTGAAATTAACCACAATATGTTACGGGATGTTTACAGTAACTGTGCCCCCGCTGTCCTGTACGCCTCACAACACCACACAGCTCTTTGTGAACTGTTTTAATAGTGATGGAGGGCCAGATAGTTTGCTTACGTCAACAAAGGTAGTTATTAGCCACATGTCTGTGCAGTACTTTGAGGTTAGAGGTGTCAGCAAGCACACAGGGGTGTCAAACCGAGCTTGTTCTCTCAGCAGGCTGAACTGTGTTCCCTATCTCAGGACAGGTTGGAGAAACTGCCCTGTGTGCAGAAATGTACAGGTTAACTGTGGAAAAAAAGGGTATCAGCAAATTACCTCTCCTCCATGGTCCTGGCCCAGCGTCTGAGGAGGCCAAAAAAAAGTCGATGAGTTTTTTTGTCTGCCAGTTTTTAAACTGTATTGTGGCAATGCCCACCTGGCTGCTCTGTTGGAATGGCCTCTTCATGTGCCACATTCAGCAGACCAGAAACCAATGGGCCTCGGTCCACTCAACAAGGCACCAATTGTAGTAAGAATAGAGCTAAATAGAGAGTGCATGTGGAGTGGAAATGTGTGATTGTAAATGGAGCCAAAACATTAACAAAAGAGAAAAAAAGAGAAAAAAAAAAAAAAAAACCTAGAAGGAGGCAAATATGGTATTTGACTCCATCCAATACAGTATGTCTCCATCTATCAGCTGATCAGATCTGATGCACACATTTTAAAATCAGTTAAACCACGTACAGTGGTTATGTTATGTCTGCACCAAGCAGACGGATCTAAAGTTTTTTTAATAAACGCATCAAAATTACGGAAGAGTGACCTGTATGTCATTTTAGTAAATACTAATCCCCCACATGATGCCAGTTAACAAAACATGGTGCCAGGGTGCATGAGGTGAAACACAGCCATAGTCGTGTTTCTGTTTGTCCTCATTGTATGTTTTGGCCAATTTCCATGAAAATTTAATGGACTCTTCCTTGGCTCAGGACCAATAAAATTTCATGTAAATCCACACTTTTTGAGATATCTCGCTCACAGACAGACACAGCAATTACATAGCCTGCACCACCTCCTTGGTGGAGGTAATTAATTGGAGTTAGATATATCCCTATATAAATTAAAAACAAACAAACAAACAAACCAAAAATAAATAAATAAATAAATAAAACAATGTCAATGCGACAATATCCCAATAGAGGATACACTAGTAATCTCAAGAGTAAAGGACTGTGGCCAAAAGATCACATGCTGTGCTCAGTCAATTACTTGTTGATGCAACTCTATGAGCCTGCCTTAATCAATTTCCTCTCATTAGAGCAAATGTAATTGATTTCCTCATAGTAAAACAAGTAAAACGTGTCAATATCTAGTCTAGGCTTACCATTCAATTGCCACATGCTGAGGAGTCACAAAGTCCAGTGTCACCCTAATGATAATTAGTTGATGAATATCAAATGACAAACATGGACTGTGAAGATAAATGAAGCGGCACCAACAGCAATATCTCAGGGGAGCAACTTAGCCATTCAGCCCCGGTGTGTTGCTACCAGCAGCTACCACTGTAGGGAGTATTAATCTATCATACCTACAGATCACATAACAAAGCCACAAAGTCATCACAAAGACACACAAACAAAACATTCATGTCTATGTTGCACTGTATGGTTTAGGCTCTTTTTTGGTAAATCAGTAGTGCAGGGCGCAGTCAGCAGCACATGGTGTGTACACAGGGCGTGGCGACTGATGTTTGGTATTTTTGAGGCTAAGGACGTTTGGTGCATCTGTGGTGCTGTTGGGAACTGCAGGATCAATAGATGTTTTAGGGGCTGCCATCATCTCGACCAATCAAATCTCCTATTTTCCTTGCTTTTCAATGCAGTGCATACTCTACTACGGTGCTGTGACTCATAGAGAGAACAGTCCTGAGCAGGTTTCAGACAAAGCTTGTCCAAAGAGGAAACTGATGTCCTTGTGCATGAGGTGCAGAATCACCATGAGTGAATATTTGGCACCTTACATTAGATCAGTTTGGAGGAGAAGACATTTGGTTTCCACCTTGATCTGGCTGTGTTGAACTGTTGCCAAATGTAGAAAAAGTGGCAATACACAAATTAGGCAATCCTGGTAATCCTTGTAATCAAAACTGCTCTGCCCTGTTTAATCTTTACTGTTACAGAACTTCTCCTCCCACTTCAGTGCAATCATGTTCAGTCACCAAGTCACAAAAATACTAAACTAGGCACATGAGAGGAATGAAAACAGGGGCATTTGATAAATATAGCAAAATCTCCACCATGTGCAATTCGCTTTCACAGAAACAGCTCTTTATCGGAAATAACCCTATGTGAACTACATAGCATCTGAATATGAAAGGGTTAGCAGAGACAAGGCTGCATCAAAACACACAGAACAAAGATGAAAGTGCCTGGTCAGCTCCACGGAGATGACAAACAACTGAATATGTGTCACTTGGTGTCTACGTGTCATCATCCTCTAGAGGGGCTGTCAGCACCACTGTCAGTGTGACCACTGGCAGATTTTCACCTCACCATTTACCCATGAGTAGGTGTTCCTTGCTGTGCTCACACTAACTGACAAGTGAGAATAATTGGACAAAAACCTGAAATTGAGCGAGTTGGATGAAGAAAATCTGGTTCTGTAATTCTTTAAATGAATTAACATACAGTCATTGTTAATGTAGATCAACGAGACACTGATCTAGAGAGCAGTGATCATGGCAGAAATGTGTTAATTTTGAAGAAATAAAAAGTAACACTGGAAATTAATGCCATATCTTTTATAAAAAAAAAAAAAAAAAAAAAAAAAAAGAATATGGGTTCAAGACTGCTTTAGCTGGCTTATAATGACTGCTCCTGTCCTGACTTCTTCCCCTGCTCTATGGCCCTAACAGGCATTTTCCTCAACACCCTAATGTCAACCTGCCATAAGACAGAGATGAATTTTAAATCCCTCAGCAGAGGTACAGTAATGAAAGCTGGCAGTTGTTGATGGCTGCTCTCTCTGCATCTACAAACAGTCAAGACTAACAAGTAAAAAAAAGAAAAGAAAAGAAAAGAAATTATGAGTTTAGCATGTAAAATTCTATCTATGTAGAAATATATAGATATTTTCTTTTGCCAAACATATCAGTCTTGTTATAATCTTGACTGTGCCATGTGATGATGTGAAGTTAGTATTTTTCTCAAAAAATCATTGCTGTTCAATCGACTGTAGAGGCTTAAATCACTGACTACATAGCATGCTTCTGAGACCGACTGCGGTCCAGAAGCTGCCTCTGATTTACCAACAATGTCAGATCATTAAACAAGAGAGCCAAGCGAAATTATTTGGGCATCGAGAGAAGAAACCATTGATGTCATTGGTAATCATTCAGCTATATCGTCAAAAGCTACCAAAAACATGGTATACATTAGAAAAGAGTTACATTATAGAAAGAAAAACACATCAGAAATCAGTAAGATCCGATATCTTCCTTCACAAAGCTCCTCGTTTCATCTCACCAGTAGTGCTCCTGGTTTTGCTGCCTAACGATCTTCTAGATTGAATCCTCACACCAGACCACTCTCACCCGATAGTTAGCAGCAGACAGGCATTTAACAACTGCAAAAAACAAAACAAGACAAGGCAAGACACCAAGTCAGTAACTAACCCATAAAAATATGATTATGTTTTCTCTTAGTTTTCAGTGGGCAGCATCGTTGTGTTGTCTTGGTTTAATACTTGGTGCAAGCAAATAGTATAACTAGGGTGAAGGTGAAAATAGAGAATGAAAATCCAGTTTGTTGTACATGACAACTTATTGCCATGCCCAGTTTGAAATGAACAGAGGTCCATTTCCTGCTACCATCAGACCTATAATTATCATGATTACTATCCTCGCTATCATTGTTCCAACTACTACTATTACCATTATTATTATTATTGCTATTAGTGTTTTGATTACTACTGTTGTTGCAGCACCATTAGTATTGTCATTACCAATATTATCACCACTAGTACTACTATACAGCCTCATGTTGAACCTGCATCGTTCTATGTCCTGCAAAGTATTCCTCCATCCTCTCTCTCTCTCTCTCTCTGTCTCTGTCTCCCTCTCTCTCTGTCTATCTCTCAACCCTTCCGGTCGAGGCAGATGGCCGCCCACCCAGAGCCGAGTTCTGCATGAGATTTTCGGCATTGTCAAAACATTTTTTTTCCTCACCACTGTCACCCTGTGCTTGCTCATGGGGGAGATTTTGGTCCATGGATTTGGCCGATATCTGTTGGGTTTCTGCAAAGCGCCTTGAGATAATATTTGTTATGATTTGAATTGAAATTGAATTGAATTGATATTATTTATCAAATGCTACTCTTTGAAATTGCTTTTAGTGACGCTTTTCGTGAATGTGATTAAATCTTACCTTGTTATAAGTTACTGTAAAGGATCTATAGCTTGCAGGCAAACAGAGGGGGTTGACTCTGTACCACAAAGGCAGCGACTGCCACCTTCTTTCATTTTCTCCTAACCCCCCACACCCAGGAAACTCAGTTCGGCTGTGTGGCATTGTTCAAAATGAAAATGGGGGCTGTGAACAGCTACAACACAGTGTGTGGTGTGGAATTACATTTTAAAATAACATAAATGCAACCGTAGCCCTCCATTATCTCAAAAATCTAGGACAAGGTTCATTCCTCTGAGGTTTGAGTAAAGCGTAGTCCTTGTCATAACTGAACACCTCTTGTTCTAGCTCCTTTAATGTATTCCACTACTGTGATGAAATAGGTTCAGTATGGGAATATGAAAATCTGTTTGAGCTATGTTAACATTAAAAGATAGAAAAACTCTGCGTACATGAAAAAGTGAGAGGGCACTGAGAGACTCCTGTCTGTGGCATTGGAAGAGATAAAGGAGGTAGGTGGATGGAGAAAAAAAAAATGACACAATAATAATACATGGGGCTGATGGGGAATAATGTCGCGGAGCTTGAAAAAAGTCATCCATGAAATTGCTTGTTGCATCCTTTAAAACCACTTGATTGATGGTGGCAATTTTAAAGCTTGGCAGTTTCCCAGTTCTATGGAAGTATTAGAAACTAGTACTCCAGGGTTCTCGTAAAGGAAGGAAAAATCCATCCTAAAACACTTTAGCGCTGTTAAAAAAAATAAAAAAAATAAAAAAATAGCTCATGGCGATGTACCTTGAATTCCCGAGTCCATTTTGTTGTTTGGTTGTTTGGTTATTTTTCTGATCCTGGCCAAATGTAGATGACATGATGTCACACTGAGACATTTCCAGCCTCGATTGAGATTAATAGGAAGAAAAAAAAATTATTCTGTCTAAAACTTCAACCATTAATTTTTCATGTTTCATGTTTCATGTAAGTTTTCATGTCAGCCTCTGATAATCAAAGAGCGAGGGCTTCTCTCTCAGCTAACAATTTGGCAGTGATGTTCAGCAGTCATACCGGGAGAAATTACCAAAGTTCTCAACTAACAGTGGTCTCCAAATTGCAATATATGACATATAGTTTTGATCCAGGAGATAGATAAATCTACCAGCATGGCTTTTGTGATTTTTTCGCTGGCTGTCATGATTTCTGCTGCAGTATAATGACGTGCTGATCATTGAAAAAAGACTACAATAGCACTTATGAGTGACTTCCTCACCTTTCTTTTATATGCAATCTTTGTTGCCTGAGCTCAGTCTCCTGTGTTGTGCATTCAAATGGTTTAATATTCCCTTAGCGTCCAAAGCATGTAATGGTTAGACTTGATATCGCTGACATATATATTCAGCTTATCACAAAAACTGGCAGATCGCTCACTGAGTGCTGTAGTCCTCTTTCCCAAGCGATGGGATACAGTTCACAGGAAAAAGTAACTGAAGGACAAAAATTCACATTTGCAAAGTTTCTTCAAAATCCCGTTCATATTTTCCACAAGGACTTTGGTCTACACATCAAACAACTGAAATGTTAACCTCTTAGCCCATAAAATTGCGTCAGACTGCACCCCTCTGTGGCATCAGGCAAATTTGGTTGTCATGTCAATGATAATGTAAAAAATAATAATTCATTGTTAGGGCAATGAATTTGCTTACTAACTTTTATAGAGTAAATGCATGTTTTTTAGACATTTTTTGCAACTTTAGATTAGGATATGTATTAACAAGTTTGCTAATGATTTGCCATAAATAAATAAATAAATGAATACATAAATAAATAAATAAATAAATAGATAAATAAATAAAGCCTATGAATATATTTACTGCACTTCATCAAGGGTTAAATATACCTAAACGGGGAAAGACAAAACTTATAAATTTCCTAAACCCCTTATACATGTCTGCAAATAACATATAGCGGGGCTGTAAAAACAAACCCACAAATCTTTGGTAAGCAATTTATCAAATGTTTATCAAACACTGTAATAAATCATTCATAGTACATAAGTAAAACATAAAGCAGATCTGTGCAAAAACTTAACACTCAGAAATCATTTATGAAACATCAAAGCATATTTGTTAATGCTCAACAAATGCTGTAATTTCTACTTTAAAAAAAAAGACTAGATATAAAAGTAACTTTTTTTAAAAAAAAATTTAATTAGTTTATAAAGACTTACAAACCGCCATTATAACAAGATATTATTTCTCAAACTGACTACTTCTATTGCACATTGTTCAAATATATTCTCAATATTTAATTCATGCCATAGGAAATGCATATTTCCAAATGCAGAAGTGCACTGCACCAGCACCAAGAAGACATCCACTACTCTAAATCCAACTAAAAATCAAGTTGCTGCTCATTGGCCTTCACATGCTTTTTTTTTTTTACAGCTTTGCTGGCTTTTTTATGAACTGCAGCTTTTCTTCAAAAGGCCCTCAACAAATATAGCTCTTCCTCTTATATAGAAGTGGTAGTGGTAGTAATCATAGCCCTGACAGTAATAGTAATGATCAAGTATTTCACCGTTACTGTGTATTGCTCTGTTGTAGAATCAACATGTCTGAATATTCATTTTATACATATACTGTGGCATTAGTATCATTGCCACAGTGTAGTAGGGGGTGTGTATTGCATGAATGATTTAGGGATCATTTACAAGAGGAGACACTCGTGAGCGTGTGTGAGGATCAGGTGATGCCGAGCTCCTGCGCTGCTCTCCTTTTCGAGGTCTAATGTTAAGCGGTGCTGTTTTGAACCCCTCCTGGCAGCCTTTTGACCTCTGACCCTCCTGATTTTCCCTCTCGACTGAACAGTGTCTGATTTTCTTTCATGGGTACACACCGACAGCTGCTTTCAATTTCAATAGATCAACTTGTTTCTCCTCTGAGGACTTTTTTTTTTTTTTTTAAACCAGTTCATCAGCAGTTCATAAGCAGCGGAGAACTTTCCAAATGGTAAATTTAATATAAGGAAGAACGTGTTTGTGTTATCTTGGCCCATCATTAAAAGGAATTTGTTTTCCATGCTGTAGGAGGAGATAAGGTATCAGCTTGAGTGACTTTTTTTTTTTTTTTTTTGTTAAGATAATACTACGCAGTGAGTTATTATCATATAATAGGCTTCAGTCAGGATTCTTACACAAGTCAGTCTCAAACCAATAAGCTATACAGCTCTCGATAAATGAATTCATTAATTACCATATGAAAGATAGAGCCTATTAACATTGAGCAAAGAGTGGTAAATGAGATTATGAATAAATAATTGCATATTTGTACATTTGGATTTAAGCAGCTACAAAGGGCTAGTATAGGGAAATGACCAAATTATGTGATTTGCACGAGCATGTTTGTGTGTATTTGTGTGTGTGTTTGTGTGTGTGCGTGTGTGTTAGTGCATATATGTGTGCGTAGAGCTTTCATTTTGTCCCGATCACCCTTCCAGTTTCACTACCCTGCGGGGGGTAGAGAGTGACAGAACACTGCTATGGAAAATTTGCAGCATGACCATGAAAACTTTATTTGTAAACAACTGTATGCGCTAATAGCTTAATATTTCAGAGCAACATTTCCCCAGCAGCAGCCACAAAATGTTTTTGTCACACTTCTTTTGTGCGCTACACTATGAACAACCAAAACATATTGCCACTTCAAACTTTTTTTTTTTTTTCAGGTTTTCTCATAATAACTTTTCAATATGAGAAAACACTCACGAGGGTGAAATTGGTTTCAGATTTGCTGCTTCTTGATTACACACACTGTAAGATAGATTTTTCACTTCAGCAATGTGGAATGACATTTTAATATTTCAGTTCACAATTTTATGTCTAATTATTTTGGGTGGTTGACACAGCTGATTTAAAAAAAAAAAAAAAAGCTTGTATTTTTGCTTGTATTTTTTGCAACAGCTTTGTCTTTTTTTTTTTTTTTTTTTTTTTTTTAGTATAAAAACAACTTCCAATTAATATTTTTCTTCTTTTTTAAGGGCAGCGGTCCAATTTGAAATGTATGTTTTTTTCTTGTTGAAATTATATAAAACTAATATGCCCTCAATTGCAAGTTTGTGACATTTTATCAAAGGTTAAATTATTTTGGACCTCTAATATGACAGATGTCCTATAAAGTCTTGAGTATTGCGACAAAGAATTGGTTCCAACTTGGCCCAGTAAGGTCCTCTATTTAAAATTAGGGACACAAATGGTGTCGTGAGCAAACTGAGAAAGGGTTAAAATATTTTTGGGCCAGACCGACTGCAGCACTCTGGGATCAAAACGTATGTCTAGTCTCCAAGGAAATAGACTTGGGCCCGGCCCAGTGCAGATTTCATGCTGCTTTGGACAGCAAACCTGAATTTGCATTCACACATTAACACTTAGGGCTGTCAGCACTTTCAAGGTTATGCCATATTATTGTGCTCGCAATTCAATTTATGACATAAAATCCAGAATTAACTCATTTTGGCCATTAAAATGACAGATCAAGTGTTATATAAATCTGTTGCATCACAAATACTGATGGCATCATATGGTGACTGTCATTTTGAACAGAGCAGATAGTAATGCAGCTGGATCACATAAAAACTAAAAAGAAATATGGCATACTGAGAACACATTGCATGATGAGAAAATATGTTATTTTAACAATAAATAAACAAACTTGGCTTTTTTAGTAGCTTTGATGTTGTGACTATGGCATATTTTACACAATGTTCTTCTTCGTATTATTATTATACTGTAATCTATAGTATAACACTCTATATTTGTTTTTGCATTAATGAGATAACCAGAGATAAATGTCATGATTGCTATCATGTAAGCAGATTACAAATGATGTCAAATTATTATGAAACTGCCTCTGAATAAGGCTCTGTCACAGCATATGGTCTCTGCTTTTAGGCTTGTGTCCCTGTCTCTCTAGATGAGGTGCCTCGCAACTCTCCCCAAATGCACACTTTATTATATTTGACCTTATTTAGCCAGAAAGCTGTTCTATACAAATCCTACTGATGAAGTGAACTGAATTCTCACTATGCTCTATGCTCTGGAGGATGGAGTAAGTCATGATGGAGCGGGCAGAGATGAAGGTCGACTCACCCCTACCGTGCGCCAGCTGTCACAAGTGGACAGACAGGAGAATCACCTGAAACCCAAATTGATTTCTTTGACTGAGAGAGAACGAAATTTCAGATATCTGTTGACCTCTCTTGATGGAATTTGTCACATGAGGGGCAAAGATGGAGCAAGAGAATGAGTGTGGACAGACAGCAAATGTCATTTCACAGAAAGACAGGCAGTGCTTTTTGAAATGCACCACTGGCCAGCTCCCATTACAGACGTTCCAGATACTTCTAACTGAATCTAAACTCGTGAGCCCTGAAAAAAGCCCTCTATGCTATTCCATCAGCAATAACGAGAATGTGGGCTATTTTTATTCTACCTAAATTTTAATCCACGCCTATAAAAATACCATCAATACTGATGTTTATTATTGCACTAGAATAAGTCACCAGTCTTATATTACATGGTGAAATAGCCAAATGTGGTGCCCTTCTTTACACAGATGTTGCGGCTGGCTTGATGATTTATTAACTAGACTTATTTGATGAAGCTCTGCTACAGAAAGGCACTTGATAGAGTCTCCTAGCAATGGAAACAATTTCAAGCTAACTTCACAGATAATTAGGCACTTCAGCTGGTGGACTTGATTGTGAAATAAGCTTAGCTGCTAGCACATGCACCGCTGTGGGAATGCTCTTTGGGAACGGTGACCTGAAGAGGGAGGGCAGCTTGTCATGCAGCTTCGTTTCTTGGTTTAGAGTATTTGTGAAAAGTTGACTATACCGTGCATCTCCGCATACATGTATGTGCCATCTTCTGATGCTTTGCTCGCATTTCCCTGCTGTAATTTAATCCATCGTCCACAAGCTTTACAAGCAGTCCTATCTGTGCTTTAAGGAAGTGTCTTATAAATGAGATGGGAAAGTGGGGAAGAGATTTGTTTTGCCCAAATTGTTCGCTCATGGACTTTAATCAGTATCAACAGACATGCTGTTGATACCGATGATATTCTGTAGGTTTGTCATATTCTGTCATACATGTTAACTCTCATATTCGTCTTCTTCTGTGACTATAACCTGACATCTTGGTGTTTATTCTTTTACAGAAATGTAAGCATCTCAGTTGGTTATAAAAGGCTGGAATATCACTGTCTCCAGTGTCAGAAGAGTGGAATTTGTGTTGCGACTGGCCTATTTAGTCATGAATCAAATGCAGACATAAAGAGTTCAGACATAAAGAGTTCAGACATACAGAGCAGTGAATGTCAACTGGCGGCCTGCAGGCCACATCCGGCCTGCCACAGCTTCCCACCCAGGCCGCAGAATATTAATGAATTCAGAAAATATGAGCAGGAAAAATATGTTTTCCTCTATTTAGGATTTTTAGCTTTTTTTTTCTTTCTATGTTGAAGCAACACCAAAAGCAATTATGATATAGATAATTTTATTACGAATGATTTACCGATCTCAAATATTTGTATTTGACCTGTAGCTTCTAAGGCATTATAAATCCACCTGTCAGCTTGTTATTAGTTTCCTGCGAGCAGCCGACAGAACCTGGTGCAGGAGTCGGGCCGACCACACTCACAAAGTGTGCTGCTTCACTGGTCGTGCACTGAGTAGCCGTAGCCTTGGTGAAGCCAAAATGAATTCCTGTCTCTGTCTGAGGACAACAAACTGAAACCTCTCATTTAACTTTTAGTTTTTTTTTGTTTTGTTTTGTTTTCTTCTCTTTTCTTTCACATGTTCTGACGTAATAGGCATTTTATGTTTTGCTTGCCTGAAAAACAATTCAAATAATTCTCACTGCAAGCTTTTACACCAATTTGGACGGTGCATAATAGCATCAAAACTAGTTAAAGTTGTTAATAATTCCTGCCAATCAGGGCTGTGTTCTGCAATTATGTTTCCGCAATTACAGATTTCAACCATCCCTCTTCAGTGAACTGCCTCCCTGGCAAAAGTCTGCAATCTTCTAAGAGCATTTTGTAGCCTGTCTGGTCACTCTGATATAGTAAGAAAGTGAAAATATGAAACAATAGCAGGCTAATTAGGCCTAAACAAATTATTTTATCATATGTATATATATATACATATATATATATATATATATATATATATATATATACATATATATATATATATATATATATATATATATATATATATATATATATATATATATATATATATATATATATATTTTTTTTTTTTTTTTTTTTTTTTTTTTTTTTCAAATTCTGGGGTGTGTTGTAGTAGCTCACCTGGTAGTGCTAATGCCACATATTGAGGCTGTGTTGTTACCACGGTGACCTGGGTTTGAATCCGGCCTGAGCCCTTCGCTGCATGTCATCCTCTCTCTCCCCTGCTTTTCCTGTCTATCTCTATCAAATAAAGCAGAAAAAAAAATCATCTAAAAAAAAAAAAAGAAAGAAAAATTCTGGCCCTTGGACAAATGTTGTGGATGACCCCTGATATAGAGTTAATGTGTCTGATATGTGAGTGTGTGCATGTGCCTCTGTATATATGTACATGTACAAGTTTGAATTACTGCATTTGTGAACCAGAGAGCCGTGGTGTCAGAGTAACTGAAAAAAAAAAAAAATCCATTTTCTTTCGCCCAATAATTCCATTACCTCTGTAATTTCATTAACAAGCCTTGCTTAAAAAAATAAGTAGAAGACTGTCAGAGGTAATTAAAAGATAAGGTGAACAGCGCAGTCTGCTTGCCCTTGCCACTTTGGTTCCTTGAGTCATTTAGCTTCTACAGTCAGAACCTAATACCTCGCCAACCCCCCACCTCCCCCCGACATGCGCGCGCACACACATACACACACACTGAGGGGATGACAAAGTTACTCTCCCACCTGCCAACAGACCCCTCGTCGACATGTGCACTGGAGGAAGACGTGTTGCAGTCCCGTGGCGTCGGACCGCTGAGATATGAAATGTGACGGGTGCACAATGGTTGTCAACATGAATGACTCATAAACAAGCAAAACATTAGGGCAGCATACACCATGGTGTTCATTTTTGCAGAGTGGAGGCCCAACACCATCTCAAATACCACTTATCACTTCCGTTCTTTCCACTTCGTCGTCTTCTTGGCTGGAGAAATAAGCTCCCTCCAGTAACCAGTTGCAAACTTGTGGATCAGTTTGGCTTAATGTGTTTCTGTTTGCACTTGACCCTCAAGCAGATTATGAACAAATTCTCATAATGTTTTCCCAACAATAGAGAGAAAATGTGTGTTTAATGTATGTTTAATCAAAACGTCTGCTTTTTTCATCTCAATTCCCTGATCTGAGTCCAAAAGTATTTATGATATATCTGCTTGGATGTAGTTTTGTTAGGTAACAAAAAAAAAAAAAAAAAAAAATCTGAAAGTTAGCCACTGGTATTAGTCATTTCATAAAACTGTATTGCAGTTTTACAGCTAGTAAAACAAGTAGCTCTATGGTTGTATAATGAGTGCAGATGGGGAGTTTTTAACAAGAAACCCTGACACTCTGAGTATTGCTGCAGCTTCTCCACCCTCCAGCTGCAAGGATGAGAAACATAAAAAACAGAAAGATTAGAGGAGAATGGTGGATCAACTTCATCAGTTAATTAAACTCTATTGCAGCTTGATGAGCAATTAATCAAGGCAGCGTGCGGAGTGTCAGGCAAGGAGTTCTTTGGGTGCAGCTTGTGTGCACCATACAGTATATTCCCAGGGGGGCAACCCTGTGGGGAGCTGCACTTACCAAGTGAGCAGCCCTAAAATTGTACAGGGTGTAATGGGTTGAGTTTATGTAAGCAGCCATCAATCACTCTCTGACATAAGCCTGCACCCTATTAGAGCTCCTGGATTAGGCTCCTCTCACTGCTGAACTAACCGAGAAACTACTCGTCTAACTAGATCGAATTTCAGCAAAAAATGTCGAAATGTAGTGGATTATTATTTAGAATAACAATATTGGTGTCCAAACCCAGTGCCAGCCCTAGCTCGGCATGCAGATGCAATAACAGGCAAAGTTAATCACTTTACTGTGTGAAACGTGGCCAATAAGCATGTCAAAATGAGAACTTAGTAAAATCTCAGCTCAAAATCTCAGCGCTTATCTTTCATCTGACCCCCTAAAACTAATTGATTGGTTTCTGACCATTGTCTGGTACCCCTTCATCCACCTGTTCCTCTTTTTCAAGACTGCAAAGTTAGCATTTATTTATTTATTTATTTATTGAAAGGGGGCTATGGAAATTGAGTCGGCAATTTGTGACTAAATGCAGTGAATTTATTAACGAGACCATGGGGAACATTAAAAGTCAATTGAAGGAGGCTATTAAAAGTAGGATTTTAATTGGCTTGGTCTCTCCCACTAAACCTGTTTCTCTCTCTCTCTCTCTCTCTGTGCCTTTTTTTTTTCAAGAGCAATAGTGCCATAAAGTTATGAATTAGTGTTTTTAGTGTCTTACAGTCCTTGAAGTAGGCTCCTTTTTGGAATGCCATTATGGATGCTTATTCTTATGTTAAATGCTTGGAATATGAAAAATGCCAAATATGCAGTGGATGCACAAATACAGCTTTATGGATGTGTAAATCTCACATCCACAAATACTCTTAGTTGGTGCTCCAGTCAATCAAGAAAAGATTATTTTAAGTATAGAATAAACAGTTGATGAAACTTTCAGTAACAGAAAAGGAGTGCGTCACGGCAACAACGGTGAGGCTTTTCACGTACTGTATGTAGCCCCGGTGTGAGGGCTGATGTTGACAGATGCTCCTGGTATCCACTGCTCCCTGCTGAGGAGCTGCTGTCTCTGTGGCTCTTGCTGAAGGGTCTCAAGGGGGACATTCCCCTCCTGAAGCAGATTACCGCTTATACAAGGCTTACCACTACACCAGTGCCTACAGATCATCCTCTCATCCTTTCAGCTGTCCCAGACAGCCAAACGCACATTGAAAACTAGATACATGCTGTAGCCTTGACACCAGCTTGACAACTGCTTTTGAGTTTGGTTGATTGGTAGTCTGCCTGCAAGGAGCCACTAAGTCGTGTTAGTACTGCCGCTTTAATTATATCAGATGATATAATCTGTGTTGAAATTACATTTACAAAGCAGACGATTGTCCTAGTTTTGGGTAACATGGCGTGACACATTACAAATGTTTTTAATTGCACTTTAGCTTCTGGCTCTGGAGACACTCTGCAATAATTCTGCATGTTTAGTATGTGTATTTGTTGTGTGTTTGTGCACATGGGGGCATGTGGGTGTGGTGGGGTTCTCAAGAAAGAGTCATTTTCTTCATATAAAAGAGAGTGTGAATGTGTGTGTGTGTGTGTGTGTGTGAGAGAGAGAGAGAGAGAGAAAGAGAGAGAGAGAGAGAGAGAGAGAGAGAGAGAGAGAGAGAGAGAGAGAGGGAGAGAGAGAGATGGAGATGTAGTATTGGCTATGCTGACTGGATAATGACATGCAGAGTGCTGCGCTGCTAGGTTGAGCTTCCAACCAGATGCTCCTTTCACTGCAGCCCAGAAGCAGAGGGAGATTGCACCAACATATGCACTTCTCTTAGCTGGATTAAGCAGCAGGATTCCAGGACTTCGATCATATGCTGTAAAAGAAGCTTATTAGAGTAGATATTCATCGTGTGTGGATCTGAGGAGACTGCAGCTAAGCTGGGTTCAAACCTCCTTTGAGATATTGTCTTTATAGTTCCATGGTTGTACTGTTTTTATGCTCTCTGTGTAATGATAGCAGTATTCCCTACAATTTAATGATTCAGTCTCGCACAATCTGCTCAGATACAATGATATCCTCACATCGAGCTCTGAGGCTACTGTACAGCAGTTAGAGTGATGACGAGACAAGTTTTTATGTCTAAAATGGGCTCCCGGCCAAGTGGCAATGCCCAGATGGTCCCTTTCATTATCCAGACATGCTGGTTAAAAACGAAACATGAAGCTGCCAGTCCACTATAAAAAGTGTTCTCCAATTAATGGGGAGGAAATGATGTCAACAAACATACAAGGTACTTGTGTTTCTTCAAGTCTAGGGGGACTAAGGTAAATTAGCGGAGCAGTAAAATAGAAAGTACAAAGGTATTAAAATAGAAAAATGCCCGATAGAGATCACCACCTTGGTCCTTGCTCTGCCACCCGTCCTATAGAGAAAATGTTGAACTGCAAAATGTCTTAGGGGAGGAGAGAGGTTAGGAGGTAACAGCCCCGGTGCATGCAAAAAAAAAAAAAAAAAAAAAAAAATCATACTTTTGTAAAGAAAATTGGCATCACTCAAAACATTCAACATAACAATACGCAAATGTTAACACTTCCTTAAGGTCTTGTCATTCATTTTAAAGTAACTCACTTTACCCAGTGATTGAAATGGCGAACAATTGCTTCTCCAAGTACTCTGCCTTCAAATGAGATGGAACTAAACATTTAATCAGCAACCAGAGCAAACACAATGTGCATCTCAAGAATATATTTGCTCTTCTTGCTAGAAAGCAATTTACTTAGGTTTTCTCAAAGGTTGCAATATCTATATAACCTTTTAATAATGATAAACCAAGGGAGTATGAATGCGTGTCTATGTGCTTAGCAATTTACTTGAGGGAAAAAAAAAACAGAACAAAGAATTTAATTGCAGTCTGTCAGTATTGAAAACATCATTGCCTTTTGTCACTCAACCCATTTTTTCCTGTTGTCTTCTCTCTTTTCAGGAAAAGGGAAACATTGCAGTTGTATTTAATGTCGGAACAGATGACATTAATATTGAGGAGACGTCAAAGTTTGTAAATGACGGAAAGTACCATATAGTGAAGTTTACGAGGAGTGGGGGTAATGCCACTCTGCAGGTGGATGACCTGCCAGTCATTGAGCGCTACCCCACAGGTGAGTAACCCACTCTACCTATGATTACATCTGCCACTGCTTAAAGGTATTAAAATAACCATGAGGATATCAACCAAACTTTTAAAGCTGATCTGTCTAGGAAATTTATGTTAATCATGTTTACTTGGCATGTGCTCTGATTGCTTTCTTTTTTTCTTTCTTTTCTTTTTTCAAAGTAGAAGTTGAAGAATGATACCAGTGTTATTGAGTTTTTCCTCATCCCTGATGCTATCCATCTGTCTCTCTACATTAATCGATTGCTGTATGCCACTGTAAAAGTCTATTTAAATGTTGAAGTGTGATTTGTGGCTGACATTGTTTAACATACAGTGTCAAACTGCACAAAAGGGTAAACACCCACCCTCACTATACATGTCTGCATTAAATTCCCCATATTCATTAATAATCCACCTACAGTTGGATTCAGATGTTTCACAGAAGTCAAATCAATAGCCTATTTACAGCAAAATTACCATTTCACTAAATTCATTGCAGCAAGTACTGTAATTATGTGGCAGTTCAATATTTATTTGTCTGCCAATACAGCAGATTGATTGGACTAATGTAACAGAGATGACAAACCTAGTAGGGAGTGACAATTGACTTTGTAGAAATTAATTACCAGCTGATGGGCTACATTACTGCAGGACATTGTGTTTTCATAGTAATTATTTTCACAGCATACACTAAATTGTGTATTAATATTCTTGTTACTTCTCTCTATCTGATTGGTATAGTTAAGTAAATGCTTTATGAGTTATCCTCATGACTAATATGTCGTTAATTATGTCAAAACTAACAATTTAAGTTCAGCCAGAAAAGTTAGGTGACTTGAGTTACTTCTACAATGCTGTGGTGCCTTATGGTCACAATCCATTCCAGTTCTTCAAAAGACTGGCAGCTTCATTGTAAGAATAACAGACTGCAGATGAAAATTTGTCTCTGGAAAGTGCAGGTTCACTTTGGGGGAAATGTAAGCTGTGAGGTAAGTCAGCTGAACAGTTTCTGATGAGACACTGCTGGGGACAGACATGAAGTGATCTATTGGAGACTGAGGGGAAAAAAAAAAACTCAACAACTCTGCTATGTTCCTTTAATATGTCAAAATGTCAGTAGTACAATGGCTGTCAACTAGAGAAGTATTTAAATGCCACAGCTTGGGTTGTTGAATGTTACCTTTTGAACTGCTTAAAGGCTTTGACATAAGCTATAGAGGACTGAAGTGATGTGAATGACACCATCATATGACTATTTTGTAATATTCCTGTAATGTAATGCTCATACCAAACACAGTGAAGCAAATGCAGCTTTCGCCGCAGAAGAAAACAATTAAATGGTTGTGAAACAAGATGCTACCAGCGTCCATATTAATGTGGCTGGCGTGTCACCTTCTATGATGACTCACTCATTACGAGGAGAACACTGAGGGAATTTCCATTTTTACCTGAACCTTCACAGTGTAATGCTCACTGTGTAAAATGGCACAACACTTTACCTCTGTTTTCTGCCAGCACCAAATCAAAAACACTCAGTTAAGGACCCTTGTAGGATGTTGAGTATGCATAAAACTGGGCAGCGGGACAAACAGAAGACAAATTCAACCTGTCTCTCCCCTTTTGCATAATGTTTGGTGACCTTTTTTAGGCATGGCCAGTGCATTCATCCAAATGAAAGAGGGTTTTATGGCTGCGACTCAATCCTCACTGCTTGCCTCAGGTAGAGAGGGGAAGCTAATGGCTTTTGACATGCCGCAGACATGGCGGAATGCACCGCAGGGTTAAATGTTTGGACGGTACTATCTCAGCCTGCATGCAATAGACACCCTCAGCCCCCCAAACACACACAACGCACATGCAGATGTGCTGCTCATGAAGTGAATGAATGAACTAGTCTGTCCCTTTTTAGACCCTTTTCAACACAAAAGTGTCACAACACTGATATTGATGATATACTTGAATGTCATTACAAGTCACTCATTTAAGAGTCATTTTAATGCTTCAAGCTGAGCTATCAGTTGGCAGGCTTCAGCTCAGTTTGAATCTAACCAGCTAATTAACTGTCTCAATGCAAGTTACGATAACAACTTTCAGTTTCAGCCCTAACTGCACTGGCACCTACTTTAGTGCAGTATGTATATGAATATGCATATACAAGCATATGCATACATGTATATGTATATGTAAAAGCAGCATATGCATGACTTTCTCTTTGTCCAAGAAAGACTTGGTTGGTGATCAGTCAAACTTGGCTGGTAATCAAAAACACAGTAGCTTTCCAACCTAGTCCACTGAAGTACTGTGAGAAGTGTGAAAAGTGCTAGAAAGCCTCAGAATTTTAGCATTCCTCAGAAGTCAAGAGTGAATGAATAATTTTGTCTTATCATTGTGCTAACCCAGCATATGTATATTTCACAAGAACAGCTGATTACATTTCATACTGGTTGTTAACATAAGAATGAACAAAATCTATTGCATATTTTAAGTCCTGTCACAGTTTTTGTTCTGTTATTTATTTTATTTTTTTAATTAATAACATTTACCATTCTAGCTGGAAATTACAAGTTCACACTAAGTGCCTTAAATCACTTCCCCCTTAACAATTGAACATAAGATGCAGTTTTAACTATGCTTCTATCAAATTAATTCTAATTAATTCAGTATGATTTTTGATACTGTAATTTCAGAAATGGAGTTTTTACAAAGTAAAAAAGATGAATGCATAGTCTCATTTTGCTTAGTCAGAAATTATCTTTGCTGCTAAAAGCCCAGCTGATAAAAATCAATACATAAAATAAAAATAATAAAGATTTCAAAATGTTTAATGAGCAGGGGGATACATGTGATAACAGTTAAATGATCACATATTTTTTCTACTTTATTGCAGAATCTCCATTTTGATTTAAACAGAGAAAAAAAGTCTCCATGGTACTGGCAGATAATAACAGATTCATTCTTCTCATGCTAAGTACAGTTATAAATGCTGTTGGGGGAAATGACCAATCCCATGTCTACCAATCATGCGTTCGTGACAATGCCGAGTCCGACTACCTTCTTAGGCTCACTGAAGACTAATTACTTCTAATCACAATTACTGCACAGTTCCTCCCCTCACCCCCAGCACACAAAGCCATTATTCTCTCTGCTCGCCTGTAGTTTGATTAGTCTCCGTGTATGCCTCTAACGCAGTCATAATAGCAGCCTTCAGCCACTCATAGGCCACTCACAGATCAACAGTGATCATAATAAGAGTAGACAGCGAAGATATAAATGACGGCTGGACAGTGAGAAAGACAGAGAGGGGGGAGATTATATGGGAGGTAGCAATCATTGTCAAAACTAAGGAAATAATTGCTTCACCAGTGCCTATATTGCTGCCCTCGTAATCTCATTAAAAAGTCTCATACTGCATTCTTATGGGCCATTAGAAGTCCTTAGCACAATTATTTGATTCTTGAACGCAAGGCACAGACTCATAACTAGCCATCCATTTATTGTAGTCACTAGTTCTCTATCTTTACTCTCCTCTCTTTTATTCCATGTAACACAAAAGGCTGGATGGCTACAAAAAAAAAAAAAAAAAAAAAAAAAAAAAAGGTCCCTCTCCGTCCCTCTCCTAAGTCTTGGCCATGGAAGTAATACCATCACAATGGTGCTGCCAGGCCCGTAGGGTACAGTGCAGTACACTATCGGAGCACCCAATGAACGCACGCTGCACACAAAGATAATGGAGAAGTCCCTGGCCTTATTCTTCTACTGTTATCAGAGCGTGATGCACTTATAGAGCTCTATCTCTCCCACTCCAGTCCCCTCAGTTCTCAGTTCCCTCTCTCTCTGTCCTTTTTACCTCTATCTGTCCACCCCTGCCCCCTCTGTCTCTTTCACCCGCTCCCCCTATTTTTCCACCTTGCCATGTGAAGTCTGATTTGTGGGATAGGAGGGGGGAGGAGTAGGTTTATTCATCCAAGCTCTATTCTATCTGCTCTGGTTCCCACTTTATTCTGTCTATGAGCCTATTTAGTCTATTGTGCAATCAATCAGCCATCAGTGAACAAGCTTACAAAATAACAAACGGTGCGGTTGCTTCCATTGCCAAAGTAGAAAAATGAGAATTGAATAATAAAAAATAATAGTGAGATTTGTCTAGGTTCTTGCCTCCTAATTCTCCCGGCTCTCTGAACAGAGAAAGCATTTGCATATTTGTTCATTTAATGTAGCAAACGTCCCAGGGCTTGTAATGAGATAAAGCTCCCACCTTATCTGACCACTTTATTAACAAAAAAGAAAACAAGTGAGCGAGGGCAAACGGGGTCGGTGGGGACGGCTCAGCTGAATCGCTGCTGTCTGGCGGAGGAGATAAGCCAGGCCGTCCCATACCAAACCCAATCACCACTCAGCAGCCATCACAGGCTCCGCTCACAGGCGTCAGGATGAATGGGCTCTGCTGCTGCATCGGCGCCCAGGGGATAGCATTGTTTAACACTCCAGTGTCCCACAGTGGGGATCAATACACGATCACACCTTGATTATATCCACACTTAATTAACCTGAGCATAAGGATAGACTGAGAGTGCCATATGATCCAGAGCTGTGTTGAAAAAGGAGCTGTTTTGTTCAAAAGTGGATGATTTCAGTGTGTGCGACTGTGTGTGCATGTGTGTGCGTGTGTACTGTATTTTTGTGTGAGCGCCTGCCTGCCTTGTCTGTGTCTTTCTATCTTTGTATGTCGCCTCACTTTAACAAATTACTATTTTATCACAATTCTTATAGTCTATATAAAGACTTTCAGAGTAACATGAAGATAAATTTTATAATAGTTCTGAATACAGCCAAGAGTACATGACAACTACAAGACACAGACATGAAAATAGCATTGCAGCTGGCAAAAAAATTAAGCACTCACATGAGGGAAAATAACAACTGTGTGTTCCTTCTCCTCAGCCTAACTTGTATTGTATATCTTTTCATCCACCCTATGATGTGTCCTCGCCGTCCTCCTAACAGCTGTAGGCGCTCTGTTCTCCAGAGCCCAGTTTGATGCTGACCTCTCTTCAAATGAGGTGTCAGAGTAGCAGAAAACAGCCCCCATCATGGCAAAGGCATGGGTAAGGGGGGTGATATAACTAACACCCCATGACTGACAAATGGAGGTTAGCGAAATTAACAAAGCCCACAAATGCTCCGTGTCAAACGGCGCACACTGAACTAATGCAAATCCTTGACCAATGGAAATTAATTTAACACATTTACATAGTGTAGGAATGTAAGCATTTTCATATACTCAATTCCTGTGGCATGCAATGCTATTAATTTTCAGGTAATAGGTGCTCAGAAACATTGTAATATCTAAGAGCCAGACTCTATGTGTCTGTATGTGTGTATTTGTTCATCTATTTGTCAATGTGTCCTTGTGCTTGTGTGCAGTGGTAGTAGTAGTGGACAGTGTAGTGCAGTGTACATAGAGCCTTACATAAGGGAAATCCAGTGTCTGTCTGCTCATATAACAGGCAAGACGGTACAATGCGCACAAGCACCAACCAACTGGAAGCTAGTATACTGTACATCCATACACCAAGAGGCGAATATCTAACTGTAGTGCCTGAGTCAACACGTGGATTATATCTGTCTTTCTCTTACTTAAAACATTGCGCTAACGTAGCACTGTGGTTTTAACAGATGTTACAAGATAAAGATGGAGACTAAATCAATGCACATGGTTAAAAATAAAGCCTAGACCTGGGTTTGTTTGTCTAGATTGCGCCCGTAAAGCATGACGGTGCCTCTGTGAAGTGTCCCGATGATTAAAAACCTTCATGGAAGATTTAAGCACAGCTGCACCATTCAGACTGATAGTTTGATTGCCTGAAGGTTCACTTTAGATGACATTCTTTCAGAGATGTTTGCATACTTAGCGACGTTTGGCCATCTGTAAGTACACATACCTGTGTGGCTGTATCCGACAGTGTTGTAATGACAGAATATATATTTCCATAACAACGCTGAGGGAGATGCATTCCACTAAATCTGTCAAGTCTTTATACTCCCGCCTGGCATAATCAACTACAACCAAGTTCCAAGTGGTGGATAGACAAGCTTTAAGGCATTTTTTGGATACCTTATCCTCTACAGTAATTCAAGCTGATGTGATTAAAAAAAAAAAAAAAAAAATCTTTTGTTATGCGTGGTCTTACCGCTAAGACCTTTCATCAGACCAACTGTGCATCTGTGTTACAAGGTTACCTCTTTTCTTCATATCACCACAATCCTTTCCTTTCTCATGCTATTCTTTACCAAATTATTGTTAGCTACTGGATCTTTACTCTGCCAGAACAGAATTAATATAGTTGATGGGACAAACATTGTCAATCTGCCGGAAGAATGGAGCTGACTGAATTCAATCTCTGCAGACAATACCAGGGGAAAAGCACTCAGAGACAGTGCCACTGTGCTGAAAGTCTTCTCTTCTGGAGAGATTATTGGCCTTGACAAAAGGGCGATGCAGAGTTTGGCCTCATCATGCCAAAGTGCCCCTCCAATCTCATAGTACTGTTTTTTTCTGTTCCTTACTGCTCTTTCTCTCTTTTCAAAGTTATTTCTTTGGCTTAGTCTCTGCATAGTCTGCAGTCCTTTGCCACTGCCTTTGACACCAGTAAAGCATCTTTCTACTGACATTTTTAAAGCATATGCAAGCATACTGTAAAGCCAGACAAACTGATGACAAACTTGAGACTCATAGCTTTTGTCAAAGCCCTGTTTTATTATATGTGGATTTTTAAGTACTGTATGTGCACCTGTTTTTACAATGTGCTATATGACCAGATGCTCTGAATGTAAAGTATGTTAATTGTTGTACTGCAATTAGCTCATTGTTTTCTTGTCAATTAGGCAATTTATAAACGGGTTGGACATTTGTAATATGTTATAGTTAAATTGTTCTCTCCTTTAAACCATAAAAGGTTGATTCAACAATAAATTCAAATGATGTTCCTTTTGAAAATGTATAACTAGTATAAAAGCCAGTCAAAAGATAGAGGGTAAAGAAAAATGGGTTGGTAATCATTGGGTAAAGTGTCATGGAAATGTATAAATTTGTGATTTGATTTGGTTTATAACATAGCCTAACTTAGATGAAACATTTGCGTGCTAGTTCACAATTAATATAGGAATAATTTGTTGGCTAAAATAAAATAAAATGAATGAGTGAAGTCTGTTCAAATAATGTTTTAGGAAGTATTGTTTTTTAAATACCCAAAACTTACCAAAAAAAACTTTTGCAGTTGTATAGCTCCAGCATTAAGTATGAACCTTTAACCTTTGACCTTACAGATTGTAACCAATGAAATGTCTCTTTAAACTTTAAAGGCAACAATGATAACGAACGCCTGGCGATTGCTAGACAGCGAATCCCATATCGACTTGGTCGAGTAGTTGACGAATGGCTACTCGACAAAGGTAAAATCATTGATTAAAATTTCAAATAAAATAATTTGATCATAACCAAGTTGTGCCAATACTTTGTAAATAATAAACCTAAAAATAAATGTTCAGTAAAATAAAAAAACAAAATGATTTTAACAGTTAAATTTAGTGTGGAGTATTGCATACTTTTCATAATAATGTATTTATTTTATAGATGTCAACTGTTTTAATACGTGTTTCCTGTCAGCTTAAGGTTAAAGGGACTGTAAATATAAATCTAAATCCACTTCATGAAGTAACATCGACACTGTTAAAATGTCTATAAATTACTGTAGCATTTTGCAGTAAACATCTAAATGATAAATTTAAAAGATTCAGTTTAGTTATTCACTAGTTGCTATTTTCAGTGTTAATTTGAAACACATATGCAGTATACTTATATGTTCTTATTGTAGAGTTCATTTGATGTATTCTGATTAAACTACTAGCAATGATAAATAGAATGTAATACCAATTGGCATCACAATTTTGAGTCCCTTTAACAGACATTGTAAATATGTATAGGGAATTAGACCAAGAAACTGTATCATAAAACAAACTTTCAGTGCATGCTTTGTTTTTTATAGATCAATAACTAATTCATATTTTTCACTTAAAATGTGAAATGAGCCCTATCATTTTTTCTGTTTATTTCTTTCTGTTCCGCCTATTATGACAGTGCTGTCATGAAACGTTTTGTTTTTCATAAACCCAACCATATCAGTTCTAAGTTGCATTTTCCTTGGTTGCTCTTGCTAAAAGGATGAATATTTTCAAATCCCCTGTAGTGTGTCCTGCTTTCTGTAAGAACTTATACAAGAAAAGCCAAATCCTCACACAGCGAGTAGCCACTGTAGAAGTCAACTCTTTTTTTTTCCATTGTTGCTGTATTTGACATGTATGATGTTCTTTTACCCAAAGAGGAAGTGTGTGTGCACATCCCAAATTATTAATGCATAAAAAAGCAAAGTTTATGGACTTCTACAATGGCTACCACCATACTTGTTTTGTTGTTTTGTTTGCTGTTATTTGTTTACTACTTTTTTTAATTGCTGTATTGTAATCAAAGCATATTGAAAATATATGCTTTTGGGTGATAGACTTTTCTTTTTCTTTGTCTTCCAAAGCAATATCTTTCAGGCAAATTATCCATTTGCTCCTCTTTCAAGTCCATCCAAGATTATATCTTTGGAAGTTACATTCAAATATCACCAGTTCAGATTATTATTATTTTTTTTTTTTCTGATTAGACTTGATTGCCCTTTTAGCAAAGCTGCACTGATTTACAAAACCCTGTATTTTTTTCCTTTTATATATTTTGTTGAATCTGCTTTTCATAGGCATCCCATCATTATAAGTGCAATAAATTACCAGGGGTTGCCTCTAGCAACCAGTAATTTATTGGCCCCATTAGCCACTGGGCAAATAATCTGTCTTTCTGTCTTTTTTTTTTCCCTGATAAGTAAAAGCGGCTGAGTCCGCAGTTCAACATTCTCGTATATATGTAACATTGTTTTCCCACAGGGCGGCAGCTTACAATCTTCAACAGCCAAACCACTATACAGATTGGGGGCTGGGAGCGAGACCGGAGTCGATCCTTTCAGGGCCAGCTTTCGGGCCTCTACTATAATGGGTTGAAGGTGTTCAACATGGCTGTGGAGGGGGATCCCAACATTAAAATCCAGGGCAGTGTGCGGCTGGTAGGCGAGTCGCCCTCCTCAATTACGCCACAGTCAAGTGCTACAGCCAATCGCTCCGAGACCTCTACATCCATCATGGAGATCACCACGACCACAGCGTCCAGCAGGAGAGTCAAGCAGACCACACCACGAGAGCCTCAGCAGGTAAGAAACGGCATCAACTTTTCTCATCCTACATGTTACTCTTATCGGTTACTGATATTCATTCATGTAAGGTGTCTCATTTCAAGTTCATGCCGTCTTAAGTACAATCAACCGCTTGGATTTAAGCACATGAGTGGAATACATTCTTCCATATGCTCTGATGTAGTGCATTAGTATGCACTGTTTTACGTCACCGCTTATCCCCCTTTTTCCTTGAGTTTTCTGACCTAAAAACTGAGAGGGAAGTCATTTCATTGTTCCACCGAGGGAATACCACTAGCAGCATGCACGTGGAGCACTTCTCCCTCTGTCATCAGCCGTGGCACCGTGGTGTGTTTGTATGAATGACAGACATCATATAGGTCCTCCATCATCTTGCTCTGTCCTTGCATTATCAGTGCAGTGCTAACAGCAGCATGCAGTTGCTCTATTGTTAGAAAATGTATCTAAACATTGTTAACATAAAATTTGCATCAAAATTCCTCTCAAAACTGGCACAATGACTATAATGACTTCATCTTAGTGCTATTTAGTAGTAGTAAAAGTGGCAGTAGTATGCTATTTTATTGATGTGATTTGTCCCAGTAAGAATCAATCCCCATGTTAGTGCTATGTTCCACTGTACATGACACTGACCCAGCTGTATATAACAATAATATAAATTCTCAAAATGTAAACATGCATCAGCATCATAGTCCTGTCTTATTAGAGATCATTAATAAAAGACCATTTTGACCACTTGCAATAATCAGTTTTAAACCCAGTGGAAATTTAAATGTAATTAGTATAATTTAATTTAATTCAATTTAGTTAATTCAAGTTTTAAATTGTAGCACTACTGCTTTCAAGGGTTTGTGAATTAGCTTGCAGTGAACATGCGAACTGACAGACCTTCAGTAAGACTTAAGAACACCTGTTCACTGAATGTGAGCAAGAAAGGGATATATTTTTTTTCAGGGACGATCAAGGTTCCTTTTATATCATGACAGAAAGGATTCAGATTATACCTTAAGTGCCTTCACACGCTGCTCATACAAAGTGTTGTTACCCAGAGGACATTTCCTACCTAGATGTTTTGACCAAAGTAAATAGAGGAGTCAGTGAAAACTAAGGCACATGCACTTACATTGTCACAGACAGACACAGAAACCTATGATTGCATGCCTTTGACCAAATAGATCTGTGTGTGAGGCCGAAGACTCAGTTCTCTTTTGAAAGAACAGATGACAATGGACCTTATATATCCTTGGGTGAAGAAACACTTGCTTGAATGAAACTGTCAAGTAACACTTAATCACAAGGGAGGCAGATGTCAGTGTTTTGTGAATTAGCCTTAAACATACAACTCAGAATAGTGCATGATTGAGGCCTTTTCCTCCCTCAGATGGTCTGGGTGTTTACATACAGGCCTAATATTTAGGAAACTTATATGAAACACAGTATCAAATTACACTCTATAGGATACATAGGCAAGCATAGTTGCATAAATTAAGCATGGTCCTAGACTAAAATGACCCTTTAATCTGGGCTTAGTCAGCTTTTACAGATACAGTTGAAAAACATCCTAGATTTAACTTATTTTGAATTAATCGGATTGGCTAAAGGAAGATTAGAGCTTCTCCAGTACTCAGAGAGAGGGTAGGTTTAACTTCATAAATAACACACACATACACACAGACACACACACACACAGACACACACACACACACACACACACACACACACACACACACGTATATCTATATCTATATCTATCTATCTATCTATCTATCTATCTATCTGGATATAGATATAGCAAGTGGTATGTGTGTGAATGTGTGTGGGTGTTGTCTATATATTATGTATGATTTGTTTTTGGTTTTAATTCCTTTGTGACATGTTGTCTAATGTTTTCTCTCTTTGGAAATGTTCCACTCAGTGCTAATTCTGCCTTGATTATATAAATCACAGCTTCTCACTGTCCAGAAGTAACTAAACCACGTTCTTTAAGGCCACTTAAATATTGTATTACACATTACCGCCCACTCTTGGCTTTATTAACGATGGATCTGTGAAACCAACCCAATCCAATTTCCTTTACTTATATCTTTCCATTTCCAAAAGATATCCCATAATTCAAATCTCTAAAAAATGTCAAGGTCCTCATTCAGATTTGGACTAAAAACACACTTAAACCCATATCTTACCATAGCAAATGACAGAGCCCCATGGATATTTGCATCTAGAGCTAAACTATGCATTTGCAAAGACCTCAATTCAGTGGACCATCCCTCTCTCACTGACCTGAGACCATCATAACGGCTTGTGCAAGAGGATGGAGATGCTGACAAATAGTACAATAATAAATATTGATCCGATGGAATGGTTTTCTTAAAGACTCAGCATGGCTCCTGAACTGTAGCAAGAGCATGTAATCCAGGTGAAATATCAGACAATAGGTTGTAATTATATCGCTGATCCATGTGGTGTTATGAATTGTTACAGAAACTACAGAAAGAAATTGGCAGAGAGGAACAAGCCTAATAAGATGGATGCAGTTCTTGGTCAGGTCTATTTTTGTATCTAAAGTGATACATAACCAACACACAACACCGCATCACAGACATATGCATTATATAAAAGATGCTGTGCGCACCCTGACTGAAGCGCTCAACAGCAGATTTGTTGATCAAATCATAAAGCGAAGTTCACCTTCCAGCCTCTGCTAGATCTTGAATACTCACCGCAATATTTGATGCTAAATGTTAAATAAATGTTGCCATTGCAAATTAGTTTCTGCTCAGATGAGTTAAGGATCATTTACCTTGCAACACCCATGTGCACAGCTCATCCCCACAACGTTTTCTGTGTTTGATTGTGGATGTAGTGTTCTCCAAGAATGAACAGTGTGTCGACAAGGCTGTATGTAACGATACGTAGTGATACATCGTTGTTTGTGTGTGCATGTGTGAGTGTGAGTGAAATAAATTCACAGACAGCAGATGTTCAAAGAGACAAAATGTCAGGTTATGTTGCCAACACAGCTTTTAAGTGGCATTTAAAGCACGGGAAAGGGGCGAATAGTCAAGGCTACAGAGGGAGGTCAATGGACTATAGAGTTCAGCGATGTAGGTGGAGAGATGAGGCATGGAAAAGATGTGTGCAATGGGGGATGTCAGTGTGTTCAGTTTGGTTCTATGTGACTACCTTCCCATAGAGAGCTGCTTCACTCAGACACCACTGTTTCAGGTCATCGCACTTAGAAAGCCAATGTATCTGGCCTCTGCAAAGGAAGATGCTGCACCCACTGCCTCTTCCCTTGAATAGTCCACATTTTAATCACTGTCCAGCTTTTGCCTCTCCCCTCTGATGGCAAATACTGTTTAGTGAAAGCTTTTCTGTCTATACAGCCTTACTATAACCACACACAGTTTTAGTAAGGGTGGGGCCAGTGGAAAATGAACGGCAAACCCTAGCAGCGGTAGTGGCAGCTCTACCTTCTGAATCTCTGTAAAAATGCTGCTCAGAGAAAATGTTGGTCAGGTTGCTAAAGCATCCAGCTGAATCCAAAAATAATGAGGAAAATGGATTTAGTCTGCCATGAGGCCATTTAGAGGCCTGCCTAACAATGTGTGGTGATGACCAAGGCACTTGGCTTTTAGCTAAGATAATCAACTCAAAGAAATCATTAACACTTCTTAGGGATGACCTTTTGGAAGTGCCTAATGCGTTCGTTATCACCCATTTAATAGATCTTCATTGATTGCCATAGAACTGAATGAAAATGAACTTGATAAAATAATCATAGTAATCAGTATGCTTATGAGTAAGCAATAACCCTAGTTTTTAATAGCTGATTAGTCTTGATATAATAATGTAATTCCTATTAAAAAAAAAAAAAAAAAAAAAAAAAAAAAAAACTATTAATACAGCATTAATACTATTATCCTAAAGGCTTCAGTCATGCTAGCACCAGGCAGTCATTTAGTGACATTGTGTCTGTAGGGTTGGGGTACAACGTCTTGCAAGGTTTTGGCCTACTAATCATCGACAAGGCAAAGTCAGTGCTGCTCACAGATAATGTAATGATTATGAATGTTGTTTTTCATTGAGAGTGTCTGCATTCTCAGGTGTGATCTAAGAGTCCCTTATCCTAAATGCAATTTCCTATATTGTTACTGAGTACAGGCCTTGGCCTTTGGTTCTCATCCATTTAGTCATTCTAACAGTCACTCTTTTCAAACCACTGGGTGACCACTCATGCCTTACTGATAGGGGCATTATCATCTTAGAACACACTGTTCTAATCAAGTAAGAATTACACCATGGGAAAAAAAGTTGATGACTCAGAATTGTTAAGAAGTGATTATAATTTTCTTTGCCTCAAGTGGTGATTGGATTGATTTAATTTCAGGACATACAACTCATTCAAACACACAGCTATTTAATATCAGTGAGACTCCAGCATTGACATTGCCCTTGTTCCCATGATATCTTGTAGTTTCCTTACTAAGCGATTCTACTTAAAATACATTTTTAGGAGCCTTTTTTTCTACATGGTGTATGTCTTCGTCAAGTTTGGGTCCTCTACCCGAGGCCTGGGAGTTTGGCCTGGGAGTCCAAGGGCTGCACTCTGCTGGCCAGAGATCTCAGATGTTGTTCCTGGAATCGGCTGGAGCCACTCTACAAGTTTGGGGATCACAGCCCCGAGAGCTCCGATTACCACTGGGGCCGCTGTGGATTTCACCTTCCACATCAGATCTAGTTCTTGCTTCAGCCCCGGGTACTTCTTTAGCTTCTCATGCTGTTCCTGATGTTGCTGTCACTCAGGATTGCTAGATCGATCACTCCTCACTGTCTTCTGTTCCTTGTTGAACACCACCATGTCTGATTGGTTTGCCAGCACCTGCCTGTCAGTCTGGAGCTCCCAGAAGTCCCACAGGATCTTAGCTCTGCCATTCTCAATCACCTTTGGCTGTGTCTCCCATTTGGACTTGGGGACCTCCAGTCAGTATTCAGTACAGATGTTCCTGTACACCATCCCAGCCACTTGGTTATGCCACTGTGCTGTCCTTCAGTCCTTCTGTCCTTCAGTTCTAGCCATTGGAGGACTTCTTGAAGCCAGTCTTCTGTCAATCGATGGTTCCTATCATGGAGGTACGTACTCTTACATCATACCTTCTCTTCTACCCCACCACTCTTAGTCTTCTGCTGCCTGATGTGCACATTCAGCACTTCCTTATTTCTTATTGTCTGCATTGTCTTCTGCAATCCCTTATACAAAACAATAACAGTAGAATAAAACCAAGCTTGGGGAGTACCAGTTTGTAACATGATTACACATTTAAAATACAAAAAAATGAGTAATTCATTACAGTTACAGTTTCAGATAGGGTAATCAGATTACTTTTTTAGAAATACAGGGGTTACTGTGGAGACAACTAAGAATTTTATCGCTTATTTGTTATATATATGCTTAATCAGTTGCAACATCCATATCTGCTGGAGTTGTCCCGTCACATCTGTATTCATGGATGCTCCCAGCGCTGTTAAACAGACATACAGGTAAGAGATGGCACGAAATGTTTTTACCACCTGGAAATACTGTGAACATTTTATTTCAAGCAAGAAAATGGTTGAAACATAACAGTGAGGGGCAAATTGTGTCAGCCAGAAACTTCTTTAAGCTATTGACTTTGGGTAAAATAACTTAATATATTACAAATGACATTCTGGAGCATGTATTAAGTAATATGTAATGGTATACATATTAAAAGTAACCCTTCCAACCCTGTAAATAACATAGAAGTATGAATACTGCAAATGTTTAATGCCTGCTTGAGTACAAAAGGTGCAGTGTATTTTCCCCTCGTCATAATGTAACAAGGGAAACTCCTGAGGCCAAGATGATTAGGCAGGGGAGCCGCAGGGGGCCGCAAGCACGGGAGACTCAATTAGCTGTTATAATGCTTCGCTAGCATCTGGCAATGAGTGGTTACTGACTGAGTCCGGCTGGGACGACTGTACCTGAGAACATTCATTTATCGTCGGTGTCTGATGTAGAGGAGGCAGGGTTTGGACCGGCAGAGAGAGAGAAAACCCCGATAGTTTTTGTTTGGCAATTTTGTTTTCCTGTCAGTTGTCTATGTTACTTGACATTGGCTAATGTTACCTATTGTGGCAGAGGGAAGAGTTCCAAAAACAGCTGAGTTTTAAAATAAAAATGAAAATACTTAATGTAGTGCTGTTAATAAAGTTAACACTGTTTAAATCATACTACCCAATGAACCGTTACATCAACCTGTTCTGTTCTTTTGCATTTCATTTGCTGCTTCTGTGCATCCCAGCATGCTTCAGTCAAGGCAGACTCAGGAAATGAGAGAGTTCAGGGTTTTTGTTTTTTTTTTTCGCATGTGGGGGATAGTTGCCACTGGCAACTGGCAGGAAAAAAAAAATTAAAAATCCACAAAATAAAAAAGTTGGGCACATTGACGACCATTTCAGTCGCCATCTGGAGCCCTGATTTGTCACATTTTCTCTGTAGTGGCTGTTTTAGCTGTGTGTTTCCTGCACTCAGTGGGGGAGACAGCCTACTGTATGGGCCTAACTATCACGCCTTAATGAAGTGTCAGCTCCCTGTAGCAGTGCCAGGTCTCATCCAATTAAACCTTAATGCACTTGTGTCTGCCTTCACAACCGTTGGGCTAGCTGCACAAACCAAAGATTGCTCCTCGTTTCTGTTGCCCACTGATATGATTTGGGCTGAAAACCTCCTGTATCAGATGCATTACTGCAGATAGAGGACATCAGCCAGTTCACTCCCATTATTCACAAGTGCTTTAATAGTTTTTATACGTTTTTTTGTTGTTGTTGTTGTTGTTGTTGTTGTTTGGCTAACTACAGACAAGTTTGTGATAACTTTGCTAAAGTCATTTGCCTGTGAGTGATTTACAAAAGATTTGCTCCTCTTTCAATCAATTCAAACGGCCAGATTGTATGTCTACTGAAAGCTCAGGATGCCACTGGTTGGGCTCTTGAAACATTAAGCCAAGCTCTTGTTCATCTGTCTCTCCACTTCAAGGTGTCACCATAGTGTCTTTTTTGAAATTGCCATAACAAGGAAGTGCAGGAATGGTCCTAAACCAGATTGTGTTATTTCTTTAAATCTATGAGATGTCTGACCCTAATAGAGGACAAATAACTTTTTCATTTAGGTGACATTTCCTGTAGTCAGTAGACCACATGAGGTTGTAGCTGCCTGCTGCAAGTTTAAGCTGGTGATGTGACTTGCATGTGTATTTAGGGAAAGCATACACACGGCAATATTTGATAAGACAAAATGAGGCAAAAATAGTGAGCTGTTTGTTGCAGTTTTTGAAGTGCTAGTGGACACGAAGAAGGAAAATGTGAAGGAAATGATGAAATTTAATACCCAATGATGCTTAATCAAAACCACTGAGGGATAAGAGATAGCACAGTATGTGGCCGCTTACCCTCCCATCAGAAAAGAGGAGAGCTCGCTATCTAGAACAGCCACTGAGAGCTCTTGACAGTGATGGATCCTCACCTCCACTGCTCTGTATTATCAACTCTGTCCAGCACACATATATAAATCTCACAAGTGGTCATAGTCTGGGGCATCCATCCACCCCCAGTTCTGGTTAGAGAGAGCTCCTCCTAAGCTGGCATTGGCTACAACATCAGGATATGACAGGTAGGGGCCATTGAATTACACAAGGACAGAATACCTCAGTGAGAAAAATATTGCATGCCTCCACTGAAGATGCTCTAGATACACATTATATGTCCATTATATGGTAAATTCCAGAAATGCAGCTTGATTGTAATTAGTGCATAGTGCAGTTTATGGGAGGGCGCACTCATAATGCTTGTATTTAAACACAAAAGAAGCATTAACTGCATTGTTTGTACCAGAGTACATTTAAATGCTAATTACTGGTCCTGTTATTATTATTATTATTATTATTATTATTATTATTGTTGTTGTTGTTGTTATTATTATTATTATTTGTTGATAATTAAAACTATATACTGCACATACATACAGCATTATCATATAGTACAATATAGCTATATTGTGACCATATTTTGCTTTGTTCCATGCTGTGTAACAATCAGATGTGACATTCTGTTGCTTTGTGACAAAAAAAAAATACTAAATGATTCCTTTTACTCAGTTTCAGAGTTTATTTCTCACCCTTGACAGTAAATGTGCTTTCTTAAATATTTTAAAATGCAATAATAATAATAATGATGATGATAATATTTGACCCCATCTAATTTTTCATACATATCCCAGTAGTTGGCTTTTTCTGTCATGCCCTTTAATGAAACTGAGCTATTTCTATTTCTTAGCTTGTCACTGCTGAAAACTGAAGAAATGCAGATGATAGTTTGTGCCCGGAGAGAATAAATCCCCAACACGTCACTGACGTTCGTGCAGCCAAATAGCCAATTAGTCCCACTATTTCTGAGTTAACCCCAGGTGAGGCGGGTGTAATGGCCTTACCTTAGGGGAAGTGAGAAACATCCAAAAGACATTGTATGGGCCATTTAATTTCTACTCACAGCAGATGGTTCAGTTCCAGTTGAATTGGCTTGTAGTGACTCTCTTTGTCTTGATCCCTAAGATGAGGGGAGAACCTTGGCCTGCCTATAATTCACAGGGATAAACGGAGATTTGACATGCTGCACTGCTACATTTTCAGTGCAGTGTGTGGCTACACATTCAAGCCTCCCTCACTGACAATTATAAACGCACTATGATAAACTTAGTGTCACAGTAATCTTGAGGTGAATCATTGTCTGCATCTCAATACCACATTACTGCTCCGTCTACCACTTCTGTCCCTTTATATTCATGGATGCATTATGTCTTTTTATTGTATCCAGTGCTACCTTTAGGCATTGTTATGATTGTCTTGATACTGGTAGGGATTATTGTTTTACAAGCTAAGGCTGCAATAAGTCTGCGCAGCATAGATTTAATACTAATCCTGCATGCATCAGTATTCAGACCTGAGACTTATCTAGGGTATTACGCACTCCTCGGGCACACATGTACAGCGCAGTTGCCCCTAGATGATAGGTGTGTCCCAACATGTCCTTCATTCAGACCTAATTTTATTTGAGATGTGTAATGCCTGCTTTTCAAAGGTGGTTGATTAAGTCAAAAGCCACAATCAAGACAAACAAAGGGCAGTTTTGTCCTTTAATCATAAGAAGAAAATGGAGCCCAAAACAGACTGTACTCTACATAATGTTCCTCTGATCCTCTGGATAGATTTGAATTCCTTAAGATAGAATGAGAAGATTACAATTGTCTCCAGGAGCTCATTTAGCTCATTTAAATGAAAAAAAAAAAAAAAAAAAAAAAAACTATGCAAAGTAGTCTTCAGTTCATAGAAAATGGTCAGTGGAGCTGCTTAAGAATTTTCCTCTTGGTGACAAAGTGGCTTTCCGAGTTGTTTATGTTCACAAACATGCTAATTGATCAAAATGCGCACACACACATACTCACACACACATTTTATCTCCTGGTGACTTCTCACTTCACTTTTCACCTACATAAATGGTAACAACCCTTTCAACTGCTTAGAACTTGCTTGCTATTTTACTTAAGCAGTGATTTTATGTTTATCTCCGACTGCCTAAAAAACAAATTATCATCAATTGTCTTGCCTTTCTGTTCCAATTTTACTGAGTTGCAACAGCCTGTTTACCATTATACACTGGGGGGTCGGACTGACAGACAAACACTTAATCAGTCAAAAAGGCACTTTTCGGGGCGCCGTGGTGGCTCACCTTATCACTTGGTTTTGGGTTCGAATGCTGCATATCATCCCCTCTCTCTCCCGTGCCTTTCCTGTGTATCTCCACCCTTACTATCAGTCTTGAAAACTTTGAAAAAAAGGTGCTTTTCTTGTCAAGTAACACAATGGAAAAATGCATGCAGTCAACAAAAAAGCATGGCATATTTGGCAGAACTCTGTCCTTAACAACTGATAGTAAAAGGTGAAGCCACTGCTCTTTTTTTTCCAGCGTATAAGTGTAGGTCGAGTTTATTTAACAACTTTATGTTTGTATGTGCAGTTTCAAACCCAGGATGTCACATAGTGCCTTAGCCTACTGAGTCACCAAAACACCCTGGCATAACAGCTGTTAAACTGAATGCAGAGTCTGCCTACACAGACTCTGCCTTCACACATAGGCATGGGAACTGCCACACTTGGGAATGCTGAAGGAGTAGACCCATGTGGTGATAAAAGGGAATTGTAATGAAAACGTTTTGTGAACTCAGGGTTTGAGGCAACACTGAGGCGCTGTCTCAAACTCAAGGAAGCTTATTATTTAGGTAGAATTTTTCTGTAGGAAGTGTTACTCAATGGTGGAAAAACTACTAAAATCCTTTTCTTAAATAAAAGTAACCATCCTATAATGGGGAAAAAAACTCCAGTAAAAGTCCTGCATTCTTTTACATTCATTTGCAGTAAAAGTTACTTAAATATATCAGCACAGAAGATCAAAACCTTCCCAACATCTGATAAAAATAATGCCATATTAAGGCCAAAATCCTGACTTTGAGGGTGGGGTGGGGTGGGGTGGGGGGTGGGGGGTTCAAAACAAATTTATGACCATGAAAAATAAAATACATTTTGGTTCATTTTTATTAGGTAATTGTCACTAGGTAATCATATTACTTCAGCTTTTCCACTGAGTTCCGCTGAAATGACACTGACTGTTCATCAAATAGAGAAAACTGCTGTAGTTTAGTGACCCAGAATGTATAAACTATTAGGGACCGGCACAATCCACATCTCAATTCTCTCAAAATATTAAAGTTCTTCTTTAATTCATCCGTTTCTTTATACGCTTCTCCACCTCTGTGACTGGTGCAGATTTAATAAGGGAAATCATGGCTTTATTGTACTTTATGAAAAGAGCGTCCTTGATATTGTGCACATATAGCATGAATCCAACTTGCAAGATGCTAATGCTCCACCTGCATTTTTGGTTGTCAGATATTCTATAAATACATATTTGTTGTGCTAAAGTGCAACATAAAAACAGTAGAAATTGTCCTCAGTAGAAATTGTCCTCTTTCATGAGGTAAATCTTGGCCTTTCTTTTGTTTCCCTTCTCCACATTTTTGCATGTACACATTTGGTGCATGTTTCTTTGTTCGAGAGGTTCGGCAGATTAGTGCTAGACAGCCATCTGAAAGCTCTTTTGAAAATAAACAATAGAGACATGTACAATTCACAGTGAAACATGGATGGCTTTGAGTGGGTAGTTTATTCTGGTAGGTTTGCACAAAACATTGTCAGAACCAGTTCCATAACATTAATATTCTTGCACTGGGCAGATTCAAATGGTAAATTACTGATTTGCTGGGTTGATTGTGTTTTTTTTTAATTCATCTTCTTTTCATTTTTGCATAAATGGGAATTTTTTTTTGTCACATTGCTAACCAAGTGGAACAATTCTTAACTCATCTAAAGGCACATCTCATTGTAAGACAAAAATCAGATACTTTTTAATCATCTCTACCCCTCTGGATGCTCACTAATTAAAATGACACATGCACAGCAAACTGAGAGGTTACTAAGAAAACATGCAGTGTTACAGATGAAAACGATGAGAGATTATGGACAAGTCACACCTCATCCAGGATATTTTGCTAAATGATTTTAATATGCAATGCCCCTTATGGAAGTTATAAACAGTTTTACTGACAAACTTGCTGCAGTGTTCAGTCTGACTGCCAGTGGCCGGCTGTATGTCATTACAATATGTTCAATTATTCACAGAAAGTAAACATCCTCAGGATACGATTTCCCTCTGCAATGCAGATTTATGGAGCTGACCGTCATGCTACAAAATGATCCCTTAGATCAGCTTGATAAAATCAGTGTGATGGCCATCTAAAAGGCTTTATGGCTCAATGACAGATGCACTATTGATTTTTTTCCCAGGTTTTATTATATTTATTGTCTTCCATTCTCTCTTGAAAAGCCATAGTGTCCACATACACCCTGGCTCAAGTTCTCCAAAAACCAGACAAGTCACAACAGCATTCACAGGTGGAAGTGGGAGGATTTGTGGATGGACAGTTCTGTCTGTAGCGCTGTGTCTTGCAAGCCTTCACCCCTTGCTCCTGAAGTGAGGCATGTTGTTTTAGGTGGCCCAGGAGTGTGCCGCCCTAGGCCTGGTCATGGGCCGTGCCCACCCAGTGCTGACAGATGGCAATGGAGGTAACGCTGCAGACCTGCAGTGGCCCCAGGCCCGAGGCATTCACTTCCAGCGACAGACCATATCCATCATCTCAGCCTCATCAGGGGCCATTACAGAAACTGCCCTTCAACACTGTAGACACACAGCATCTATGTGACTTACCCAGTGAGTCCACCTTGCTAGAGGTGAATACATACATTGTGGATGTTTTTTTTATCTTTCTATTCTCTCTCTGTCTTTCTCTCTCTCTTTTTTGTAACATTTGCGATAGTTAAAGCACAGAGACTCGCCTACAGCAAAAGTTCCAGGTTGGACGCAGAGACTCAGAATTGAGAATTTCACTAGTGCATGTTATACACCTTATCCATCAGAGGCCCCAGGATGCGTCATGTGCTGACAGCTCACTGACCTTTTGTGGATCATTTTATGTTTGCTTGTGTTCTAGGTTTGCGTATATAGTTTGAGTCAGCCAGGTTATAATTGTTGCCAAAATAGTCTTGACACAGGAAGAGCCTTTGCTTTTGCTGGCTTAGAGATGCAGAGTAACTAGCATCACATTTCTGGCAGCACTACAGAAGACTACAGATTGTCATTCAGTAGAGACCCACTAAGTCTGTTTGGATGACAAGAATGACACCTACGCAGTGTGAATGTTGCCTCTGTTGTTTTATTAAATGTTTTTGTGTGGAGGAGATACTGACACTGACAGCTTTACATGTTTCATAGACCATATTGTTGTCTCTCAGGACATTTCCTGTTATTTATACGGGAAGAAAATAGTTGGGAGCCAACTGTTGAATCTCAGACACAATTTGTTGTGAAGTCAATCACTCCCACATGCAGTGTTATGTGATCACTTGGGTTATACATCACCTTTATGATCACGAGTTTTGTGCCAGTAACGCAGTGATGTATGTTGATGAATCACAATTTCCTTTTTTTTAAAGATACATAACCATATTTTTATTTTTATTAACATTTTATATGTAAAAGATTCCCCTCAATAACACTACAAAAGAGGGTGAGTTTTACATTTCCCTATGTTTTAAGTGTTCTGACCCAAATGTAGAATTTTGGCCCTCAAAAAACTTAAGGTATAATTGAGGTTTATAAAGATAAGGAAACATCCTCCATCTATTTCATCAATTGCAGAAAATACTGCAATACACTTATTCATTGCAAAGGACAGTGCAATGTTTAAAAAAATGCTGTTAAGAGTATTATGAGCTTTAAAACTGCAACACCTTGACATATGTAAGTGTAGATATATTTGTATTTCTTTAATTTGCTGTATCATGGAGTCTCTGCAACCTCTGAGAAAATCACTCTGGGGATACAGTGAAAACGTACTGTACACATGTGAAGATGTCTGGCTTTGTTCAAGGATCCACGTAGATCCAACATCAAATCTAGCACTGCAAAGGGAAGGATTTAGGGCGGCACAGTATTTAGCAAAATCAATATACATTTCAGATTAAAAGGAGAAAAAAAACAAAACATCCATGATGTTTTCTTTAAATAAAGGTTAAATTTTAAAAAAGTAAATAAATAAAATAAAAACATCAGGAAATAAACTGAACAAAGGAATTAGCGTTGCAGCAAATGGGACTTGTTAGACTGACAGACAAGTGAGGACCATGAGCCATAACCTTGGGACTGGAATAAGTGAAAATGCTATAAAATTGTAAGACGATGAAACTTTATCTTTTTAGCTTCCCTTCAGTAGCAAGTGATCGACTTTTGGATTTAAATTCAAGCCTCTTGTTTTTAAGTCTAAACTAAGTCACAGCTCATAAAATATAAAAATACAGTACATATAGTATTAACCTGTGCACTGTGGCTTTTGTTTCCTTGCCGCTGGATGAAAGTAGAGCTGACTACATTGCAGGGGTCTTTCTTAGCCCCTTGTGAATGACACATCGAGGCCTGGAGGACAGGAATCTGATTATGGCAGTGCTCTGTGGGAGCTACAGGTGACCTGGTCTGCTGTTGTAGGACAAAGCTGCTCTTCCTCTTCCTTCATGTCATGTTTTTGCAAACGTTACACATGGGAATAAGGCCAGAGTACATTCATCTCAGCCGTGATGGCATCTATATTAGGATGACAAATTTGGACCTGTCACCTGATGAGGGACTGGGACTGCATGTCAAGGCACAGGTGAAGTCAGGAAAGACAGTGATTTGTGGCCGAGCTTAATCTCTCTCTTTCCTTCAACACACTCACATACACACACACACACACACACACACACACACACACACAAACACACATGTTTAGATTCATCACCTATTTTTAGATTTAAAAGGGGAAAATCATATGAAGACACACATTCCTTCTGGATTCAGCCAAACCGTTTCCCCAGCATGTCCAGTGTTTCAATCCCAGTCGTTAGGAAGTGAACCTCATGATTACAGAGGCCATTCTCTAAGTAATTGTTATTCCTTGGCGTATGATATTCCTGAAAGCAGTTCTCTGCTCTCAGGCCAGATTACTACCAAGGCGAGCCACAGAGCTCCAGATTCGATTTCAGATAACAAAAATATCATGGCATCCAGAGGGGGAAAATGCTTCATTGCAGACAGATTTCATTTATCTGAGAAGTGTGAAGGCAAGGATAAGGGGGAGGAACAAAGCAGACCATGTAATATACTTCTGTGGAATGCTATTTATGCATTGACTAGAGAGATGAAATGAGAGAACAAGAAAGGGCAGCACAGGAGTTAGATGGAGGGTGCTTGCGTTTTATGAATTTTATATATTATTAGGAATGTATCATATAGTGGAGCAGTGAGCATGTAGCTAACAGCCTTCATCCAGCTTTCCCCTGTGTAATCCACTGAGACCTGTATACTGTATGGTAGCTAACACTGTGAGGTTACTATAGGCACTCATCTCGTATAATGCCTACACATTATTTATTTGTCCCCAGTAACAAAGCACTACTTTTTAGTAGAAACTTTAAAATGTACTGTTCGTTATATGTGATACAGTACACCATGATTCTCTGTCAAAGTGGTGTGAGAGGAAGAGCCATGTCGTGTTGGCCAGCACCATCACAGGCTGAGAACACTAAAGGCTAGTTTGGCACACATGGTTGCCTCTGAGTCAGTTTGACATGGTAATAGTTTGACGCAGAAATTGACTTGGATATTAACTGTGTGGACAGGGTGTCTCCTCCCACTCAGACGATTTTATTGGTTGACTCGATGCCTGGGCCAAATCGAATGCTGTGCCTAGTGATGAGTTTACATTAAGGCCGTGTGGATGACTGTTCCTAGAAAATAGGGAAGACGCAAGTTGAGCGGATCCTAAGGGGGACTTGAGGCACATCTACAAAGCAGTGCAGCGCTTCCTTGAACCAGCTACATCTAAAGAAGTCTTCACACAGCAGTGTTCTTGGGTCCCCGAGAGGGGGCATTTTTAACGAGGGCACAGGCATGTGTATTTTTGAAGCAGCTCTGTAATTACCCCTCACCCACATTTACGTGCACCTACACAGCCCCTTGTTTTTCTTTCTCACATACAGCTCTTCTTTTTAGCTTCCTACTGTATCTGTGGAGAATACACTTTGCAACAGTACAGCAGTCTTTCTAGCCCTGTAAACTGAGTGAGCAACTGACCTCTCATTGACTGCCAATGAAGTCTCATTCCCATGCTTCTCAAGTCATCATGGATTTGGATTGTTTTTTTCAAAGGAAGGCTATTGCAAAACATGATGACAAACACAGGTGAGCGCAGTTTCAACCCCTCAAGAAACTAAGAAAGTAGAACAATAAGAAACAGGGGAAAGGAACAAGGGAGACTACTGAATATTGACTTTTTGAGAATTGAGCGAGCTGAATAAATGCTGCATGAATAAATGCTGCATGATTTTTTTTTTTTTTTTTTTTTTCAACATCTTATGTGACGCACACATTGAAGACCTTAATCAGGTGTTAAAGTAGATGTTATGGACCTAAATTTGTGTTTTCACTGTATTCATTTCTTTTGCTAATAAATTACTCATGGCAGAAATAAAACATGCTGTTACCGGTACCAAGAAGTTTTACACATCTCAGTAATGACGACAAACAGCTTTTTTGCAGACATTTATGTGGGGCTAAAATATTCACACACCTTGCAAGCAAACACATACATCATTTCACATTCCTCTGCTGATAGCACCAGCACATTTCTTCATAAACGGTATTATCATAGCTAGTAAACAAACAACATGGGTATTCCGTAAATATTATCGACGGAGTGTGAGGAGGCATGTTTCTGTGTGCATGCAAGCTGGTGCGTTTCTGTACTGTATATTTCAGTTTTACCAGGTGTGTGAAGTTGCCTTCCAGCACCTTGTTAGAGCGTCTGGGGTGCAGTGACTTAAGCCTCAAGGAAGATGTATGGCAAGACAGGAACATGTGGGTACCAGGGGAGGAGATGGAGAGCCTCAGACCATTCTTTTTTTAATGACACACTGATACTCAGCCTGGGGTCCAGTGGCAGCAACAGCTGCTTCATTTTAAATAAAGCACACCCTTTCTCCCAAAAGGGACGAGGTCTCATAATGTAGCAACTGAAAACAGCTGTCCACCATGGGCTGTTTTATGTTATGGCATACACATGCAGTCACAACAGAAAGATGCTATACTAGCTACTCAGAAAGGCTTGCCTTCTGAGATACCTCATCATATATTGCATGAATTTCTTTGGAAGTCTGAAAAGCCACACAACCTATGCAGCCATTAGCCTCCTCATATGTGTAATAACTAGCATTTTTTAGTGTTGAAATTGTTGTGCGACCTCATATTTTGCTCCACTTGAATGAAGGTTCAATCCAGAAAATCAAAAGCCAATTGTCATCAGTTTGTCAGATGATTATTCATCAGTAGTGTACACTATATGATTTTATTTTATATGATTTTTTTTTTTTTTTTTTTATTGTACCAGAAAATATAGTGCTGTATATGAAAACATAATGGTGCAAAAGCAGTCCTTTCCTAAACAATTATTTTCCTTGGAAAAATTAAATAAAGCATTTCCTGCTTTTTTTTTTTTTTTTTTTTTTTTTTTAAACCATTGCATGTTTTGAAGCTTAGTTCATCCATTTTCAAATCTGTTGTAACTCCTCCTCGATGAGAATACAGCATTATATTCATTTCTATCATGCACACAATACTTTCACTGGTCTGCAGCGGCAACCTGTCATGCCAGTGAAGTCCCATGTCGGAGCAGTTATTTAATTGTTAAATATCTTAGAGAAGCAAGATGTTTTGAACACACTGCCTGTTGATTCAATCCAGCCGTGTGTGTTCCGCAGCCGAGCTCTGATAGTGATAATGCCACTTCATTGTCTTTCCCCCTTGCTGAAGTCTCTGTGTCTTTTGAGTCCATGATGTTGACAGCTTGGCAGACCAGCAGTGGGAAGAGTGTGGGCGAGGGCCAGGCAATACACTGAGCTGAACTCACAGTCTTAGAGGCCCACACGCCTTCATTATTCAGTTGGAATCTATTGAGCATCTGGGACTAAATTATTCATCAACATCGACCTAGTTCCATGGTGCTAAGTTAGACACTTGGATGTCATCAGGCGTTCTGATAAGAGCTGGTGCTGCAGTATGATAGTTGCCATGGTTAATGGAGAGCAGGAAGTGACTGAATCATAGACGTACTGTAAATGACCACAGCTTTATTGTTCTCGTCCTCTGATCTGCAGTTTTTAACATATGAACAGCCATAGGAATGTAGAGTCTGACCAAATCAATCTATCCTCAGTGCAAGGTGTCTTACCATGGGCCATTCCCGTCTGCCATTCCACTGCCTCCCTCTTTCTCACTGGCAGACTAATGATGTGTTGCTGCTACAACGAAGCTTAGGACAACAAACTCCTCCCAATTAGTCTGTGCACACTGCACCTCTGGTCAGAGCGGGACACTAGCAGGCCAATATCAGTATAAATCAATGGCAGGATCAGCAGTAATGGCACATGGCGTGAACAGAAAACAAATATAGCATACTGATTCTTCTGCTTTTAGGAGCATTTGCAGCTTTGGCTTCAGTCACTGCCGCCAATTATACAGCAGACAGATATAAATAGTGAGGTTTTCAGCAGTACTACTGGGTTGAAGTGGATGCTTGAAAACTTGAAACATTCCACGTATAGTAGTGGGCTCATTGCTAAATTATTTACCTTTTGAAGTAATATATAATACATATCTGGTATATTTACAAAACCTTGTCTTTATGAAAATAGTATTTTAAGAGCACACTGATGGATGGAATAAACTATGTATTTTGGTAGTTATTTGCTAGATAGAGAATTAAGTAGATAAGGTCTGCACTTCTCATCTTTCTGTGGGTGGGCCTCCACACCCCCAGACAAAGTTATTCTGTGAGACACTTAACACCTGTAATGGATTGTTTGCAGTATGAGCATATGGATGCTGGAATGAGGGGTGAGGAGCAGATGATGAAAGATTAGGACAGCTTGTGAGATGAAATCTGCAAGTTTACATTCAGTAAAGCAGCAAGGAAGGTTGTGATGTGGCATGATAATGTTGATAAGCCTGTTTCTGTTGAACTTTTTCATAGGAATAACTTTAAATGTCCTGTTTTTATACTGATACTCCGTTTTCGGTTCTGTGAAAAGGTATTGGGTTTTATGCCATGTTCCAATGTGCAACAGATTCTGGACTAGTTAAAAGATATCTGGTTGTTTATTTTTATTATAACTGGTCAGTAATACACCGAGAATATACCAATAGAGTTTTACAAAACAAGGGCTTAGACTGGAGAGAAGCTGGGCTTTCTAGAGAAAGCAGAAAAACAGAAAGGCAAAAGACAACAGCCAGCATTCTCAGCGGAATACATTACCAGGACAGCAGAGGCATGCTTCGGATAAACCCTTCAGATGCCTTCAGTGTCCTCCTGACTTTCAGCTCGTCTCCAAAGAGACATGTTGTGTGCCAGAGAGCATTCATCAAATTAGACCAGAGAGAAAACAATGTGAAAACCCATGGCTCTCCTCAGAGACTTGCCGACAGGTTATCACAGAGAAGGTGTCTCTTGCTCTTGAGCATCCCGGCAGCGGCACACACCAGCCTCTTCGAAGAGCAGCCCAACCCTCCCTTCTCCTCTGTCAGGCCAGGATTAAAAGGGGAAAACACGCGTTCAGGACAGAGGAGTACAAGTGTGCTGTGTTACAGTAAAGAGGTCTGCTCCACATTTATCCACACAATGGTTATTATGAGAGTGGCATTAGGCAATGGGGAGCAGAGCGGCAGTGGGTTAGAGATAACTGTAGGGTTGTAGATAACCTGGTGTCCAGCAGAATGAGGCTGCTGACTTAGCAAGGCTGTAAAGAGCACATACAGACCATGGGATGGCCTGGAAGTCTAATTAAGGCGGAGCATTATCAATCCTCAGAGATCGAAAACCAGCATGACAGCGCTAAAGAAGGCACTATAGGCCCCTTTGGCTGAGTCAGGTTGGAATTTCAAGGTCCACGTCACCTTTCACAGTTCAATCAGTGCATGGGCCAAGGTCAGCCGATACCTCACTTAACATACCTGTATTCAGCATTTAAAGTAAGGCTATGTGAGATTTATGTTTAAGATTGATGTTCCAGTTCATCCTCATGCACGTACATCTTACTGTAGCTTTTGACATACAGTATGTAAGTCAACGTCAACATTTGAAAAACATGGTATGAAGCTTAAAAAGCAGCTGCAGTTGTCCCTCTACAGTATCGCCCTTTTTCCCTCTGCATCATATGCTCCCTATTGTCTTCCCAGGTTTTTACACCCTTGCCATACTGTTGAGCTTTACTCAGTACATCTCGTAGGATCATGTTCTCTCCTGCTCTGAGCAGACTCAGACAAATGAGGTGTGCTGTAGGTTCACCATGGCTTCAGCACTGTAGGACATAGTGCTAGATTAATGATGCTTTGCAAGCCCCAAGCCTCGGCTTTCAGCGTTTTAGAGACATTTCCAGTAAATGAACTTCATATGCAACGTGCTTATATGCTTATCTATTAATATCTTTCCTGTAGGCATGACGCTCTTTCTATCTGTAAATCTAACAGAGTTGAGCTAATGATCCCAGCTGACATAATTTTTTTTTTTTTTTTTTTTTTTTTTCTTCTGGGAAACTTGTGAATAATAATGTTTGTTATGTTTGATGGGAAAAGCTATTTTTTATGCTTATTCAAATTAGCTCACACCAATATCAAAGTCATCATATGCAGCTCCCATGTTATTTAAGCCATCTCCTTTAGAAAATATTTCAGTGTCCTTCTCTGGAATCCCAGTCAAGCTACCTGTCACAATTTTCATCACAGTGGTTATATTACATGGAAAGCCCCTCATATACCCCACATTGAATTGTCACGGGTGAAAAAGAAGCCAAGCGTTGGAGAAGGACACCATGAATTGGTAATGTTATTGGATTTCAACCAGGTCATGACCACATCAAAATGTTGACCTACACACTAATCCTAGCTGGCAGACTTATGTCCAGTAACATGTGCATTCATTTTTTTTTTTTTTTTTTTTTTTTTTTCTGATTCAGAGGCTTACCTCCACTAGAAGATTCATTTCAAAGTGTAGCATAGGGTGGATGCTTTGATAAGACAGATCAAAAAAGGATTGGATTTAGATGTGGCTTACAGGCACAGCTGAACTATGGTTACATAGATCTACACAAAATCTTTGTCCATGGAAGGTGAAATCAGCATGAAATTATTATTTCAGCTGTCTTTGGCATTGGTGTGATATTATATATCCTGGTAAATCAATTATTTGTTATATCCCCATTTTTTTTTTTTTCTGGATGGCCTGCCTAACCTCCTGAGAGAAGACTTATTCTTAATTCTCAACAACATATAGATCCCAATACACCTCAAATAATGTGCAATTATTTTTGTATTATTTTTCCACGTCATGTACAGCTAGAATTGGAGTGTGAAAATCAAAGACATTTTGGGATTCACGGTTATTGATATTCAGTATTGAATGTCAAAATGGTGATGGAGTTTACCATGGTCTCCTAGCTTTCTGACCTACATGAGGAGACAGAGAGACTTATAAATACTAACGGGTCTACACCTCCACTCAGGTTATTCTGTGGGGAGTTAACCTACATCTAATACACCCACATCACATTGCTTCCTCTTCTCCACTTGCAAATAAATCAGAAGGACAGGGCTGAAGGGAGAGAAAAGAGGAGAGGGATGTGAGCGGCAGAGAGGGAGCGAGAACGGAGGGGGGAGAAGAGAGAGAAAAGTATTGATTCCTTTATTCCCGTACCTCTGCCAGTCAGTGCAGAGTGTCAGGATCTCCCGCCAGGAAAAACAAATCACATGGCTGAAGTGATGGATGTGGCACTCCGGGATCCGGCGGTTTTGCCATCTGGATGGCCGACACTGTATATCAGCCTCATGCACAGCAAATTAAATTTACATTTGGACGGCTTCCCCAGGCCTCACCCAGCACAGATGCACCAAAAACAGCCCTCGACCACAACTCCCTTAATGGGTTTGATCTATTACCTCCAGGTCTATTATGTAAAGATGATGTGGGTTCATGTTCAGAATGTCAAAATGATGTTACAGTGACAATAAAATCACATTACATGCAGGCAAATGGATCTTAAAGAAAATGACATCACCTTTAATTTCTTCAGGATGAGTCAATACTAATCTAACTTGCAAATGTGTTTGGACTCAGGGTCAGCATCAATGAAATGATGGCATAAATTGAATAAAACACTGAGTCCATCTTAATTTTTTCAACAGTTCTTCTCATCCTCTCATTTTTTTTTTTTTTTTTTCGTTTTGTAGCTGTCAAAAGCATGCATACACCATGGTGATTTGAATCACTGAGCAGTGTATGAAAAATTAATGTACATTAAATATTGTGAAGTACATATTTGTGCAAATAAAATGTTAGCACAAGAAGGATAAGTAGAGGTGCTAAGCTAAATGTGTGGCAGAAGGTTATTCTGCTTAGCAGGGCTCTATAACAGAAAAGCTACCCCAGCCCTGAAGAGGCTGCCATACTTAAATGAAATGACCTTTAACGCAGAGCTGATCAAATGGCCTGAAGCAAGACTATAAAAGAACATTGCAGTATAATGTTTTACACTGTACTTTTTTTCTGGTCTTTTGTTTGCCCTTTCCCATTTTCCAAGAGAGTACAAGGTATTGTGTTTGGCAGGTTGAGGAGGCGCATGGAAAATGTTCTAGAACGGATTTGGTATTAGAGTAGATGCGGTGGCAGAATAATAAAGCAAGTCTATATCTACCCTGGTTTTTGGTTTATTTTAGATACGTACTTTGAAAAACAGGCACTGAATCAAACTGAGAGAATTGAGACAATCATATTGATTTTTAACCTCTGCTGCATTGCTCTTTGTTCTCCAATCTCTGTTTTAAAGCTTTCATAGCTGTTTGTCCTCTAAATGTCAGAGGTGTTTTGTGATGACTCTTAACAGTCCCTCGGAGGGGTATGCAAAGCCACACACTGCAGCTCAGATTAAGCATGTGAGTTGACAATTGTGCTGTGAACTTTAGCCTCAACTGTTACTCAATAATCAAATCTCATTTGATAGTGGTGCCTGGAAAGCCTGGAAAGCAGTGTAGCAGCTGCTACCGTGCCAGGCAGCGTGCGACTGTGTTGACAGATAAATCCAGCGGCTAAACAGCAAGGCTGTCTGGACTCACTTCTCATCTGCCCCTGTCTCCTTATCCTAACCCTGTAGATACACCACTATTGGTAGTTCAGATCTGGGACAATATCACACCACACCGATGCAGCTAAAGTGTTGCATGTTCTCATCCCTCCACTGTTTGTCTCTCTCTTGTCAGACAACAGATGACCTGCTGGTGGCATCAGCTGAGTGTCCAAGCGATGATGAGGACATCGATCCCTGTGAGCCGAGCTCAGGTGGGTTAGGTTAGTCATCTCTTTTTTATTCTACTTCTCTCTGGGTGTGTCAGTGTCTCTATGTGTGTCACAGTCCACCCCCACCAAGACATTGCATATTGAATGTATTGGTTGAGTTTAACCTCAATGGGTAAGCGCAAGTTAACTTCAGTAATTGGCAAATCTGAATGACTTAGATCACAATATAAATACAGCATATAAATGTCATTATTATTATTATTATTATTATTATCATTAGATTTTTGTTTTTCAGTCAGGAGCAGGAGCATGTCATTTCTCATAATATTACCTCACTCTTTGGCTCCACCCACAGAGGTTTAACTCAATGAGATTATTTCTATCGCCCAAACAGCTCTGCCTCTGAGAAATGTTTGCACAAGTAAAACTTTTACATTATCTTAAACTGTTTCAATGTGTTGTACATGTCAAAGTATCTGTATTTCCCTAATTAGCCCTTATAATTCGTGTTTCACCTGTGCACCTATTTGTCTTAATCAGCTCATCACATTTGTTAATAAACAAACAAGGGAGTTGTCAGGATGAGAAGGCAACACACAGTTGTAATTATCAGACCCCACATGACTCCGACAAATTATATCAAAAAGCGTAAACCCAGAGAGGAGTGTGAAGGCATATTTTTCTGCACTCTGTTTTGAGTGTGCCGAGGGTCCCCACTGTTGTTAATTAAATTTTACTGCAAGCAGTGGGAGTTTGTCCTGTTGCTTCACATCCTCCATTGTTCATGACAGCTGATTGCACATGACATCTCTCGGAGCTCATGATTGCTCCACACATCGTCTAAGTCTCAGGTGGAATACAAACACACCAACCATTCATTCTGTCCGTTATTGTAATTGTATATCCTAGATGTGTGTTTACAACACAAGCAAATACTGTTTCCATAATATAATCTGTTTACATTCACACTGATATGACAAATTGTGTTCACACTTCTCAGTGTGTTTATTTCCAGCAATATAGACTTATAATCTCTTACCTTGCCACACTTGAAAGGCAATTAAGTTAAACTGTGGTGCTTACCTAGGAATAAAAGGATTTCCAATTGCATTCTGAAACTATGGAAAGCAAGGAGAACAATTAAGCCCAGATCCAAGGCCTCCCGTTCTCTCTGTATGTGATATCGATTGGTTGTAATAAAGCCTCTGTTAAATGAATGTCTGCCCGACTGCATGGACTACCGATTTACTAGTCTGCCTGTCTTCCTGTTCCTCTAGCCCTTTACTAGCAACACTGGGTTCTGCCACAGTTGCTCTCCTCCTATACCTCTACTATAGCTCTTACTCTGCACTTTACAGTGATATCCCCATTGGGCACCTTCACAATAGGTAGTTCCAATGTACATCTGCTACCTCCATCAAATACCCTACACAGGAGATTGGCCTGTATACCGAATCACACTAAGCAGTTTGCATTACGGTATTCTCTGACAAGGGCATCTGCCAAAACATCAGTCGCAAACTGTGTGATGCTTAGAGACGCACACTCCCTGAGCAGAGTATCCCTCTCCTTCTGTGATTACTGAGGGGGATTTGACACCAGAGCTGTGGGCTCCCAGGGTGGCAGCTGTCTAACACCGTATACTGATTAATATCTACATTCAGGGCCATTCACACGCTCTGCCAAGCACTCACCGCTGTATCTCCAATAGTGTTGCCATGCATAAAGAACTGGATATCACTGATAGTGGACTACTTTCTCATATTACTGTTTAACCAACTTCTTTCAATGACACGAGGGATACACCATTTCTAAATTAATAACTTGGGAATCAGCTCATTTTGTGAGCTCAAGAGTGAAGGCCAAAAGCAGATGTTATTGACGGATTTCTGTCTGAAAGTCTGAAACTCAGCCCAGCTCTCAACTCGCCATGACTTCAAGCTCTGCAGCGCATACATACAGTAAAAATATATAGGTGTATAACAAAGTGATCCCTAGATGTGAGCTTTGAAACAGACTACAATGTGAGCCATCTCTGGCCCAAGGTCAGCTCTACATCATGCTGTATATCACTGAATTCTCATCCCACAGCAGTCCCTATCAGCCATCGAGTGACATCAATCGAGGCAACTTACTTATTGCTATGCTTTATTTCTTTTACCTCCGGAAACCACGGCAAGCCAGAGGTACCAGCAGAGCTTATCATCCAGCAGGACTCAGATTAGATCATACTGCAGCAAATTGAATCCTCCCCTCTGGTTCAGGGAACCACAGAGGGATACACAGGCCCCTGATGCTGTAACACATCTGATCTGTAACAGGAGGTTGGGTTGGGGAGTCTGCATATACTAAACAGCAAGACACTAACAGCTGCATATGACAGTGACTGCATTTACACAATAATAGAACTATCCTCCATAGTCTGATTATGAAACGATTTGTTTAAGCGGTTTACACGTGTAGCAAAACGAAATGTGCCATGTATGTCAAATCTCACCACCTCCATTTAATGTTCAGGGTGTGTCCGTGCCAGTGAGTCATGTCTTCATCCGCATTACCTGCCTATTGTTACCTCCGCCAGTGAGGTTAGCTTTCACCTGTTTGTCTGCTGGCCCGTTTGTTAGCAGGGCATCTGAAAAAGTTACAGTTTTGGCTGAAATTTCAAGGACAAAATAGCCCTTAGCCAAAGGATCAGTTGAACAGGATTTGTTGATGATCTGGATCTGGGATTCCTGCCATTAGAGAAATTTCACTTTTTAGCTGCAACTATTATGCTGTGTTAATGTGCTCATGGGAAGTTCTGACATCTGATATTTCCAAGTCAGCTACTAACCAGCACTGCATGCATTTGCTATTCTGTCAGAAGACCAAACCCACAAGTCAAACAACCAAGCACCATAAACCATTATGGAAGCTGGAGAATTATTCAGCGTGGTGGGAGTTTGAGCTCAAATCAAGTGTCTTGTATTTCAAACTAACTGTGGTTTTACTGTGTTTGGCACAGGTCATAGCTATGCATAAATGTTAGATATAGTTTCAACTTGTTTTGTTTCATTTCATTTTGTTTCATTCAACAAATTCAAAATGCAAAGTACCTGTATACAGTGATGGCATACCAAAGACATAGACTTGCTTCTGATGTGACCCTTTGTAAATAAAATCCAGTGACAAGACAAGATAGTGGCAGCAAGTTACAACACCTTTTACAATTTGACATTCCCATTCTGAGTCTGATTTTGTTCTGTGTAGGTTTTTGGTACTAGTCTTAGTGAGGTTAGAGGTCAACCCTCAATAACTCAACAATTACAACCCCAAATGAGACTTGTTTGCATGTCTTAACGTAAATACTTTCACAGTAACACTCGGATACAAGTATTGGTGTGCCTGCAACCTTGCCACACCTGAATAATGTGGTCTTTGCAGTTTACTGTGACCTCTAGGACTGTCACAGGCAATAAATTACAACTGGGACAGTGGGCTATGTAGTCAGGTCATATACGGAGATGCTATGCAGCCTTAGATTCTAAATGAACCATTTTACGCCGTTGTTGCCGTTTTTGTGACAAACACAAGTCATTCATTAATTGACATTACCTATAACGATTTGCTGAACATTATCTTCTGAACAGAAGACCCCAGAAAACCTAAGAAGATTTAATTCCCAAAAGCAGTGCTTCACCATTATCATTCCCATATGAATCTGTCATTACACTCAGATAGTATGAGACATTTTATTACAAGAGTTCAGATTATTCTGTTGTTCAAAAAATCCCTGTTATTTTAAAGCCAGCTGGTGCAGATATGAATATGTCTGTGAGAGAAACAAAACAAACAAAAAAAATGAATGAATATGCCTGTGAGAGAGAAAAAAAAACATTGTTTTTTGAAAAAGTGTAAATTATTTCATGTACTGGTATTATTTTAGGGGGGAAAGTGAGACATGTCCAAAAGCCCCAAGCCTCTTAAAATCTTTCTGTTTGTTTGTTTGTTTGTTTTCATGTGTTTGGTCACAATTTTTTTTATTTATTTATTTTTTTTTTCTATTATAGTGATGTAGTCTGTGTGCTCTGCTTATCATAGAGCATTGTTTTTGCTTCATGGCGGTCAAAATGCTTGCACTCACAGAAATCAGGACTGATGCAAGAACTGTGAGTTTAGAGGTCTATTATGTCACTAACTGGTAACCAATTGTAACCTCAGTATCTCACTATTTGGATATTTCAGATTTTGAACAAATCTTACTACATGATGTCTGGAACATTATCATTTACTTAAAACAACATTGCATAGGTAGCTAACACAAATGGAGTGGATGCCTTTCTCCAGAGACTTTCTAGGCTGTTAAAAGCCTTGCTTCCTAATGGCACATCTGGGTGTTTATCTTTACAAGGTAGCTAACTTGTCAGAGCCGGCAATCGGGACCAAGGTTTATCTAACATTAGCAACACATTATAAGCGTATTCATAATGTAGTCAAACCGAAGGCTTATGTTATGTATCACCGCTTCATTTCTAAAGTTATAGAGAGCAAAACAGAAAATACATCTCCCTGTGGATGACCATGTACAATTCACTTTTCTTTTTCGGCTTCCATTTCAAACATGAATGGCTAAATTACTCTTATATTATCACTTGCCATTGTGTTGTGTACAGTAGCAAAACAGAAAATAAGCAGATGTTTGTATGTTTGTCAAGCAGAGTCAAAGGTGAGCAGGTGTGTGAGCAGCAGAGGGGTGGGGTTCAGTAGAGATTTGAAAAGAGGCGGGACTATTTGCATATTCATAGATCTGCGCATACTAAATCAGGGCAAAGGTGTGGAGTTACATCTAAGCCATTTTGAGGCATGAAGGGATTTTTTTTTTCATGTAAGAAACTTCTTAATATGCAGCCTAATTTTGTTAGACAGAGATGAGTTTTTTAGGGTTTGATCAATGCCAGGAAAAAATATTGACAGTCAGCCTTTGTCAGCCATTTTATTCCCTTTCTGTGGCATTTTCTTGTGCTGGCTTTTGAAGCACCAACCAAGTTTTCAAGAGGGAGTGTGATGGAGCAGGTTGTTTCCTGGTTACACAGTGTCAGATGGAAAGGATCTCCTTTACCTACGTGCTTCCTTTCTTTGGCATTGTGCAGGCTCTTGATGGAGGGCAGCTGGTACCCAGTGACCTGTATCTAAGGTTGTGTCCCACAGCTGCCTTTGTTTCTCATTTTCTTTTGCTCCTGTCTCAGCTTTCTGACTTTGCAGCTGTTGTGCTGGTCAGCGACTGATTCACTGCACCATCTCACAACATCTGACATGTATCATGTGACCTATAAAGAATATGCGACACCCTACGTCAAAGCTTATGGGTTGATTGTGATTTGTTCATCCAGATTTCAGACATTCTGGTATGTCACCTTGGTTGAGAGTGTCAACTAAGTGTTTCACATTAATAAAAAAGTGTTTTATATTGCATGTTGATACAGAAGTCCTAGGAAATTCCCAGTGCAACTTAACAGATGGCAAATGTCGGTGCCATTTTTCTATCAATTTTCATATTTAATTCCATAGTTAATATGCAAGAAAGTCATTTTTATGCTTATGAGTGTCCATGACACCAAGGTTGCTAGGCCAAAATTGATATTTTTAATTGTTACTGGAGAAAAATTCCCACTATGCAGCATGCTGAGCCATAATTAAGTTTTTCTTGCTCCTACTCTTAGAATACACAGTGTCCTCCCTGTGAACTGGCAATTCTCTAATCTCATCCCCTCATCCCCTTTCCTAGCACACAGAGCACACTGCTAGAGTGATAGCTCTTAAAATCCCATTGGAAGCACTGGATGGGTGTTTATCTAACAGTACATATGTTTACAGGTTTATCGTTTCCACCATTAATTATGTAACACGCAGTCATGCGAAATCTGCATTCTATCAACGAAGTGGGCCCCTAATCAGAGATAAACAGCAGCAGCCTCAGTTGGGCTTTTATTAAAGACTGCTCACCCTTACATTCCATAAATAATCTCTTACTGTCTTTATTCTTTGCACCAGCACCCATTTACATCGCCCATGGGCAGGTTAAGGTTAATCATGTCTAGTTTTCCTCAGTCTGCTCTTCTCGCTTTTTTATCTGTCCTTAAGCATTTTGCAGTGACATTGGCTGGTACCAAAGTATCTGACATTTATTCTAACTAGAGCTGTGTATTGGCAAGAAAACAGTTTATTGTGATTTTTTTTAACCAAGTTTTAGGAGTACAAGAGTCAAATGGCTGAAGAGAGATAACAAGACTGCTAACAGCGGCCAGGGGTTTCAACACAACACAAAATGAACCACAAATCTTTGCATGTAAACTATTAATTAAAATTGTGTTTTTTAGAATATACACAGTATCAGTCAACATTATATCACAATATTCAAAGTGTATTGTTATTTTCTAACACCCCCTTGTGAAATTTATGGGTGGAGAAACAAGAGTAAAGTAAGAAATCAAATGGCAACTCTGTTATTTAGCCCAGTGGCAATGACAGAAATGCAACCAAGAAAAAAAAAAGAAGAAAGAAAAGAATGAATTAATGTTTTAAAAGTAGCTGTGAGATTAATGAGACCTTAAGAGCACTGTGCTGGCTTGAGAGGTCACCACCCACATTTAACACGTTATTCAATCATACCCAGCTGGAACTCTCTGTGTGCTCACTGGTTCCTTTGCTGAATGCGTTGCACCTTGCATGCTAATGGACCGCTGCTCCACAGGGCCAGCAGAGATGGTTTAACAAACACACCAGATAACAAATTAAATACCCATCAGAGCTCAGGCCCATCAAACAAAAAAACATTTTGCTGAAGCCCAACACTAATGACCTTGAGGCGTCATTCATGCCCTTTTGCACAAAATTATCCCCATCATTATTGCATAGTATGCCAATTTATAGTGGTATTAAAATGTGCTTTTTTTGTTTGTTTGTTTGTTTGTTTGTTTTGTTTTGTTTTGTTTTTCTGCAATATATCAGTAAGGATTATGCCACTTAAGGCCTCTTTGGACATCCTGTTAGAATTGAAGTGTTCTCTGAGAAAACAGGATTTCACACTCATGTCTTCAATACTGTCAATCTCTGTGCATACTGATCCCACCATATTTACATTTTTCAATTATCTGTATTTTATACCATGTATGATATGGTATGCTGTGATGCTAACTGTGATGGGTCTGTTTATTAATCTAATTAGGGCATGACAAATTTTGCCTTGCCAAGAAAACAAAAGAAGCCCAGCCAAGGGTCAGTTATGGAAACAGTACAAGTACGATAACAGAGTCATGGTTTGAAAACTTTAGCCTCTAAACCCGCGATTAGCTCACAAGTAAAATTGCTTTCTACAAATCCACTAAACAGATGTAGAACACTCGCCATATTTTCCACATTGTTCTCTCCATTCAAGCACGGTACAAAAGAGCTGTGATCCATACGCTTAATATCCTGAGCCAGACTAAGAGAATAATGATTATATGTTGGCCATTGCTTTGTTGTTTGGTGATTGTCTCCAGTGAAAGACCAAGGTCTGTTAACACAGAATAAAACGCCTCTTTGTGGTGACTGCAACATGTGTTGAAACCAGATTCTAAATATGCTTAAGGGCAATGCCAGGCCTCACTCTACAATCATGGGCATAAAAACAGTACTAATTACTATTACTATGATACAGGCTCTAATTTGATTTCACAAGTATAATTTTCTGGACTTCATGACAGGAGCAATATTGGCATAACAATGAAACAAAGATTATGCCTGCACACATACAATAGAAACACAAAACATTTATTCTTGATTTAATTTGACAGGAGACCATGTGTCAGTCATCAGTTTTGCTTGCTGATAAACTATCTACTCATAACAGAAGGTTATTCAGCTACCTTTGGTGTTTTCCCAGGCAACAGTTGTTCAAGTTAAGTACAATTGAAATCCCATATGTGGCAATTAATCTAATAAATGATAAAGGTGTAAGGGTGGGCTGTAACCATAAGGCTACAGAAACTGGAGAAATGTGAATACTGAACATGCTCTGCTGCTTTTCTGGAGCAGCTCTGGGCAAAGGCTAAAGCTGCATACATTTTACTGGGTTAAATCAAACAGCCTTTAATAAGTCTTGCTTGAACCTCACTTCGCACTCACTCAGCTCACTGTTCATCTTCCTCCATCAGCAGGAGCAGAGCCACTTCGGACTCACACTTACATGCTGTCATAAGGCATACTCATGCCAGCATCTCACAAGTACAGGATGGGTTGCGTCACTTCTCGAGGACACTCAGATAATTAAAGAGGGAAGAGGGATTTAATAAGTGTTTTGGCTCTGCTGCAGTTGATACAGTGACCTGTCTGCAGACTGATCCCCAACTATATGACGGCTCTGACAGCTGGTGATTATGGCTGGATATGTGAAGTAAGAAGATGGTGTAACACTAATCTGGCTGAATAGCAGCAATGTGTCAGTGAGCATGCCAACTAAGTCTGGGTCGCTCTGACGGCATCGTGCAGCTCATACCTCGCTAAACTCTCAAAGGCGTACAATGCACTGTACATGCTTATACACTGCTGTAGGTTATAATGTGGCTGAGTTGCACAAAATCTCCTTTTTTATTATGTTCTTGTTTGAAATTACTTAATTTTCAAATAATTTACCGGCTGATACATAAACTCAGCGTTCAGTCAGGCACAATGCATTGATGAATAGCTATAAAACCGTGTAATTCATGTGTACTCGACACAATTCTTTCTACCTATTAACCACCATCAATTAATGAAAGGTCAAGCCACGCTGTGTCCATTCAGTATATCTTAAGTAGTCCTGGTTGCTCCATTACCTCAGAACAAGCCTCATGTGCACCTGAAGTAACACCCCAGCTCCATTCTCCATGTTTTCCTCCATCCACAGCCCCATCAACCTGCTCACCCTGTTACAAATTACCAAACAAATGAACCTTTTCACTGGAGACAAATGAGGAAAAATAGTCTTTAAAGAGGACCATTTATTCAAATCCCACTTGACAGGGTGGAATCTCTGATCCCATTCCTCTCCTTGAGAGCGTGTGGCAAAAAGAAGTCGGGAAAAGAAAGGGAATCACATCAGGCATTTCAAAGTCATTTAAATGAGTAGTCCCACTGCACCAGTGCTAATATCGCTGAGAGCAGAGCCTGTGTATCCACAGCTGAAGATCCAGGTAGAATTAACAAGAGAAAAGAGGCCATCGAGTAAAGTATCCAATAACTGCAAAAAAAAGCACTGAAGCCAGACCTCATTCAAAATCTCATCATGTCAGCCGCATTCTCGACCGCTTGTCTGTATGGCCACTGTAACTCCTGGCCAAGCTATTTCATTTTCTTTACTAACATTTATGGATGAGAAAGAGATGAGCTCATCCGCGCCTCTTTGTTTCCGGTTTTCCTGGTGTATCGCTCCCACTCAAATTCCAGCAAGGCTCGGCTGAAAGGAAATGGTGTGTGACGGAATGACTGAAACATTAACCATGGTCCTTGTGAATAAAACAGCAAGGACTTTATGATGGCCTGGATGTGATACAGTAATATAAGCCTCGCTTTGGGATGAGATGGAGAGGAAAAACTTATTCTGGCAGCTTTTACACAACTGTGATCCCTTAAAAGTTAACCCCCCTGAGTTTACCTCTATTGCTTCGCAAGTGCACCCCCGCTACGCTGCCATGAAGCTAGGCGCCAGTTTAAGGTCATTTTCCCCATGTCTAATTTTACCCTTGGGTACGCTCGAGTAGCGTGTATAAGAGCAGCTATCATTTTAAACACTTGTTTCAGGCACTATTTCTTTCCCAGTTTATGTGCCTTCACTCTGAGGTGATGGAGTGCTAATGAACAGACAGGCAGATCCACTCTGACTGAGGTCTTATGAGAGTTTCCTGGAGGTGTAGTATCTACCATATTACTCTGATTGGTCTCAACCTAAAAAAAAAAAAAGAAAAAAAAGAAAAAAAATATGCAGAGTCGAGCCAGACTACACATCTGCTACCTTGGCCAAGTCTCTCTTTTAAAGAGATTTTTCAATGGGAGTTCCTGGTAAAATAAAGGTTAAAAAAAAAAAAAAAGGCAATCACATGGGCAGTAAAAGAAGATGTCACATTAGCTGTATCAGGCTGCAAGCTAATGAACTATAATGGAGGTTAATCTTTCTGGACAAAACATGAGTGTGTTAATAGCATGATAAATATAGCATTAATGTTATAAATACTACTGTACACTATACAGCTCTCTGACACTAAGACACTGAATTTGAGTGGGTATTTTTTTTTTTCTTCATTGAATCATTCAGTGTTAAATCTTTCTGGTTAGGTATAAATCCATGTGTTATATGTTATTTGCAATGCATAGATTAGTCTTTTTTTGTTTGTTTTGTTTTTTTTTTTGTTTTTTCATATTTTTTCACCAAATGACACAAATGACAGAAAAGCTACGACGGTTGCTCCAATGACAATGTCTCTGTGTGGATGCGTGGATCTGCGGGGTGCCAATCAACAAATCCTGACAAGGAAAAGTAACAAAGCCCAACGCTGGAGGTGGTATTAGTTCATGTCAGGAGGAACAGCACACCATGGCACTGCTATCATGTGACTCACTCCTGAAGTGGCAGATACAAGCCTCCAACTCTGTCACCTCATTGCAGGAGGCGGGCTTGGTCTCATAGACAACACTTGACTGCTTCCACAATCACTTTCTTCTCCAACAACCTGCCATGTTATCTCAACTTTCAACTTTTTGACCCTGAACAAAGAATAGATAGCAAATATGAAAGTACCTCTCTGTAAATGCCCACACAATGGCTTGCTGGGGAAGATCTGTGTCAGCCAGTGGCTTCTGCCCACAAGGGGAGAGCTTTCTTCACACCTGTCTGCAAGGATAAGTGGGCTTGTCACAAGCAGAGCTAATCTGTTGTAACGCTCAGTCACACTCAATCCCCTAGTGGTACTCTCTACTTGTCCTTGAATGTCTGTTGGCATTGGAAGCATACCTGTGTGGTGATCAGTCTAACCAGGTTGGAAAACATGTGACTTAGGTCAGTGAAAAGCAACAGCATCCCCTCTTTCTGGAGGCAACATAAAACCTTTTACCCTTTACAGTTTACACTTGTCTGCCCTTTCATCTGGCATGAATGAAATCTGCCATAAAATAGACACATGTAATTGGTGCCATCTGTGTAGGATATTAACTAATATTATAATGTTCAAAGGATGGTTTTCTGAACATTAACAAGTCACTCAAGAAGAGAAATGGATGCAATCAAAAAAGTACTTTATCTACAAGGGTATCAACATTGAGTGAGAGACAAGAGAGAGAAGAGTGAAGAGTGCTATCAGAGTCGATAGTGGTGGTATTATAATTTGGACAGCACTCAGAACATGAAGTGGGCTTGCCGATATGCAATCACTTCCCCATTCACTAGCGGAAATGGTTCCCAAAAGTGCAGCGTGCTGTCTGACATTAATTCTGTGTGATCAAACATTTAAAGTTTATTATAGTGCAAACATTGGATACTTAAAAATAATTACAGGGAAACAGATGTGAAATTAAGTGCACAGGGGAAGAATATGAGCCCTCTGCAAGCCCTTTTTTGTTTTGTTTTGTTTTGTTCATTTTAAATCGAAATATTAGGTAATCAACTATACTACTGACACTGCAAGAGCTTATTGTTCACCTTGCTAATGTTAAACTGGGACACAGGCATGTTAATAATTATAATAATAGCGGTCTGTATCTTGATAAAAGGCTTTTTTTTTTATCTGGACATATATTTCCCTTTGGATTTAAAATTGGATGGCAGATTATTCTGTAATATGGCTGATAAATTCTTGCTTGGGGAAAAAGTTGCTCCTGTCAAAAAATATTGCTTTGATGGTCCAGGATGAAAGGAATGATAAAATATCATGTCATGATGTCACATCAGTTCTATTACAGTGAAATTTCCCTTTAAAGGATAGCTGGTTATTTCCAACCTGGCCCTGTCCTAGTTTTTTTGCCGTCAGGCCAGTTGGTGTTGATGGCAAAAATGATGTAGAAAATTTCATCACTTTTTTCAGAGTTGTAGTTGGATCCCCAACAGCTGAATCCAGTAGCTGGATTTAGCTACTTGGAGATTACCTGCGTGAGTGTGTATCTGTGTGTGTGTGTGCGTGTGTGTGTGTGTGTGTGTAGTGGATAGCAGAGCTCCCAGCAGCCTGAATGCATGAAAGCTCAACAGATGACTATGATCAAATTTTGAACAAAATCTACACAATAGACCATAATGACAATAACTAGGAAAATAAGGCCCATGCTGAAAATAACATGAATTTTTACACTTCAGTTCATGTGTGTGTTGGCAGCTTCCTAGTTTGATATTGTAAGTTTTTGTTCATCATCACACATTCCCGTCCCTTGGCATTAAGTGTCCAAATGTAAAGTGTGTTCATTAAAAAAAAAATTGACCATGTAACTGTATTACAACTGCACTACAAGTATTCCCATTCAGAGTGTCAGCCTGTCAGAGCTTGTAGAGCAGTATCTGGGCCCTGTGGCCAAGGACAAAATGCAGCAGCATGATGAAATATCACAAAGTTTGTTGAATGGTATTAAGATAACACTCCACTCAACGCAGTGAAACTAATTCGTACCTACACCTCGACACAAACCAGAGCTACACGTCAACACAGCTTGCGTGTGTCTACTCTAGTATTGCTGTATCTGTTGTTGTTGTTGCTATGCTTAGTCTGTCTAGCACGCACGCAAACCAGAGCACATCTTCCACTCAACATATCTTCCATCACAGCCCAGCTGTAAATGCCTCAAATTTTTTTCCCCATTCCAGTGGAACTTGAGTCTTTTCATTTCAAAATGCTGGAGTTGAGTGTTTGGATTTCACAAATGCGACAAAGAAGGCTTAACCAGAAATGATGACTGGTACAAATTTCACTGTGAGATGTGCCAGAAGGGCTGAATAACATCAGGGGGCTGACATGTTTTTTAGAATATGTTTTGTTGAATGGCACCATTTCAAAACAGTAGAGGGGACAGCCTTTGGCAAAAATCTGCTGAGTCAATCTGCATGCACACTGAAGAACTGTTTCCTGAAAGACTTATTTTCAATGACTCTCTGACACAGTCATGCTGCATGAATGTATAGTGAATGTTATAAGTGTTTATTGTTTATTCATGGGTGTGCTGTAAAACATGCCATGTGATTTGAGCATATCCATAAGCGGCTGCCCTCAATGAAATCCCCTCATAAAGAATATTTAGCATGCACGCACCATCCTTCTCATCAGATTTGTTTGAGTATTGCAGGTTGTTAGAGCTACAGAGCTACAGCATTTCACCTTCCTCACACTTCTAATTTACTCACAACTACAGCTCATTACATGCCATCAAAACCGAACCCTGCAGGAGTTCAATGAGTAAGGCAATGAGTAGACGACATGGGTAAATGGCACTGAGACAATAATTTATATTTCATTTTTTTTTTTGGACTGGTAATGTTTAAGTCGGCTGTTAAAAGACACATTTTCATGATATATTTTTTTAAAGTCCTACTGTTTTGAAATTGCACAGAAATATCAACGGTGCACTATATTTTTTAAATTAAATTTATTTTTTCAGTTATTGTAGGTGTTAGTCTCTGTTCATCAATATTACATTTTAGAAGTTGTTTTTTTTTCCATGAAAAAAAACACTCCTCTGTGCCTTAAAATAACTCTAAACCTTTCCCTCATTAAAAATGTGTAGATATATGAATATGCACATAGACCCCTCCCAACCCCCCTGCCTGCTCACAGACCAGCTCGTAACCGGAGCTCTGTTCACACAACGTGGAAGTCCCAGTCGCAGACACTGAGCCGTATTTCCAAAAAAAAAAAAAAAAAAAAAGAAAGAAAAAAGAAAGAAAAAAAGAAAAAGCTATTATTAGCACCCTATATAACACTGTCTTGACACCGGTGCTAATGATATGCAAAGCAACAACCCTTCAGCTGACAGGATTGGCTGTCAGACTTGTGATGTAGCAAATCGAGCTGGCCCGGGGTACGCCTGACTTTCAGATTTCAGGGACGTGCACAGACACCACCGCCTTCAGTAGGGGACTGTGAAAACACCTCTGTAGTGACAAACTTTGCACAGATACAAGTCAGTAGAGTCAAGGTCAGACACTTTAGGGATATAAATGTAAGAAAAACACATTTTCGAGTGGAAGGCGACTTTTATTTTGGATTTTGTGAGTGCTCAAATGACATCAGATATAATCTCCAAGAGTTATAAGAAAATCCCCTTGAGATTTTGGTGTCTCATTTGACTTTTAGAGCCAAATAACAGTTAAAAAATGTTCCAGATTCAGATTCCACAATCATACTGGATTCTTTTGGACTTTTTGATGTGGGCCCACTCATCCTCAGTGTTGTTTGCCGTTGACTTTTGCGTCATTAATGATGTAACCTTTTGCCGCTGCAGTGTGTAAGCATCCATTCTGTTAGGTGAGGAGGCCATTCCCTCCAAGTCAACAGCTCTGCTATTAGCCTCAGTAACCTTGCAGCATGAGGTCTGCATTATGTTTCCACAATAAACAGTGATATCGATCCACACATCCACCATAAGAGAAATGCATTCCTTCACCACCATAATTCTGGTTATCATAATAATTAAATGTGGAAGCTTTATGTCTTTAAAAGGTGCTAGTGTTTATTATAGTATATGTGCAGTAATCATAGCTGTCTCTGTTGCAGCCAATCCCACGGGCGCTGGACCAAAGGGCTACCCAGGCACTTCAGAGGTCTTCCGCGAGTCCAGCAGCACTACAGGGATGGTGGTCGGCATTGTAGCAGCCGCAGCCCTCTGCATCCTCATCCTCCTTTACGCCATGTACAAATACCGGAATAGAGACGAAGGCTCCTACCACGTAGACGAGAGTCGCAACTACATCAGCAACTCAGCGCAGTCCAACGGCACCGTTGTTAAAGAGAAACCAGTCAACACCGCAAAGACCTCAAGCAAAAACAAGAAGAACAAGGATAAGGAGTATTACGTGTGATCCTCAGTACATTGGGCTTCGCCAGACCGATGAAAACTTTTCTCAAAAAGACACAAATCAGGAGATCATCATGTGTACAGTATATTAACAAAGAGGAACAAAAAAACAAACATTATTTAGTCATTTTTCCTGTAAGACAGTGCGCTGAAAAGAGAATATGAGAATGAAATAAAACTTTCTTTAGACTTAAATCAAGCACACAAAACTACGGAGGTAGCACCAAGATGTACTGTCCAGGATGAGACTGACGAAAAAAACAAGGGTCTGGCAACCAGATGAATATGAAATTAATACATATCTAACATGACAACCAAACAATGTTAACCCATCTGTGACTTGTTTCCTTGACCAGGATAATGCCGTCTAGCTCCTTTGTTTCTGGCAAACAGAGGAGGAGAGATGCACTTCGCGAAGGGAGATTCAGCATTACAAAACTTAATGTTTTCATTTACATTGCCTGTGTTTGTGTTGTTGAGACTTTTTCTATGAGAAAATGACACAATGCATAAATAAATAAGTAATTCCGCCAAACATTTACTATGGATTAAGGACAACAAGAAAGCAACCATAACGTGACAATGCATACAGAGCGTGGGAAAAAAAAATCAAGTCTCTATGGGATGTTCAAAGATTCAGCCAAAGTGTTTGCGCTCATTCAAGAGGCAGCAATGGCCGACAAGGACAAAATACCTGGCTGACTGATCTATCACCATGCAAGGATGAGAATGAATTCCAGTTATGCTCAAAAAGACTATGTTTCAAAAGATTAATATGTCCATTGTGCCAGTACGAAATCTGGAGGCCTTCGTTTTCACATCGACGTGTGAACTCAAAGGAGAGCAATTTCTCAGAGTTCTGGGGATGTCTCAAAACTGATGATTTGGGAACCATGCACGCAAAATTATCTTATTACAGTACATATGTTTATATACAATACAACCACATCTATATGTGCTTTCTGGACTGTGACAAAGTGGTGTTTTATAGCCTGTTGTATAGATGATGCAAACTATAACTGCTCCTCAACCATTTTTGGAATAAAAATCGAAAAAGGACAAAAAGACAAACTTAAGTGTTATTAAGTGTTGCTAGACATAGAAGATTTTATGAAGACATCTGCATTATTTTTTCAGTTGGATTATTTGATTCTGCCCTGTTTTTACATGTGTTCCTACATAGATTTTATACAAATGCCAATCTGAGGTACACGACCAGTAGTAGCCTATCCTGTCCTAAAAATTGCACAAGGCATTGATGTTGGAGAGGCATGGCATGACAGTTTGTGTGGCCCTCTGTAAGGATACTGGTAGAATCACTGCCTTCCTGCTCAATCCTGACTAAACCTACATAAGTGAGAATGGAGACAAAGACTATGAATGATGGTTATGGGTGATGACGATGATGATGATGATGGTCATGACAATTAACTTGCTGTGTGTGTGCGTCCAAGTGGTATTACATGATTGTCCAAATGTATGCTTGGGCTGATGCAAAACCCAAGGAGATGAGTTCAAATCTCCATTTCAACTGTTTCTGTGTTTGTTCTGTCATTCTGTCAGTCAATTCTGCTTTTCCCGAGACCTGTACCTGGAATGAGTATGAGGAAATTGACCATGAACTATAAATGACGATTATAAATTCTCTGTTTGCTCCTCTTTTATTTCTTCTTAAGTGTTTTCTGTTCAATTGTAACACTTCTTGTACTCCAAGTAAAATTATATAAAAAAAAAAAACTAGTTTTGAAAAATCAAATGAACAAGTGAATAAAATATTACCTAAGTGAACTTACATCAGTCTATGACAAAATGTATCAGGAGCAGGTGCCATGCTTTTCACTCTGACATCTTAAAGCACAACTACTGCATTCTTATTTGGGCAACACTTAATAATAACCATCATCAATAAATGATAAATTGACACTTATTGTCATTCCCTTGTTTGTTAAAAGTAAAATAATAATATGTTTAATTAACCATCAATTTACCATTTATTAATGATGGTTTTAAAGTGTTATCGTTTTTTGTTTTATGAGCTGGTTTATGTCTGTTTTTTTCTTTTTTTTTTCTTACTGTGCAGTGCAGATTAAGCTAAAACAAACAAAAAAAGAAAGAAAATAAAAAGAATATATGATTTGCTATGTGAAGACTTCAACTCCTATGGTTTTGGTACAACAGAATAAAATATAATTGTATGAAATAATAAATACAACCTAAAACCATTGCGGTAAACAGATGATTTCCCAGTGTAGTCCAAGCAAATGCAGATTTCTAGAGAGAAGAAAAAAAACCTGTGTGACAATACCTTGATTTCCACATGAAAATACTTTTCACATTCCTGCCCTGACAGCGAGGTCAGAGCAAAGTCAGCCACATGACAGCACCGACACAAGCCTGGATTATTCATGTGCTGGACAGTTTTTTCTTTTTTTTTTTTTTAATAAATTAAAACAGTTGGGTGGGGGTAACAGGTACTAGTGCGCCTTTTGGTTCTGTTTGAAATGCCTGACCATATTTTTTCATCCTCGTCCTTCCTCATATGCTCATCATAAAAGAAATTGCAAATGTGCAAGGCTCAGTGGCTGCATTTACACTAAAGGTACTTTAAAAAAATAAAAAAAGAAAGAAAAACTAGCTAGAGAAAGTGCAATATTATACACTGTGCTTACGATATCTACCTTTTTTGCAAAAAAGAAAGGACACAAGGAAGAAGAAGGTGGCAGCAGGAGTCGTCCCGTGAGCTCAGATACATTATAATACAACTCAAAACTACAGGGCAGGGGCTCCCCAACTTTTTCAGCTGAAGACCCAAAATGAAATTTGGTGACGCCGGCAATCGCTGCCAACGCTGACAAGTAACATTCGTTAGCTAGCAACATAGTAGACACCAATTTGTTCATTTTTAAGCATTTATTACTGAGCATCTCAACACATAAAACAGATTTAGGCCTCTCCGCTACACTTTGAATGGCTTTAGTGAGGCCAACATTTATCTGCTTGTATTTTTGTTTTGGAAGGGGGGGTTACCAGCCTGATACAGAGCATCTGAGCTGAACAGACCACCGTTGCAAAAAAAAAAAAAAAAAAAAAACATATTGTTATGTATTTTACTGTGGCAACTGCTGGCCCAATACAAAGAGGTGCATGACCAATGTTGGGTGGCAACTGTAAGCTTGGACTCACTGCTGCAAAGCCTGAACTCGCGGGGAAAAGGAATTGAAGACTTACAGAAAGAGCAAGTTCAACTAAAGGTACGTTTTCTTTCTAATGAGGTTTAAATCTGCAGTAATGACTGATTTTGTTTGATTTTGCTATGGTGTGGCATGTTGTGTGAGGCCAAGCATATTTTTATATGTCTTTAACACTCTGTTTCTGAAGTGATAGGATGTGGCAGGTTTTGCTGTGAGGGATCCATTTTGTAGGTGACAGTGTTCGGTGTTGTGCTCAATATATGTAAATTGGAGCTTTAGCCACAGCTGTTCTGAGTAGCTGTGCTGTTATAAGGACAGACAGGTTTGTGCCTATACTTTTATAATGGTAATAAATGCATATGCAAGCAGGGATGTGGTTTCTTGCTCAAGGACACTTCAGCATGGAGGCAGATGCTCGCTGACCCTGGATGTACTCTGCACACGGATGGAGACTTTACAGTAACTATAGCAATTTATGGACACAATGGCTCAATGCTCAGCCTGCCAATACTAAATCAAATTTTAGTGCTGATTGTGTATGGCGACTGAACTTTGTTGCATGGTGCAACATTGCTCAAGATGACGAAACTCTCACATTAGAGCTGACACAGGGCTTGGGTTTGACTCAGGTTGTCTGTGAGAGAGAGAGAGAGACTGACATGCAGAGGACCTACACCTCTTGATGGCTTCATAGCTCTCCAGAAACTTTTGTTCCCCATTTGCACATGTAACACCGGTGATGCAGACAGCAGGAAACAGGAGCCAAATTGCCCAATAAGGCAGCTGATGGGTTTCACTTGTGTGTCAATCACAATAGAGGCAGGTGGCTTTATTTTTTTTAATTTATATGTCAGACCCGACCCAGACCAGTGAAAAAAGCTTGTGAGTTTGACCTAACTGGCCAAAAATACACATGCTGTAGAGGTGAGCTGAATGGATGGTGAAAAATAGCTTAGTTAAAATGCTTTTCAGTGATGCAGTTTACTCATCCTTGGGATTTTGGGGGTGGTTCAAACCCCCTGACTGTCTGCCTGCCTACATACCTGACTTATTCTCTCAAAGTTTGCCACGGGAATGTCACCAGAAAAAAACTTTTCCTTTTTTTCTGTTACAAAGAAGATGACAGCAAAGTTTCTTCAAGACCTAGGACTATGATGAAACCCTTTTTTTTTGCATTTTTCTTTTCTGAAAAAGTAACATTAAGTCATTAAGATTTCATGATTTAAAAACTTGTCCATATGGCATCATATTTATCATGTTAAATGATTCTGGTTTGCAGAACACAGTGTTAGAAAGTTTTAATTTCAGCTGTAAGCGTCATTGCTCCTACATACAATATGTAGTAAAATTTGCTGATATCCTTTGTGGATCAGTTGGTAATACATGTACAATTGTTCAAAAGGCCCATTGTTGGAATCCAGATTAGGAGCCCCATTAATTTGGATTCAGAGTTCAAAGTTCATAGGACATTCAGCGGATTAGAAGTTAAAAGGGCTCTCTGCAGAATGGAGGCCTTGTGGGATGTGTGCTCACAATTTGTAAAGGGCACCATACTCATGCAGTGTCTGATGTTTTAGTTTTTCATTTCTGTTTTCTTGTGCATAAAACGTTTTATATGGGACACACAAGACCTCTGAGATCAGGTGTCAGCCTCTGAGGAAAAACTTCAACTTGAAAAACTGAAATACACTCACAAAGGTTTATCCTACAGGGAGAATCTGTTAAGAGATGCAAAGCTCCATCTCTTACGTAAAGCACAGGGATGGCCTTTTATTTGTCTCCGTCTAGGACAGACTCAACTCAGCTGCACCAGGCTAAGGTGGGATAGGCGAGGATTAGGATGTGATAGGTGCAGTATGATAGGACCCAGCAGAGGAGGATAAGGTGAGGTGGGAAAATGGATGTATTTCTGGCACTGGGGCTGTTTTTGTTGTATTTATTTGCAAAAATAAAAAAAAATAAATAAATTTAAAAAAAAAACACTGACTTCTCAAACCAGAAAATAGTTCACAGAAATGCAATACAATTGTGATACAGTTGTATCACTGGCCCTAACACGACCCTGACCCTGACTCAAGGCTTAAAAAAAAAAAAAAAAAAAAAAAAAAAAAAACACATATAGCTGTTAAACTTTTGACAAAATGACACCTATGGAAATGAAATCTCTTTTAAATGTACAAAAACAATTCCATCAATCACTCATATGTAATAAAATGAGAGAAACTCTGAGTCCACTGAAGAGAGATGTGTCTGGAACACCAGTGGCTTGGAGCAAAGTATTACACCAGCCATAATCTGAATTTCTTTTTCTGTGTGTGTGTGTGACGTTTACGGCAATGATTTGCAGAGATGTCTCTTTCTATCGACTACAGCACAATGCTTCTAGCAATGCACTTAAGCCTTGGGAAATAAATATAATCATACAGAATGTGAGGAGGCGAACAGTATATCCTATGCGGAATGTGAAAAAAATCTGATTCTAGGAGGAAGAACAACACATTCTCTTATGTTTGCTTCACTTTATTCTACTTGCGTGTATGGGTTATCAGCAGATCATATTTAATCCTTTGTTTCACAATGCCCAGACAAAGCTATTCATGGGCGATAAATAATGTTGCACTCTGGTAGCTTTTATACAGTATCTCTCCCTGACAGACAAAACAGAATATGTGTGTCCGAGCTCTTCAAGGCTAAGGAGACCATGTCGACTGCTTGTTCTGGCTCTGGGACGCTGAGCACCGTCAATAGGGAGGAATGTCAAATGAAATGTTGAGGCAGTCAAATGCACCGCAATTCATCCGTCGCATGAAAAGCAGGTATGCGTCTACAGAGTGGTGGAATTTTTCCTGACAAACGTGGGAATGCACAAAGCCGCCAGAGTTATAGCATTAAAAAAAAAAAAAAGTGATGAATTTTTAAGTTTTGATTGTGTTATATCATTTATACATTGCTTCCTTTATTCGCCGTGCGTAGGTTGATTATGTACTTTTGTTCTTTTCCAGTGGTCAGCAGCACGAGCTGTTTCACACCTGGGATATGCCGTAAACAGTGTGCTGTACACAAAACTCAGTGAATAATGAAATGACAATAACAAGCTCACAGCTTTAATTCAGAATGCATTGCCTGTGCCAAAAGACGGAAACTCAGAGTGGGGGAGTATTTTTAGCAACATGTTTATCCTTTCCTCTCATCCTCCTTCCTCTCCATCTCACTCACACACAATATCTGTATCCCTGTCTTTTGCATTCATGGTATGCCATTTCCCCTCTCTCACTCAGGCTCTGTGCTTCTATCTCAGCTGGATATACCAGACGTCCTTTTAATTCGCCACAGTAATATAATTCTCCTTCCCTATAATCATCCATTTTCCCTTTTTCATGCCCTCTCCCCGAACTTCAGACACATCTTGTGGATTCTATTCCACACCAGACTACATCAGTTTTCACTTCATTTATTCAGTATTTGTTTAGAAACCCCATGCTGGTCTGCTGTGGAACATCATTTCCCAATATACATTAAAGGTTAAAAGCTGTATAATTACACATGGATTTTAAAGTACAAGTTAATATAAAAAAAAATTGTGAATAAAGTAAGAGTGGAACGATTCTTTTTTTTTTTTTTTTTTTTTTTTTTGCAGCAATAGCCTTCAGTCATAAAAGATTCCAGTATATCCGATGCACTCAGTATGCACAGAACAAAACTTAAGGTTATCTCTATTTTCTGCTATTTATCTCAGTTGTTTCTCCTTTAATACTTAACATTATCATGCTGGCATTCATTCCATTATCGCACTGTTAAAAATCTATTTCTTTTACATTTTTTGCATCTCTCAAGTACACTGGAAAAGATACAGGTATATTATTTTCATGATATTTGCATGATACTGTCTAACAAGTGACACAATTTTATTATGGCAGTGATGTTGAATTAATAATACACCACCACAGCAACTGCTCTCGCCATTTCATAGTTCAAATTTTTGCCTTTCTAAAATAAATAGGATTTCTGCTTCATGTTTACCAACCTTGGTATGTGTGAAGTCATAACAGTATAAAATATTGCAGGGCCATATATATATATATATATATGTATATATATATATATATATATATATAGAGAGAGAGAGAGAGAGAGAGAGAGAGAGAGAGAGAGAGAGATGTTGTCTTATGAGAGCTATCTTGGGTAGCATACCAAATGCATTATGCTTTAATATTTGGGCAGAAAATTACAGCACACATAAAAATGTTATTTCTCCATTATCTAGTGTGATGTTATAATTTGTTTTGATATCACTGGATACCCTGAAATCTGCACTTTAAGTAAAAACTAAAATAAGTATTGGATCCTGGATATGTATGTGTCACTACTGCAAACTTTTACATTTCATTCCTTTTCCATTATTATCAGATTCCATTATATACATGCCGATGTTGCATCCGGTTTTGTGAGAGAAGTAACAGCAACATGAACAATCTGCGTCTATCATGAGGCAAAACTTTCCACTTATGTTCTTTGACACAGTTTTCAACACTGAAAATATGGTTATGCTATACGATGGTTATGCAAGGCTGTAGTCACAAAACACGTACGGCTCTTTGAGGAAAGGGAATGTTTTTATGTATAACAGAAAGGCCTTTTTTGAACAACTGTCTGCAGAAGCAATGAAAAAAAGGTGAAATGATTTGAGCCTGGCAATCTCGGTGCTTCCTCTATCCTGTCAACACCAGGCCCAGAGTGGAGGGGTTAAGGTTGGAGCTCCGGGCCAAACCCAGCAGTCGAGAGCCCACCCTCAGGAGGGGGAGTCAACATGGCAAGGGCACCAAACACATTCAGGATGCATAGGTGCCATTTATCATGGCTGACAACTGCACCTCTCAGTGCCGTTTGGGTTTATTACCGGTACATTTCTCCCCACATAATGATGTTTTCCTTAGCACTTGTCCTCTGAGACCAGCTTCAATGAAAGACTCCAACAGAAACATCAAGGTGACAGTTTTTTTTTTTTTTTTTTTTTTTTTTTTCCTCTTTCATATGAAGTTTGCTGCATATGACTTTTAAGGACATGGAAATAAAACAAAGAAAAAAGTGTGGTCTCTTATTCTGAATCCGTGGCATAGCCAAAATTTCATCACAGTGGTTAAATAGAATTTGCGGGAGGCCTGCAATAATACCAAAATTTGGGCCATAATATCAATAAGGTTCATTTTTCACTACTGAATGAACAGTGAATTTCCTCCCATAATAACAATGTAATTTGACCCTTCAAGGCTGTACAAACTCAGACACATTAACAGCCAAATCACATAAATGTTGCAATTCCACATAGATTTATTATTTAACACTGGGTCACAGACAAGCTCTACCTGCCGATGAACATCAAAGCATTGTAGGCAATTAGCAATTTATATCAACTTAAGTCTCTGAAGCAGCGGGCCTGATTGCAATTGTAATTTATTGGTCATACATGGAGGAAACATAATGCAGAGAAAGATAGCTTTTCTTCTTGGGATTACATTGTTGAATGCAGTTGTTTATTGTTTCCAGCTAACTGCATTTTTACCTTTATTTAACCAGGAAGTCCCTTGAGATGAAATCTCTTTTTTTCGAGGAAGATCTGGCCAAGATACAGTACACCGTTATGATTTCCTTTTGTGATGTACAGGCCTTCAAAAGTGTGTGTTATTCTCTGAGCCCTGTTACAACACAGGCATTACCAAAGGAGAGAAAAAAAAAAAAAAATACAGTTACATGAAGTACTCACAGCAAGCCAGTACCTGCAGGCTGGTTCATCTCAAACATTTTTTTTTTTTTTTTTCAGTTTTATAGTTCAGTTTACAATTCACCAGTTTATTTTATAAGCAGGCATTTTAAAGTCTTTTCAGTACTGCAGTCCCTCCATGCCAACGCACCCCATCCTGCATGTTTCCTACAGGCACAAGTAAAAATTTTCACAGCAGAAGTTTTGGATGGCATAATGAAAAGCCGGCCACCCATAGGCCACCTTGGCCCAAGTTTGCCAAGGTAGGGCAAATGTTTCAGGACATACCGTGGTTTGCCTAACAGGACTGTGAGAAAACAGGCTAGAGTTCAGAATGAAAGGACCTCTCTTCTTCTGAGTCACAACTTCTGCCATTGCTGTGGTACTGTAGCATCCTCTCGTTGGGCCAATGAACCAATCATTTAAGCCTTCAAAAAACAAGACATACTATATCTCCTTTTCAAAAAAATGGGAAGCTTACTGTGCAGTCACACTAGAAAGCATTCACCTCACTGCAATCTAGCCAGAAAATTCTGGATTTGCAAAAACATGTAAGTGCAAAACAAAGCCATTACAACCTGACAGAAGGCATGGTTTGTGATCATTTTCAGTGGAAACTACTAAGACGTCTGCCTACATTGGAGCTCTTGTTTTTGAAAATGGTTGCCCCAGTGGACTGAGCCGAGGCCCAGCAAGCAGATGCAGCACAGTGGAAAGTTCCAGTGCACTAAAATAATTGGTGCAGTTGTGCTCTGTGCTATTCTACATTGTGCCAGATAATGTTTTAGTGAGGTCTGCGCTCAAAAACATGAAGCTATCATTTAAGCCCAGGGATTTGCATTTGCATCTGCATTTGCACTGGTTTTTAGGCTTCACATTTATTTGGGGCATTTAAATTCCCTGTCAGACAGCTACATGACTTTTGTGGGGTTTCCCCAAAATAGAGATGTGTATGAATTCAGACCTGAAATTTGTACTTTTACTCCACAATGTCTGCTCTGGATAAATGGTTAAAAGTACAAGCAGATACTCAGATGCTATTACATTGTTAGATATTATCACTGTGTCATATTCAATGCATTCTATAGTTTGCCATTTGCCATGAATTGTTTTAATTCATTTTTTTGTTGTACCTTCTTTTCTAAACCTGAGTTATCTACCTCTATTAAAGTCCATTGTTTCCTACATTTCCTAAACTGACACTTCACAACCCCAAGAGAACAGGTAGGTACCGTTTTGCCATTTTTTTCTCCATTTAGTAATAATAATAGTAAAAAACAATATATTATATTAAAGTAGCACTTTATCTAGATACTCAAAGCAGTGGCAGGAAAGTGTTCTTCCTCTCCCAGTAATCACAAATGTACTCATCAGTGTACATTTAGTGTACGTTTTCTTTTCAAGTTGTTGATGGTGGAAAATCAAATATCCACCAATATCCAATCTAATAGCCAATATCCAGAGTCAACTTGTAGGTACAAATGCAGGTAGAGAAAGCAACTGTCCTCTAAAATGACATAGGCTATGATATTTCAGATATTTCGTTTTTGTTTTTTTTTTTTTTTTTTTTTTTTTTTTAATTTTTTTCTTAAGGTCTGCCCTACCGCTCCCACGTCACCAGAGAGCGCTCTTCAGAAAACTGTTAGGCCTGGTTGACAAACAAAACAAAGGGGAGGTCCTAAACAAAATCCATGAACCAATAGGGGGATGAGAGGAGGGGTCTTCTTCATCACTTTGGCAGCATCTTGTTTCCTCTCTAGCTGCTTTCACAGATTAGCTGCTGTGGTGCTGCAGTCTGTTTGTCAACACCTTTGCAGCAGCAGCCTATTTTTATCTGTCAATATGATGGATGGCATTCGGAAACATCCGTCAAAGCTTTTAAAATTTGGAAAATGACAGAAAATTCTTGGTTAACAGAATTCCCGGTGGGAGTGATGGCTGTCTTTGCTAGAAAAAGTGAGAGCTGCAGCCCTTATACAAAAGACAACATGTTCTGTGACTGTGCTGTTCTCTGGTCTATTGAGGCGACTGTCAGTGGAAGAAGTATCTCTTCCTCTTGTATGGTGGATTTCTCCCAGTATGACTGTTTGATGCTAAGTCCATAAAGAAGCCCTTGCTCTTTGATTCTGAGGGACTGACTCTAAAAAAAAAAAGAATGATATTTACAGTTGATGTTTTACATTATTGAAGTTTTTCTCCTATTAAACTCCATTGTAGCTGCACTGGAAATCTTCCAGTGTGACATCATGTCATCCAGTTATCTGTGGGAATTAGAAAAATAAACCACCAAACAACATACAGACCCACGAATGCCAAATACACTGCCTGTAGCTGGTATTTATTTACTTATTTAAACAGTGCTGTCATATTTCAGGGTGGATTTTTTTTTTTTTCTTTAAGCCTATTTGACCTAGCTGTGGAAAGAGGAAAAACACAAATCAACTCTTCTGTTATAAGCTAAAGCATGCCGCTTATTTTATGGTCTATGATGATGAATTTGGCTGTTTGTTCAGTTTTTGGAGACTGAAAGGCTATTTATAATATCAGTAAATTGCTAATTTAATTGCTTCTGATTTCTTATTAAAATTCGCCGTTTTTTTTAAATCTCTAAAATAAGTGATCAAACCCCACAAATGATCCACCACACAACAAGATTCACACAGGCTACTTTCATAAAATAGATGTTCTTTCTTTCAAATAACTATCACCATAAATCATTGATAGCAGCCTCGGGCTATTCAAATGAGTGGTGGCCAGAAGCTGAAAACAGTGGAATTTGATGATGTTCAGGAAACATGTACAAGAATGTAAATCCACAAAATACACATCCAAGCAAAACAGTTTTATTCTGCTAATATTTACTGTATTTGGCTGGAATAAATTACTCTGAGTCCACGGGTTTTGGTGAGCAGGTGGGGACACTGTATGAGGAAACCTGTCCATAGTGATGTGTGCACATTTCCACTTAAAAAAAAAAAAAAATAACTAGCTAAAACCATGTTGAAGTACTGGTTTTTAAGTTGAGAAAGCTGCCGTATAAATCCAGTAAAGATAGATCAAATTTATTGTTCGGACTTTTTTGTGTCAAAATGAAACAAGTCGAGAATAATTGCAAATAGTCTGTACTTACTTGCTTTTTTTTTTTTATAGTAAGACAGGTGTTTTACTACAAGTGAAATGTGATGTACAGCACCTATTTCTTACAAAGACCTGGCCACCACAGAAGGCAGATTTTTTTTTTTTTCAAATGTGTGATATTCCATGGAATTTTATTCTTACTCTGGGTCTGAGGTTTTAGATAAATGTTTCTCTTTTTTTTCTTTTTCTTTTTTTTTGTTGTTGTTAGTTTTCTATAAACTGTGGTCCTGTAAAGCCATTTCAGACTGTAACAGGTAGTATGGCCTTTAAATAAACATGAACTCATTCAAACAGCACAGTTCATGGCGTAAAAAGTTCACCCTGCATAGATATATTGTATATATATGTATTTTTTTTTTTCTTTTCTTTTCTGACAAGCACATATACATTTGAAGTTTGTTGGCCAACTGAATCACAGCGTTAGAGGATAAAGCTCATTAGCACAAGAGTCACATTCATTTTGCCTGCAAGATGAAGCTGGTAATTGTCTTTGTTGGGGTGTCGGTGGTGGTAGTGCTGGTTAGGAGGATGACGATGATGATGATGATATGATGATGATGATGATGATGATGACGATGATAATGAACACCTGATTGATTTGTGCCAGCGGGTACGATCTTTGTTCATAGAATTAAATATGCTCTTTCAAATGAAATTCATTTTCTGCTTCTGGGATCCATCGTAATGCTGAAATCAATATTTAATATCCTAGGATCAATGTTATGTGAGGTTTTATTTTGCATCGGTTCTGTCAGCATTCCAGAGTAATATGTGCAGCATAGAAAGATGAAAAAATACAGATATGGTGGATGTAGCTGTGTCAATGAAGACTATCTGAAGTGTTTTTCCTCCCCAGCTTTTTCAATGTCATGTGTCCAGGCTCCTTCTCCTCTAGGCCTCGGTCTGTATTCAGGTCGGTGCCTTGCTGTGGTTTTTATTTTCCAGGACAAGGTCACAATTTATTATTAATCTTGGGAAACAAGGATATTCTTGAGGTTGCTGCTTTCTTAATTGATTCATCACTGTCAAAAATCAACACAAACAACGGCAAAGGCAAGGCCGTTTCCTATATACTGCTCAATCGCATGCTCCTCTGCCTTTAAAGCAGCAGCAGCAGCATCACACAGAGATGCTGTCAACATTGCAGTGAGTTGCCATAATTACAGCAAGGGTCTTCCCTGTTCACAAGTGCATCCTCATGTGACTGCAGTCGTCTCTGCCTCAGTCAGCCATGCAGTGTGTACAGCACCACAGCACGGCATACAAATCAACGGATACCTGCACACACACACACACACACACACACACACACACACACACACACTCATAATATAGTAAGTGATCTGATAGAGTGTTTTGTTTCTAAGAAAACAGTTTTTGTAGATCACTGTATTTCAACATGGACATAAATTCTGGACAAAATTCCTTTAGAATAGTGTTGTTTGACATGTATCAAAAAAAAAAAAAAAATCAAACAATAGCTTTTCAAGTTAAAAGATAAATACTGAATATAATTTAATTGCATTATATATATATATATATATATATATATATATATATATATATATATATTTTATTTTTATTTTTTTTAAATCACCAAGACCTCTGGGAGCGCAAAAGAGAAAATGTCTCATCACAAATAAAAAATAATCAGCACAGACCCGATGCTTGAGTTTGTGTAGAAAGTGATTATGAATGTTATAGAGTTACCACATTAAAAACCTAAGTCTGGGGATATTCTTGGTTCGGCTGCTGGAGCGCAATGTAACCACTGCCTATTTTAGGCCATTTCTCATGTGTGTCATGTTTTTTTTTTTTTTTTTTTTTTTTTAGGGCCAAATGTGCAAACGATGTGCAGGCTTTATCCCTGTGAATGAAAGCTTTTTTCTGCACAACAAAAAATCAGGCACATCAAAAGCAGCAGCCTTTGTTGTCTTGTGCAAGGAAAGACACTTGTCACTGTTGTTAGCAGGTTCTTTGAGTAGAATGCTATAAGGCCCAAACACATGTTATTCAGTGAAACTACCATGAATGGAAGGTGACCCTGATCCTGTAGCAAGGATGATGCAGAAGCTGGGGCCAGGCTTGTAGACTTAGATTTGAAGAATTAGAAGATTTAAAGAATAAGTAAACGCCAAAAAGCAACTGAATAATGTCAGCAGTAGATCCTGGTCCCAAACTTGACCATTTTTTACAAAGGCAGAGGTTTCCTTCAATTACCAGCTCAAATCACAATATGTTATGCTAAGGCTGAAAAAGTAAAAACAAAGATTGGTGATACTGAGGTGTACTCTGGAGTATATATCTACACATGCTCAGCAACACCCACAGGACTTTATTTGCAAAATATCACACCAGACACAGTGCATGACCAGGTTATGGGAGAGGAGGAGAGATTTTTTATTTATTTATTTATTTTTAAATATGGCCTTGGGAATACTTAATCTTTTGAAGGCGTTTTTGTGGCATTTTTGTCTGAGATAGCTTTAATTTATGCTTAGTGTGTTTTTTTGTGGTACATTTTTGTACGTGCAAGGTAAACATAGATGACTCCAGCATTTGTTTTTCAATATGGAGCTTTTTTTTCCCTCTCAAATTGGGCTTTTCTGTTTTTACACATAGCAGAGTATAGACCATGATAACAAAATCTGGGTCACTAATGCAGTTATCCCAGGTGTAACAGCGCTGTGGGCTTGCTGTCTCTGCCAGCCAGCCGAGCACACAGGTGGCTGCACACATTAAGGCCTGGCGTAGCCTCCAATGCTGCCTCCGTTTTGTGTGCAAACACAGGAGTGCTTCTACAGCCTGGAGGTGGAACTTTACTTGGATTATTATTTTGCAAGCAACTTTGTCTGGTTTGGTGCTGTGTGTCTGATCATAAAACACAGTGACTTTAGTGCCAATGTTAGTTTGTCTAAGTGTCTAAGCACCAGGCGTAGATGGACACGGGGATGGATATGGTGGTATTTCTATTTCATGATGATCTGATCTCAAATATGCCTTTATGACAGGATTTGTTTCATTTTTCTGTCAGTGGTGATAATCGGGCATTTTAAAAACCCCGCCACAGTGATGTGAATGTGAATGTGAATGTGTGAAAGGTGCAGCCTCTGTTAGTGAATCACAGACACACTGATGTCTCACACAGCAGCAGGGTCTCTGTCTGTCTCATACAGTTTGTCCATAATTAACCTGATCTAACAATTTAATCCGGTCTCTCCCATGTCCCATGCAGTTTACAGCACTGAACACAGAGTTAGGGACAAATCAGTCGCTACCACTCCATCACCTTTCCCTCACCTTCACCTTTCCATTCTTTCAGTCCCATCTGCTAGCTGCAGAGGCAGAAGTACAGAAGCCCTGGACAGTTGTGGACCATCATTTGTCAAGTGAAGCATCAGACCAGGGTTTCCTCTCTGCATTAATGTAGCTGTGCTTTGATTGATAGTTGCAGGTCTGTTTATATCTGTCACTGTTTGGATCTAAGTTATGTTTCAAGTGGAAGGTGTAGTGTAGTGCAGTGTGTGTGTGTGTATGTAGGGGTGGCATGGGGGGAGGTTGTTTCTCATGGTTGGTGTGGGCCGTGGCAGCTTCCTCAAGACCTGAATGCTAAATACTAAAAATGACAATATGTTTCATTGTCACTGTGTTTGTGACTCCCACACTGGAGGGAGAAAATGGTTTGTTTTGGTTCAGATAGCACAGTGGTCATGGAGGAAAAACGGAGTGACAGCACAACTGAAGGCTGAGATCCCTTGCTTGCCAGACATCCATTACTTGGCCCATAAACTTGAACTGGGTGCTCTTGATGCACTAAAACTGCACAAATCAATGATGTCAAACAGGGCTTGAATGGCAGGTCAAAGAGGTCTTGAAGATCTACCATTACTACCCCCAAAGCATGGAGAGATCTCCAGAATGTTGCAGAGGCAGTGGATCAAAAAGTCCTGAAACCTGTCAGTCTGGGGGGCGGATGTCCACTGGCTTCCTCATCTTCAGAGAGCAATCGCTGCTTTATGCAACATCGTTTGGCCAGTGCTTGCACATTTTGAGCATAGAGCAGAGGCAAAGGCAAACAGTGCAGACATTTTGAAAAGCTACAAGTCCCTGCACTTTGTCTTCTTTTTACTGGACGTTCTTGATCAGTTGTCATGTCTGAGCTTAAAACTGCAAGAAAACTCCAAACATTGAGTGATGTCCATCAGGCTATGGACAAGACTTATCTTTCTCTCACCGCATCGCAGTTTCCACCTGAGCCACACCTTGATGCATTTTTGAAAGAAGCTCAGAAGGGAGTTTTCTGTGAGGTGTAAATGGTTGGCCGTGAGGATGGGAAGCTTGAAAACAAGAGAAAGAAAGTTCTTCACAGTATGGAAGAGTACCTCAGAGAGCGGTTTGATATTTTCGATCAACACCTGCTTGCAGCTGCCCAGGTTTTCAACACCTGCGCTTGGCCAAGAGGAAGAACCAAGAGGAATTGGCAGCGTATGGCAATCACCACATCACCACACTCTGCCAGCACTTTCCGTCTGTGCTGGAGAGAAATGGATGCAAACTTCAAGAGGTACAGGATAAGGGTTGGATTTAAAGTTGTATGGACAGCACCAACACCAAGTCAGTTTACATTTGAGGCCCGTCCAACAATTTTACGGGATGATCACGGGAAGAGATTCGAAGAGGTTTGAAGTTAGTCCGATGGCCACAACAGTATGTGAGTGTGGATTCTCAGTACTGAAGAGAGTGGAAAAATGATTGGCGGTCAGGGTTGAGCGCTGACATGCTCAATAAACTTTTACCCATTTGTACACAGAGGCCTGACGCTGGTGACTACAATGCTGCAGGTGCACTAGAGAGATGGCAGGTTAGAGGGAAGAGAGTCAGGAGGATGCCTGGATTTGAAAGTAGTATTTTTATTTGTTTGTTATAAGTATGTTTTCTACTTCTTTTTAAAATGTTTTTTATTGCAGACATGACTGATTCAGGCACAATGCAAGGAGGGATAGAGGGAGGGAAGAGCAGGAGTGTGTATGAGGCAGAGGCATGGAGGATGTGTGTGAAAAAGACTCTACCAAGAGAGAATATAGCCTGTGTATCATATGTTTACAAAGAGCTTGAGTTTTCAATTGGCCTTTTCAATGTCTTTTCATTTTGAAGAGCCACAGTTGAGAAAAGCTGTGTTAAACTGTGTTAACTTGCCTTTTCTGCTGTTGTTTTTGCATATGATTACATTTAGGCCACCCAAAATGCACTTCGTCCAGCATGTTTAGAAGTTTAGTGGCCCGTGGAGCCAGTGCTTAAAAATTTTAATGTCTATCCCTGACACCTCATTCACTGAGTACAACGTCACTCCAGTCCAGCTGTGACTCATTGAAATTCTCTGGACTGCAGTGATAGATAAGCAGTAATTGGCAGACATGAAGAAAATTGATTACATTCCCAATCAAATAAGATATGAGATATGATCATGCTGCAACTGTGGCTCCACATGAGGTCCATGGACCACCAACCGTCTTTGCGGAGAACACAAGAGGACCCCTGCAAAACAATGAATTGTTTAATATCACTGGACCTCATTTACTAATATGTGCATCGAAACGGTCTTATTTTCTGCACAGCATAAGTGTGCACACAGAAATGCTGCAAGATTTACAACATGAGTACATGCATACCAGCCAATTTAGTTCTTACACCTGCACATATGTGAGCACGTATAATCATTTTAATTGATGGATGTGTGCACACAATTTGTAATTAGCACACTACAACAACCCATTTACCCACGTAAGGAAAGCCCTTTTGCAAAGAAATGTGGTCGTGGAGAGAATGAATCAAGTTACTGAAAAAAGATAAACGGGGCCCCGACGGGTAAAAATAGGAAAAATGTTACTAATGCTGAAATCTAAAAAGTTTCTGCAGAGAAGACATTACTTTCTGCATAGTGTCTCCTCTCGAAGGCAGCACAGTGGTGCAGTGGTTACCACTTTCACCTCACAGCAAGAAGGTCCGAGGGTGGATTCACGGTCGGCCAGCCAGGGTCCGTTCTGTATGGTGTTTGAATGCTCTCCCTGCGTCTATGTGAGTTTCCACCGGGAGCTCCGGTTTTCTTCCACAGTCATGTAAGTCAGACAGTAAGACATGCAAGTCTTACTATCTGACTGTCTGGAGATACTATATTGCCCCTAGGTGTGAATGTGTATGTGAATGTGTCTGTGTGTGTGTGTGTGTCTGCCCTGCAATTGACTGGCAACCTGTCTAGGGTGTTTCCCCACCTGAGTGCTGGAATAGGCTCCAGCACCCAGTGGCCATAATAGAAGGATAAAAAAAAAAAACATAATAAAAGGATAAAAGGTTTGGAAAATGAATGAAGGAATAAATGTCTCCCCTTGCCATTGTCACATCTGCTAAGACATTCTTGTGAATCACGTGTCTTGCTTGCATACCTTTTAATAGACAGAGTTTTGTAATTAAATTTAATTCTTCTGCCCATTTCATATTCCTCGAACAAAACAAAACAAAAAAAGGTAATTAGTCATTCCAAAAAACAGGCTTATCTGTGGCACACTGCGACAGTTTCAGTGCCGCCATAACAAAATAGATGGTCGGTGGTTACAGATGTGAAGAGTTGATCTAAATCAATATCTACTGCTGCATGAGCAGTGTCATCCTGTTATGTTCTCTGTCACAACAGACTAATGCGCTCCCAACATTCAGAGCAACACACTGCTGTCACTGTAGGCAAGGACAGTTAATGAATTCATAACAACAGCTTGTGACACATTTAAAATAACCCCACCACCACCCAGACTGTGGAAAAAACATATTATTGGCTACTGGTTACCAGATTGCATAAACCACATCACAAGCTGATTACTGAAAATAGTCCATCACTATAGCTCAATAGCGTAATTGGATAAAGAAAAACATGACACCCAATGAAGCAGAGGTGGGAGGTAATTAAGTATAAATACTTTGCTACTGTACTTAAGTAGATGTTTCTGTGCTTTACTTGAGTATGTATTTCTCTGACGAAATGTTACTTTTACTACCTACATTTTAACACAAATATGTTCTTTCTACTCCTTACTTTTTTCAAAACAGGCTTGCTACTTTAGTGTTAATACATTTGAGAGGAATTATGCTAATTTTTATTTTGCACTGCGCACCATCCCAACATCAAGACTGGTTTCAGAAAAGGTGATCCCTTGGTGTATCAATTTGTGATTTTGGGAAAATCCTAATCATTCTGCCTTTAAAAGATTTTTTTTAAGTTATCAACTCTAAGAACGATTGCAAATATGTTGGGTTTTATGCCAATGTAAAAACCATGAGCTTCTGGCCACACCCTCTGTACATGTAATCTTATATGCACACATGCACCACATCAACACATTACATCTCACAGTCTGATAGGCATGGATATAGGTAGCCCATATTACATTTAGTAACATGCATTACCTCAGCGGGTTGCTGCATCTGAATTAAGAGGTTGCTGGTTTAAGCCTCGTCTGTGCCATTTTCCAATTACTCGTGAATTTCCCCGGTGGGGGTCAATATGATTTCACACCATCTTATTTTATCTTAGGCGATTAAATTTTGTTGTATTTACACTTAAACGCATACTGGCTTGGCTTGTTGTTCATGTGTGAGCATTAAAACTTGGTGAGCTGTAGGCTTCCAGCAAAGTGTAGGTCTATATGTGCTTTCACCCACCTGAAAGAATAAATGAAAAGAAAGTGAGTTGGCTGGTCCTCTGTCGCTATCCTTGTTTGGTGTTACTGCCAAATAAAGATCACAGCTCAGACCCACCAGGGAAATTCACTGTAAACTGGAAAATGGCACAGACAAGGTTTGAACCAGCAACCTTTTGATTCAGATGCAGCTGACTAAACCACTAAACTAATGCAACATCACCTATTGTGAGTTATTTTTCTCTGTCACTGGCTTTGGCTCGTTCATGTGCACATTGTCAGTCCTTGAGAAAGCATGTGAATCACCTGGAGAGGTACCAAACCACACTTCACCTGCTGTGAAAAGGAGATCAATGTCAGTGGAAGACCCATCATCCAAGCGACTTAAATTTGCCAAAACTGAGAGTTTCACAGAAAAGGGTTGACGATGTCCTCATTAACTTTGTCATTCAAGGCCGGCAAACAGCAGGGTTTTACAACTCTTGTGTATCAGCTACAACCTGATGTGGCTGTAATGTCTCGCAGCACCGTGAAAAACAAAGTTGGGAAAGCAACACTGGAAATGAAAAAAATCTAAATTTTAGGCTGCCACGAGTGACACTGAGTTCATCGCTACTACTACTGATCACTGGACACAGACGCAGACTCTCCTTGGTGTCACAACACACTGGATAGAGTCTGAAACTCTGGAGAGATGCTCTGCTGCTCTGGCATGCAAACAGCTCAAAGGATCACACACCTTTTCTACACTCAATGGTGCCCTGAATGCCATATGTACAGAGTACAACATCTGTGAAAACACTGTATGCACAATGACTGACAATGGCTCCACTTTTATAAAAGCATTAAAGTATTAGAGTTAAATTAAAAATAATATTACAGAACCACTTGAGGGGGCAAGGACAAGTCAAACAGTAAAGAGAGAGAACAGGGAAGAAGAAGAAGAGGGTGAAGACATTTACCCCTTTTCCACCAGGGCTGGTTCGGAGCCGGTGCCTGACTTAGCACCAGTTTTTTGGGTTTTCCACCGCCCAAGCAGGGGCCAAACTGGTGCCAAACTGGTTCCAAACTGGTGCTAGGCAAGCACCAACTCCGAGCAGGGGCTAAACAGGAGCCAGAGAAAGAACCGATGACGCGGCCCACCGCATCATTGGTGGGCGGACTTACAGACTCAAACGGGAGCAGCGATCACTATAAACGTAAAGCTAAACATACTCACCGTTCGTTCCGACCACAAATACAATGGGTAGGCGGCAATAATTGCATTTTTCGCCTCTGGACCACAATGTAGGCTTGTAAACACACGAGCAGTATTTGCATCGCTACGGTGGGTCGTCCATATTTGTTGTTGTGATTCCAAGCAAGCATCTCACACACCCACGTGATCACGTTTTACGATGACGTAATGACGTGGCTCTAACTTGGCTCCGCTTGGCTGTTGGCCGATGGAAAAGCAAACCGGTTCTTTGTTGGCACCAGTTAAGCACTGGCTCTAGCACCAGCTCCGAACTAGCACCAGGTGTTTTTTGGTGGAAAAGGGGCTATTGTGGGTGTTTGGTTTGTTGAACCTGGTACCATGTTGGATGAAGATGACAGCCTGGAACACCCACTGCCAAAGCACCATCGCTGTGCCTGCCACCATCTCAACCTGGTGGCAACAGCTGACGCCTCAGAAGCAAATGCCGATGCAGCCTACAAGAGGCTCTCTTGCTCAGTGTTTTCAAAGTGCTGGACTCTCTGGAATAAGAGCGGAAGATCCACCACAGCTGTAGAGACAATCGAAGAACATTGCAAACTCGAGCTCTTGAGGCCATATGAGACAAGGATTGTGAGGCTCATGAGAGAACAAGGAGAAGGAGCCATTACAGCTGTGTGTAGTGCACTAAAAACTTCATTTTCAAAAACTCACTGACTGCAATATCAAGTAATCATATATATTAACACATGTCTCACAGCCAAGGATATCAGCTATTTTTAACAACTTCCCACTGAGTATGAAAAGTGCTACATACATTATTCACCTAAATCAATAAAATGCATTTTTTATTATTTTGTTTTTGACAGGTTCTGAGCCTGTGTTTCTCACAAAATAAGACCATGAGCCCATTTCCAAAGGTGGCCATTGTTCTTTAGGGAGAGGCCAGTGTGCAGACGGGATGGCCGATGCCTATACAATAACACTACTCAAGGCTATGTTCCAGCACCTTCCTCTAGGTTCTGTGGGCCTTTGATGGGTTCTCCTCCCGCAGGACCTGAGAGGCGTTCTAGACAGATGCGTGCTGATCCAGAGATAATTGCTGCCGCCATTCAGGACATGCTGGACAAGTGATGAAGGCATGCCTAAGACTTTGGCATTTGAAGTATCCATAACATACTGAGTATTTGTTTTCCATGCAATAGCAAGTAAAGGTCACATTCACACTTGTGCAAACAAATTTGCAATCCTGTAGTAATCCTCATTTCACAAAACATCTCAGCTTTAGGATACTGTAACCTAATTCCATCATCTAATTTTCATCCAGGTGTTACAAAGGTGATGTTTATTGGAGAAATCCTTCTTTGGTTTTGTATTCCATCAAAGGCCTGAAGCTTGAGGGAGCAACCTGTGATGCCTCCTGGTAACACTGCCCATTCTTCAAAGGAGGAGGACTTCTTTTCCAGCATCAAGCAGCGCAGTGTTCAAGAAATCACCAAGCAGCTAGAGTCCTACCTGGCTCGCCCAGCTGATACCATGGGTGTCCTGAAAACTTTCCCAGCAGTTTGTCTCTGAGGGCTCTAGTTTCGCAGACCTGGCGAGGCGGGGGCGTAGCGCAGATGCGCTTCGCCAACTGGGTGTGGCCAGGCGGATTTTCCAAGTTTGGTACGCCATGCTCGGTGGCGCAAGTACTCCACCGTCCCTCCTACCGGCGCAAGGGAGGAGAGAAGGCGTGGAGTGGGTTTGACACAGCTGATTCACATTTAACCAATCAAATGAGCCCCTGTCCTCGCCTTTAAAATGCGCTGCGCGAAGGCGTAATGAAAGTTTACACAGCTGACATGGAGGTCTATTGCCGCAGGCGGAGCGGAGCTCAGGAGACAGGCGCGGAGCGGAGACCGGCGAGCAGTGCGGACACGTCACCAAAACCTCACAGGCAGGCTTCCGGAATGTCAGGCACATGAACAATGCAATAAATACCGAAAAAAACACTATTCAATGCTACGATCACAATCAGCACATACATATATCTTCATATCAGCTGTCCCGTCACAACTGATGTCAGATGAAAGGAGATTGGCACCGTTTGTGCTGATTGTGAGGTTTTGGTGATGTGCGCCAGGCAGCCAAACTTCCACTGCGCCAGCTCCGCTCCGCCTTGCGCTGAAAGTAGACGTGGTTTCAGATGGCGAGCTTTTGGCGCACCTCGGCGAAGCCTTTTGGCACGAAACTGTCACTGCGCCAAGTTGAATCTGTTGACACCTCCCCCCGCTGCGCCGCCACTCCCATCTCCGCGCAAGTCCGTCTGCGAAACTTGGACACTGTCCGCCTCTCCTGCTTCGCCGGTCGAAACTAGCTCTGCCCGGGGTTCGCCTCACTGCGCCACCCCGCGCTGCGCCGGGAAACTAGGGGCCTGAGGCTCAACGCACCGCTACCTGCCGCAGCAGCCTGTGAGAGGCTTTTTAGCGCTGAAGAACTGATTTTGGACCTAAAACAGCCACCTTGATTCAAAGAACTTTGAGAACCAGCTTCTGCTGAGGCTGAATAAAAGATTTTGGTAGTCCTGTAGAGTTGAGGGGATTTACTTAAGGCTTAATTAGACCTGAGGTGTTTTGTAGTGTTGTTAATAATGTTTCGAGTTGTGTTTCTGACACTGAAAACTGATTTGCACATTGGAATGAAGTTAATGTTCATTATTTTCAATATATTGATTTTTTTTTTCATTTCATTTATTTGAGGTTAGATAGTTTAAGTTTAATAGTCTTCGAGTTGTATTAATTTAACATGAGGTTCAGTTAGCTGTGCACGTATTTGCACTTACTGCTATTACCTCATTCATAATTAACAGAAATACATGGTTCTCAAAAAAAGGGCTGTAGAAATGTCCTTCAGAGGGTTATGCTTTACTTTTATATTTACGTACATTTCAGAGCCTGTACATTTTAATTTTACTTGCCACCTCTGCAGTTGAACAAATTTATATGCCTTATTCCAGTAAGGGAATCCCAGTATACTATAAGTGGAACCACCTTTTATATGGTATTAATTTAATTATGGTTATGATAATCCTTCTTTGGTTATTTATGATTAAAAAAAAACACGTGTTTATTTTATAATTATAGCTGGGGTTTGGGGGAGTTTTTTCTTGCCTGCTATGAGGATTAAGTCAGGGGGTTTCGACCTGTTTGTTTTAAACATGTGAGCCTGTGAAGCCCTTTTAGACTGTAAAGAGTAATTAAAAATAATAATAAAAATTGTGAATTAGGCCCATTATTATTTAGTGTATTAAAAATGTATGCTTGAGTGTAGACAGTCATATAATTCAAAGCTAAATGAACAAGAACAAAAGTCAGTATCTACAGCATGCGGAGGTCACTGGGACAGCATCATGTTAAATGAGGATCTGTGGCCCAGTGTTGCTAGAAATTGGCTTTACAGTGAGACTTGGGACATTCTTAGGCATGTACATGTCTTGCTGTGGGCGCAGCCAGCAGGGAGCTCAGTTGTGGCTATCAACAATGGCAGAAAGCAGTAAGAAATGAAAGAACATGCAGGTTACCTAAGCCTCAGGCTAGATGCTGTTTCAAGGGAGACAGCTCATCAAGATGAGTGACAAGTGTGGGGGCGGGAACTTGACCAGCTGAGGGGGAGGAGGGCAGGACTAACAATACATTCCCTGCCTCAAAGCGAGAAGTTGCATATTGCAGCTTTAACTTACAGACCAGGGTCACAGAAAAAAAAAAAAAAAAAAAAAAAACTCTTCATACCTCCATCTATTGTCTCTGAACTGTGATCAGATCAGTGCAGAAGAGGGGTGATAGTGATCCTGCAGATTAACATGTGACGCCACAAACGAGTGACAGGCTGCAGCAGCCACTTGCTAACCTATTCCTAAATGTATCTATTTGTTTACTCTTCTTCATATGAGACCGCTTCTAATTTAATGCTAGTTTTTTTTGTTTTGTTTTGTTTTGTTTTGTTTTGTTTTGTTTTGTTTTGTTTTTTTAAAGTGTTGCAGGCACTGCAGCTCTAAATATCAAAAACATTTAAACCAGTCAGTGTTCACCGATGGCTCTCATTAATGTGCTGTTTCAAACCCTAATCTATTGGAGATCCCTTGGATTGACCGACTGAGCAGCTGAAACAGCAGGCCATGAATCAGAGGAAAGCTTTGACCGCCTGTTCAGTCACTATACTCAACTACAACCTGTAGCTCACAACACAATAAATGGAGCATTTGAAGAAAGAGCCAGTTTGGCTGCTTTCTAGATAAATACCTTTGCACCAAATTTTGGAGACCTGCTATTGATTTATTGCCTCCACTTCCTGTATTTCTGACTCAGTTACTCATACTCAGAGTGTGAATAGCACACTCTCATAGTTGTGAGATATGGAGCTTTAGGACAAGGCAAAGATCTCTTTCTGCATTTTCCTTTGTGGAAGTCACGTCTTCACGACAAAAAAAAAAAAAAAAAAAAATGCACTAAATGCATATTGGAGCCTAGAGTGGCAGTGATTGTTTTACTTTTGTTTGTTTTCATTTAAACGTTGCTATTTTGAGATTAATTATCATGTTACACCAAGATATCAGACTTGTTACATCGATATATCAGACTTATATCAAGATGTTTTCTTGTGATGGCAACTGAAATTCATCATTAATTATGTTATATCTAAAATGCTTGACTGAAGATATTGACTACATAAGGTAAATGATTTTAGATGGGTTACAAACTGTTGTGGTGCCACAGGTCAAGGTCAAGGTCTTATCAGGCAGATGCTCATGTATTTGAAAGTTTGGGTTCAGCTGGCAAATGTACTATATGTGACCTTCTTGGCTCTGCCATGAACACTGTGACAGTCAATAAAAAATACTTCCATTACGAGATTACAGCATAATTACTTATCCCAAGATAACAAACTAACAGGGTGTGTGTGTGTGTGTGTGTGTGTGTGTGTGTGTGTGTGTGTGTGTGTCACAACTTTTGTCCCATTGTTGCCTTCATGAGGGCTTGACTTGGCCTAGTAATCCTGATAGTGTAGCCACAATTTAGTCAGACTAAAGTTGAAGGTTATTTCAGAGGGATCATGACTGATCAGTAGACTTCAAAGTGGCAGACACTGCACTCATAATCAGTTAGGCCACCCTTATCTAATTAAGTCCTTATCTAATTAAGTTGTGATCTGGGGGGAAAAAAATGGTAGTGACCTCATGATAATAGGATACTTAAATAATGATCATCTGAAAACACCTGCTATCTTAAGATGCAAAGATAATTAAGTTGTGATATTGAAATAATACAAAAAAAAAAAAAAAAAGGCAACCATGCTTGTGCTTGGTTTCCAGAGCATACATGACATCCCTGTGATATGCATGAAAAATGTCACAGTACAACAGGGTGCCGGTTTCATCTTCTCTGAATAGATGCCAGGCAATGAATATAAATTGAGGAGATTTCTTTTATCAGCTTTCTAATTTTATTCGACAAAACATTTAGCCATGTCCATTTCGTCTCATGGCAAAGGGGAAACCCCTACTCATCCTGTCTTCACCTTTTTATAACATAAATTTATCTGAATAACCTCTTGTAAGCCTCGCAGCCTCACCTTTGGTCTCGCTTTGATCAACGAGGAACCTCTGATCTTGACCTGTATGGGTGGATAACTGGTGGGAGCAACAATAAATGGCCTCCCATGTGCAGCAATAACCTGTTTATGTCCCCTGGGCCTTCAGTGCTGTTTGGGACAAGACAGCACTTTCTGTGTGTGTGTGTGTGTGTGTGTGTGTGTGTGTGTGTGTGTGTGTGTGTGTGTGTGTGTGTGTGTGTGTGTGCCCAAGGTATTGGGGTCACTGTGCAATTTAGAGAAATGCCAACTGGAGCTGGCAAAAAAAAGAGAAAACAAAATCAAGGTGGAAAGTGCAGCCTCAGCGCTTTCGTGTTGCTACGTTGCTATGTTTTACATTTTTGCCAAAATAGGAGAGCAGAGGATGTCAACAACAGTGACAATTGTTTGGCTGACACAGTCAGAAGGAGAAAAAAAAGGAACTGGAAGTTGCTCCACATTTTATCATGTGGCATAGCAGTCCCATCATGTTTACAGTATAGTGCAGTCCTGAATGTAATGGACTGCTGTGTTTGCAACAAAGAGGACGCAGTGGCACTCGCTTATTGCTACACATCATAGTGGTGCATTGCTAAGCAATTAAAAAGCCATCAACTGACTCCCAACTAATTACCGGCAGTGTCATCTAACCTTGTTGTTGATATTAAATAAAGTAGTTGTCTGTAAAATGAGGTGAACGGTGCAAAAGCATATTCTCAATATGCTTTATGCCACGGACTGAACCAGGACCATATGCTGCTCTTCATTACACTGGACCCATTACTGCAATACAAATTAATTTTCAAACAAAAGAAGAATAAATGACTATGTCTAACCACGGTGCACATAATAAGACATGTAGTGAACTTTAGTGTGAATCAAGCACCAATGAAGGAGGGTAGCACTTGAGGGAGCTGACTACAGCGAGGGCCACTGATGCACAATTTGATTCAAACAATATAGATAAATGAAACATGATGGGACCATGCTTACTCAGTACCATATTAATACTCCAATACCATTACTTTCCTAGGTAAGGGTAAACAAGACAAATGACAATGTATCCTCGCTCATTTCATCCAAAGGTACACAATGTGAATTTATGATGTTTTAACATCATTGTCATCTGCATCTATAAACAGACTCAAGAGACTAAAAGCAAATTAAGTAGAAAGAATTACAAGCAAAACAGTATTTCATTTATCATATTTTGGTATAATATTTTTACAGCACAGCACAGTTGACTTAGGTTTGTAGATAAGGCGCTGCAAAAACTATTAGATCATTCAACAACCGTAAGAAACAAGGCATACATATTTATCTACAACAAGTTGTAATACTCTGTTATTGCCAGCAACAAGTAGGAGGAGAGTGAAGGGGAATGCCTTAGCAGTGCTTGGCTGACAGCGTGGCTGAAAAACATAAAAGCTGATCTTTAGTTACATGGATGGACTAAACTCTAGACCAGCGTCGCTCCACACAGTTATCATCAGCCTGGATATATGTGTGTGTGTTGGCGAGGTAAGGGGATTTTCCCAATCAAAACAAAATGGCTGCGTGACTTGACAATTTTCAGAGCCTTCTCAGTCGCCTTGGTAACAATGGATTGACTGGTATTTAGGTATTTGAGCATTTATTTATTTTACACCATTTATTGAGGTTCAGCTGAATCTTTTCAAGTAAGAGAATGCAACTGCCAGTTTTGGAAGTGCAGAAAGTGGGGAAAGTAATATGATCTGTAATCCAATGAGTAATGAGTAATTTGCTGCTCCCAGGCTAACTAGTGAAAAAAATACTTTTGAAATTAGTAGCAAGTAATGAAAAATACATGTTACAAGTTACAAGCATTACCAAATATAAATTCTGTCTGTTTGTCATTACTTTTGCCCAGAAACACTTAAGCCACTAAAGCTGCACTAGGTAAGGTTGCCATACAGTTACTCCATTTATCCAAATCAAACAGTAGTGTCAGGTTTTGATTATTTACTTTGTATCCCCAGGAAACAGCATGTAGAAAATCAAAACTTAAGAAGAAAAATCCAGACATATTGCAGAGAAAGCTCCACTCTCCACCTCCACCCCTGTCAGCCACCAGAAGAAATTTATGTCCCAGGAGTATGCATCGTATTGCATGACATCTGGGTTTAGAAATGTTCAAAATTCAAATAGTTATATCTCACTGCCATTTGGGGGTGCAGCATGCAAAGTTTCCTAATGCCACTTTAAAATACCTGCTATGACATCCCATAGAAATATCCTTTGGGTACTACATAAATATCAACTCAGTACTGAGATAGATACTTTCACAACATTACGGGGTTATAATTAGTTTAATATCTGGATACAGTGATACCAGAAACTCTTGATGCAAAGTGCAGAAACACCTATGGAAATACTTTCACCCACGAGAACTGCAGTACTTTGTATCTTTACCTCATTTTGTAGTGTTCTTTGAGGATTCTTCCTTCCTCTGATGAGAGTGCATTACTCCTCTTTATGTCACCACCTTTCAAAGCCCCAGTGCTCTTATCAGCAGCAGAGTGCTGATGGGGCATCCGGGCTTCTCACTGCTGTTGGGCAGCAGAATTAGTTTGGTTCCACTGAATAATGAAGTGGAATGTGTACCCAGTGTTCTAATTAAAACCCATGGTCATTCATCTATCTAATTGCTACAATGCCTTGCAGTATAATTTTGTCCCCGATGTACCATTCCACTCTCTGTTCTCTGCTCTACAAGCCTCTGCTGAGGAGTATGGCTCGGTGCCAGACATATAGGGGACAAAGCAACAACGACCCCTCAACACAATCTCACACACACTCGGTAACATATGTGCACTGACACTCACAGACACACACACACACACACACACACACACACACACACACTGCAAAACCTGCCACCACCATCTCATTTGTTAGAGCAGAATCAAAAAGATGTCAAGGTGCAAAAATGGTGTGGGTTGGAGGCTTTCATTAAAATGACAAGACTGGGTAAAAGCCTAGTATATGGATGGACCGAGTATGGTCAGTGTGCAATATTTTGGCCAGTTTGTTACAAAGACTGTCTGCGGTAATGTCTATAATGTGAATTCCTGGATATTAGATGCCCAACTGCAATTTTACATAGTTGGGTATCATTTAGATTTTTGTTGATTCTGGTTACGAATCTGTTTCTCCCTATCAATCTTTTTTTTTTCTGCAATGACCCATATTTCTTCTTTTCAGTGGCTTTGTAGCTGTCTCCACAGCTATATCTCTCTCAAAAAAAGCTGTCCTTATATAGAGAAATGGGGATATGCTAATGACCAATTGTAGTCATGCGCCTTTCAGTCTAGAATGATCCTGATTCACTAACATACACACAGGGGTAAAAACAAAAATGACTGGTATGCACGCGTTGTGAGTCCAGCAGTAATTTTGCATGTGTAAAGAAATGTGAATGTGGCACACTGACTCAAACTGCTGTACCAATTTGAAAAAGCAACAGCCAGTTGGAAAACTCCAATATGAGCACCGGCCAATGGGGACGGGCCAACATGCGGCCAACCAATTGTAGCAGCATCATCACTGCTACTGCTAATGTTTACCAGCGACGTCACTGGTTGGCCCACGAATCGTGCAAGTTCTCTCAGTGTAACTCAGCGATATTAACATTTAGGGCTGGCCCTGCAGGTCTGGCCATTTTTTTCTTTTTTTTCTGTATCATTTACAACTTAGTAAATACACTCGCAGACCCCACCGAATTTGTCACCATCATCATTTAAAACCATAAATAAGTCAAGGTATAAAATGGCTTGGGTTTCAAACTTGCAGTACTTAATAAAAGAATACATTCACCTTTTCCTTGTACATGTACATCATGCACATATACTGCGGAAGATATAACAAAAACCCAGCAACATCAGACATCATGTAGCACTGCCAACTCCAGCTCTCCCACAGACTCAGTGAAGTGAGAGTAGTGACATATTTCTAGCGTTCTGACGGCAAGCCTGATGCTGCCCTCGAGCAAGCAAAACCAACCACTACAAAATCTGAAAAAACAAAAAAAAAAAACAAAAAAAAAAAAACAAGAGCAGCAAGGTATCTTATTAGGTAGAAATATTGTGTGCATACAAACACATCTGCAGGTTGATATGTGTTCATATGCACAGTATGGAAAAACTTTGATCGCTTGAACAACTTTTGGATAACCACACTTTCCAATTATTTTTTTGTTTTGTTTTGTTTTGTTTTGTGTGTGTTTTTAACAAGCATGGTTTAGGAGGTATTGTGTGTAGGCAGTGGCAGTGTGGTGGGGAGGTACAGACATCCTAAGTAACTTTTTTGTGTCAGTGCTGCAATGGGAGTTTCGAGATATTCTGGTGCCTTAAAGTCAGAGCATTTTGTTCATTTTTAACCTTTCTACTCCAGATTGAATTTATGTCCATAAATGAAAGAAATGTATCAGAAAAAAATTGCATTACATCTTGTATTAAGTGAATTTGCTTGTGCAGCAATAAGCACAGCAAAATAGATTGTTAAAGACCCCCTCTGGTGAAAATTATTTTTTTTAAACCTTGTTAACGAATCCATATGGTGTTTTTCATATGCTACAAGACACATCAGCAGCAAAATAAGTAGTCAGGCTGAGTTTTTCCACTTTGAAACTGCAGTTTGCCCAAGGACAAGGTTTATGACCTCATAAAATAAGGAACCAATCCCATCAATTGCCAGGGTGCTGCTTTCCATATCATTAGCACCAACCACCAGAGTGTTTTATTTTCAAAAAATCAACAAGAACGACTTGAATGGCACAGCACAACTTTCACAAGTGTTTTCAAAAGATCAAAAAGATGGATAGATTATCACATGCGATACAAGTTACAATGGGCTGTGTGCAAACAGGCAGGGGAATGGGACTATTTACATATTGTGCACTGTTACTGTGCATTGTTATTGAGGGCAAATTGGACAGTTACATTTAAGCCATTTTAAGGCATTATGTTTATTTTTTTTCCATGGGAAAAACATATAAATATGATATTAATGAACAGAGATTATTTTTTAGGGCATTAATAGTTATTAAAAATCTTGCTGCACTTGCACTTACATAACATGACAAGGAAACATGTAAGACTGCACTTAAATTAAATCTAAAAGTTGGCTTAGATAATATCTCAGAGAGATGTATTTTCTTATAAAATGTTTTATCAGACAAATACATAAGTATATTTCACGATAAAGGACACCTAACGTAAGGCTGTCTTCGTGGATTGTCGGGTTTATTTGCATTTCCTTGTTTAGAATTCTTTTTATAGCTGTGATATAAAGCTCCATTTGGATGTCAAAGTCACACACACACACAAACACACACACACACACAAACACACACACACACACACACACACACACACACACACACACACACACACACCCCACCTCCCCGTTCATTTGAGATCATAATAATGAACTTAATTCATAACACACTTTATACCCAAAGCAGAAACATGCAGGGTAGCAGCTGTTGGCCATTAACTATTTATGGCAAACCTTCGTGCTCGAGAAGGACCTACTTGGATCTGTTTCTTGAGAAGATTGGCATCTGTCTTGCTCTCATAACTAAGACTTGGTTCTGTATTAGTTCTTACAAATTATTAACACAGCACACTCTGTTGCTTGACTCTGTTGCACTGCCTCTATATATCTACAGGATGTGTATCACATTTAACTCTGAAATAACAAGGGCCTCAAAAATGTAATAAAGCCATTACCTGTCTGAGGCAACATTGCCTTTAATGGTCTGTGCATTGTTCAGGAAACCATTGCAACAGTTTGAAATGCTGTCATGGGAACTTCAGTATTGTTCCTGAGGGACTCCATGTTTGTACGCATAGATGCCTGAGCAATGGAGCAATATGAGCTACTGTTCCTGCACTATTAAATTAGGAGTAAACTTCTCTAGAAGTCTGCATGGACAGTGCAACAGTGCAGCGTGATCTTGTCTTCCCCAGTGTGATTTACTGTGTGTGATTCCAAATTTTCCGGTCATGTAATTACCCATCGGTGAAAGCGTCGCAAAAATTGATTTATGAATAACGACATTCGGAGAGGTTTTGATCGCTTTACGACACCAAAAACAGCAACAGACAACAGACACACACATCTGGGACATTAAATACAAATGCAGTTATTATTTCCATGTTTGTCTGCACACTAACATCTGTGACTAATTTCTGTGTCCTTACCATCGCTATCTGCTGATTGTCTTTCTTACGTTACATTTGTTTTATAGAAAATATAACTGTTTAATGTGGGGAAAACATTTACGCTTCTTGAGAAGCGCTTGTTAATTTTATGGCAAATAGTGAGCCAGAACCCCCACTGCTAAACTGATATAGTTTCTTTTATCATTATTATTTTTATTTATTTATTTATTTATTTATTTTGCATGGCTATAATGGCACTCATAAACCATAGCACCATAACTAATATTTCTAAAATCTTGTAAACCAAGGATGTTTTTTTCTTTATTGACAGTCTAAAAAAAAAAAAAAAAAAAGACTATTATTCTCAGCCAATTTCAATGCAAAATACATGACTATTTCTGAAGTGTCATACATGTTTTGTGAGCGCTCTTAGTTCTCATTAGTCTTTTCACATATTTTATTTTGTCAGCCAAGAGGAGGACTACTCCTTGCAGTCATTTTGCCCAGAAGGACTTTTCAATAAATCAATAAATCGAGTTCTCTGAGAAATGACTCAACTATTGAAAGAGCAGCTAATGAAAACTGACATAATATTTGATTCATGTTCCTGAGTGCAGCACGTAGCTACCATGAAGAGCTCGTTCCGGTGTTACGAAGATCTTCTATGCGGTGCTGCTGATAGCATGATTGTTTCATCATAGCCAATCAGTAACACATAATTTGTGAGCATCATTCATACCAGTTAATTTCCAATCAATTTTCTGTCATTATCACATCAAATGTATTAGCTGTTAGTTGGCTACTTTTCGAAAACACCAGTTGTGATTTCTGCGATCTTCTCATAAATATTAACTTAGAAGAGCGTATGAATAATATCCGGCATACTGAAGGTAACACATGTCAATCATTTCAAATTCTGGGCGTTGCGTGCTTATAGCCCACAGAAAGGCTCTGTTTAATTCCGCAGTAAAAAGTCTCAAATGTGTTCGTTCACCCCGATGTACGTCTCATCTCTTTCATCTTTTAAATGTCACTGTATTATAAGCAATGCTCATGTTGATGTGTACTCATAAATCACTGTTAGCCAGAGGTGGCCTGAAAGCTAACATGCTGCTATGGGGTTAGGCAGAAACTCATCCATAATTTCCCAGGATGCAGGGTGAGGGGTACGGGCAAGGGAGGTTGCTCCAGCTAAAGCGCCCCACGCTACAGGGGGCACATGTTTACTGACAGTCCCACAGAGGCTGCGAACAATCACCTGCTACCGCGAGTTCCTTTAGGGGCCATGCTGTTACATTAATGCATGGGGCTTCATCTCATTATTCATAGCTGCTTCACTCCAGGGGGAAACTGTTAGGATGGGAGCCACTACAGCAGCAAATTCATACCGGGTCATCTTTAGCATTCCAGGTGGTATCACGCCAAAGGGAACATGGCCCATAGAGAGAGCTGTGTAGTTTTGTATCATGCAAAATTGAGAGAGAATTAATCCCAAAATAACGTTATTATGCTAAACCTGTGTGTCCTTTGCTTTCTTTTACTTGCTTTTAAAACTAGTCAAAGCAATTAAAATCCTTCAATCTATTAAACCAATAAATCAATAATTTAATGAAGCTCAAGACGTTATTGTCATTCTCTCTGAAGCAGCTTATTTGAACAACAACATAGCGGGGGCAATATACGATCTCCCTGTAGTCGTCTTGAAATGCAAATAAAAAAATATTGATACTTGCCATAAGCATATCAATCAATATTAATACAGTAGGGGAAATGATACCTTTGCTGCAGATGTGGCACGTAACGCCTAAGGGCCCATGCACACAAGGGTACATGTCAGAATATCACACGTGCTGTTTTTTTAATTGTTTCCCAATGTAAACATGCACGGGACAGGCATCCTTTTACCTTGCCTCGTGTCTCGCTGTTTTTAAATGCGGAGCGCTGCTGACGTTTGCGTTTTCCTAGCAGAACGGCATCCAAAGTTGAACTTGTGCTGAGATGCAGAGCTTATCACTGTCATTTATAAAACAAGCAACCGATCATAAAAGAGACGGGACGGGACAAATACTGACAGTAAAAAAAAAAAAAAAATCTCAGAGGAGAATTAATCACAGCGGTGTCATTCACAGCTTCATGATTTAAGATTTATTGAAGATAAAAATCTACCATAATCCAGTAGCAGTAGGGCCTCTGGAAGGGAGATATGATTCAGCTCCAGCAACAAGCTAACCCGCTTTGTGGATCGATATACGTAATAAGCAGCGATAGCCGCGATGTCATACGATGTCAAGCAGCAGTGAAACGCCGTCCTTTTCCTCCTCACTTTGAAATGACGTCAGGTCTGAGCTACAGTGAAGTCACATCTGTCATTTTTTTTCCCATGCAAGGACATCCACTGTGTGCAGGGCCTGCAACTCCTGCAATCATAAAGGGGTGTGCCACGCCATGTGTGCATGCTCATCAATGCATCACCTGACCTTGTACTTGTATAAGTATTAGTATCCCATTACCGAAAGGGTGATCTTCAAGATTCGTGCAGATTACATTGTGATCAGCCCCTGTTCACTCCTAGAGCTGGCATCAACAACATGAAGGGAGGATGAAATGTCTATTCCCCATCCCGTTTACCTTCAGAGTTTAAATTTCTCATTTCTCACTTTAATCTCCCATGTCAATCTGAAATCCTTTTATCTAGAATGAGCAAATGTGGTGTCAATGGAGTCTAATGAATCACAGCATAGATACATTCAGTGTCATGTAACCATTGTTGTTCTCTCTGACCCAATCAAAAATGAGCTGTAAGCTCGATGTGCAAACACACAACGTGGATTTCACTCCTCTATGGTATAATTTAAAATATTCATAAGTGATACACAACACTTTTTGGCTCTGTGTGGGGAAGCCATGTAAATTGCATAACCGTCTCTCAGTAGTATCCTGAAAAGATATAGTGAAATAGAAAAGCAACTCCACGTCCAGAAATGGCATTTATAAATCATTGCACCCATGAAGACAGGCAATTTCAAGCGTGATTTTTATCAATCCATGAGCTCTGCAAAAAGATGTACAGTGTAAACATTGCATGTGGATAACGTCAGAGGCCATCATCAGCAAGTGAAACTTAGTTTTATGACATACAACCAATACTATATATATTTGTTTTGTTTTTTTTGCCTGTTTGTTTGTTTTCTTTTACATTTCTCACTTACCATTTTAATTTTTAAAACCCTTTTGTTTTGCTCTAAGCGCAAGCTCCAGCAAACAAATGTGCCCGCTCCTATATGTTGTTACATATGTCGCGTTTTCTTATTTCACAAAGAAACACTCAAGGACATACACACTTGCAAGCTGGTAAGGAAATCCCAATGCAACTTCAAGGGAAAAGTATCTGACAGGTTTATTGGGGGGCTTGGAACCGGGCCCAAGGGTTCGCGAGAGCTGCTTAATACAAGATTGTTAGAGAAGTCGGCTGAACTCTTTGACGCCAAGTCTGGAGCCAAGAAAAGCCAAGCCCTCAGAGATAGGAATTGAGCCCTGTTACAGTGGTGAATATTTTAGCACATCACATCAAGATAATACTCTTTATCTGTCTCGCTCTTTTACCCGCAGAATCCATTTAGGAGGTGTACCTCTCAAAGTCTTCTTGACGGCATCAAAGTCAAAGCCTGGGCTAATGGTTAATGCACACGCAAGGTGCATCTCCCTGCTGAGGTTTTTTTTTTTTTTTTTTTTTTTTTTTATGCTGTCAAGAGTCTTTTGTGTGTTTCCTCTGTCTTCAATAATCTAAGTCCTCTGCCTGTTGGCCTCTGGACTTTAGGGCGTTTAAAGGTCTTAATAGTAACAGTGTACATACTGCAGGGCAGGTGAGCATATGTGTGAACTACTTGTGCTATTAAAGACATTAGAGCACTGTACATATTTACCTTAAAACTGTCATGTGATCAGCATGTGTAATTGGCCCTGTGCAAGGCTGGCTGTTTAACTATGCAATGGTTATACTAATGAGTATTGCCGCAAGAGCATCCTGGTGTGCAGGGTAGCAAACGGCCTACAGCAGTCTGTTTCACCAGCATATTAATGTCTGTTATGAGGCTAGTGTTGGACTAAATATGGTGGCACATACACCTAAAAATATACCTAAAAAATAGAATCGCTTCAAAATTAGTGGTAGTTGAATCTGCGATGTCTCTGAAACACATTTCTGGAGGGTGGGGGTTGAAGTTTCAAATATACGTTTATACAGGAGTAATGGCTGTAATTTAAAAGATTAGAAGACCTCTAAAAGCTTGATGATTTAATCACGCTGATCTGGTCAGTCTTACTATAGATGAGCAATAAACAGGTTAAGAAGAAAAAAAATCTGCAATCTCCTTATTGCAGTATGCAATAAACAATTAAATCTAGCTGAAATTCTCTTTTCTGAGTTCAACTACTGTGTTAATGTGGTGCATTTCAGGCAGATTTGAAAAAGGCTTCACTTTATGGATTATTGCTAAACCCTGCACAAGGTATCTAATGATGTACAAGTACTGACAGTCAATATTGGATGACAATATTTAGTTTCAGCGAGCGGAAATATTTAGATTTTTCAAGGTGCACAGGAAATTGTAGTATTAGTGTTGTACATGTTTTTCATCTCCACGAGTCGGTACCTTCTGATGAGTCCTCAGTTGGGTCAGTACTACACTGAAGTTAAGGAAGGTATGGAATTCAAGGCCATCAGTCAATAAGCCACCATTTCAGACCGAGCTGTAGAAACTGATACAGCTTGGCAGTTCGATGCTACACTCCTCCTGCACAGCGAACATACCACACACCCACAGGTTTATAAAGGGAAAATTGGAAAGACGTATGATACTGTGCGGGTGTTGTCTGTTGGAGCAAGTGGCTCTTTTAGATAGAAGATAGAGACATTCATCTGTAATTTGTCCACATGACTTCAAATGGCATGTCCACAAGAGGGGTCAGCTGACTTTAGTCATTTCAGTCTGAATAGTAACAACATGGTCTGTGAAATAATTTGGATGACTGGGGCATTTTAGTGAATTTTTGGACTTTTTCTTCTTACTTCAGACTGCAGAAGGAGAGGCCATATTGTTTGAGTTGACCTCATTTATGGTACAAGCACATCACCACCCCACCATCTTATCTGGAATCAAATTTCCACATTAGCACATTATGAAGTAGTGTCTGTCATCTGTCATCGGAATACAGCCACTGGAAACATGATGGCTGCCAGGGAAGAAAGAAAAAAAAAAAAGCCTTTCAAGCATAATGCTAATGTATAACCTTTGCTTTGCGAGGAGTGTGTTTGGTGTCTTTCATCCACTTATTCTCTGGCAAAGGTCATAAACAAGCTGGTAAGAGTGTGCGATTACTGCGCACAATACAGCAAGCTAGGTAAAAATATAAAGTCTTCATTTAAAGAAGAAAGCACATGCCAGCATTAACCAATGAGCTCAACTCAGTCCCAGCCTATTTTTATCACCCAATTAAAGAAAGAGGGTAAAGATGAATGCCTACTCAAGGTGGTAAGAACATGTGCTTTAAAAAATGGATATACTGGATACAAAGGAGAGAGGCTATCTAATATTCAGGTGTGATAATCTTCCAGGAAGCTCTTGAAATTACATCTTCCAATTTATCGCTCTCTTTCTCTACATGTTTTGTGAGTTATACGTATTATGCTTGTTAATCAGATCACGTTTCCCCTCTTCCCTGCTCAGCCAGTTACGAAAGAAATGTGATCCAATATCTGAAAATGCGATTTAATGAACCTTTTCTGTGCCTAGTCCAGAAGACTAGGGATGTAGATTATTGTTATGAATAAGATCAAGCTTGCTTTGAGATAACGTCACTAAAATGAAGATGATGGTTTGAAAGCCCTTTAAGTGAGCTTAATATATCACGGTCTATTACGGTATGTACAAGCTTCCATGATCAAGGCAATGATCCGTTTTTTCCAAACAACCACACAGCCTGTGGTTTGAACATGCTGTGTGAGTGAAAATACATCGGGCTTGATTTGTCAACCAATATAGACGTTTCCACAGTGAACGCTGCTAATGTAATCTAGGACAGTCCAACATGTTAAAACATTTACACTACATACACTACAGAGTGCTCAAAGGCTAATGTGATTGTTTTAGACATGTGCTTTATATGTCACTCTGGCCTTGATCATGGTGAATACCTGGGGAGGCTGTCAGATAGCTTTTCCACTTGTCATTTTGTTTGAATTCATTGCTGTCATAGACTTGCATCAAACATGCCTTAAAAACCCAAATAATGACCATATTGTATGAAAATTGCAATGTTGTTGTAAATATAGTTTTAAAGATGCTATAATGAAGACACTTTAGACACTGAGTGAAAGCACATTGGATGATTGATTTAAAAAAAAAAAAAAAAAAAAACCTAAGAGGCTATATAATATTTGACTCAAATATCTTTACTTTTGATGTGTTAAAGAGATGTTTATTTAATACCTTGAAGCCTAAGGCAGTGATGAATCACCAGAAAATGGTTACCGAAAAATTCAGAGCCTGCTTGGCCTTGCAAGCTGGACAGAATGTGGTGAGTTTATCACAGCACAAAGCACATCTGGGCCCCTGTCCAACAGGAGGGCTGCAATAAGGTGGATCCAAAGAAGTTCCTGTCAGTCCTATCAACTCCGAAGTCGTTTCTGTTGGCGCTGCAAAAGGTTATTTCTACTTGAGCAGCCCATAGCATACTGCATTTTCCTCTACTTCAGGAATTCTTAACACAATCATCGACTGACATGTTAATGCGCACACTAGCTGCAAGCAAGGGGGTAGGCTGCTATGGCTGACTATAGGCTGGCAACACCACCAGGTAAATAAAGTCTAAACCAAACTCTTTTCTCTTTTCTCTTTTCAAACTCTTGGTTCCAACCCGACTCTCCAATACCTGGACTTTAGGTATCAGCTGATACTGGGTAGAGGTGAATGCCAGCTGAGTGTAAAGTGTGAGGTATCTAATCTGCCTTGCAAGATCGAATGTCAGAAACAGTTCAAAACAGTTCAAAACAAAATAAAATAACCTTTGCGGTTGGCGGCTGCAGTCTACTGAAACCCAACCTATGGAGAAGTGCATGTAAACAGACATTTGAGCATAATCAGTGTCTGCATGTGAATGTGTTTTGTTGTCTGTATACGTTAACGTGCATTCACAAATGTTCTCGCTAGTTAGTGTGGCCACAGTGCGATGCCACATCAACTACTACAGTCGGCTTTATAGTCTGAAAAAGCTGCTGGTTCCAGTCTGAGGCGTAAAATCGGCCATTTTCCGTTGCTGGCCGATCAGTCGTTGCACCCCAAGTCTTGATCATCCAAGTCAAAGAGCTGCTTCACAAAACCACAGCAATAGTGCTTTCATCACAGTTCCTCTGTTTTCATTTTGTATAATCCCTTTACAGAAAAAAAAAACAAAAAACAATTGAATCTGTAATAAAAAAAAAAAAACACTGTTTATTACAGAGATGGATGGCTTCAAATCACTGTCTCAGTCAAATGGCCAAATGAGATGAAGATTAAAACTTTCAATTCGCATAAAGGAGATGTCAGATACCGCAAGTTATGAGTTTATTGAACTTGCTTGGATGGAGGCCATATTTGTAATTATTTAACATACATCACGTCTCTCTGTAAAGTATGTGTGAAAGGAAGATAACTTTGTAGCCTCGATTTCTCAAATGACATATCGGGTTTTGCCTTCCTGTGGTTCACTGGGTGACAGACTGTTTATTCATGCATTAAGCCAAACATTTCCTATGAATTTGCTATGGGGTTTATGCCCTCCTGTTAACCTTTGGCTTGGGGAGCAAACGATCCGCATCTCCATCCTCCCTTACACCCACGGTGGATGATTCCAGCAAGGTCAGTCTTTTTCTTCTTATTGATTACTCTGCAGATCAGTGCCAGTGACCAATAAAATGTGGACCCAAGGACTACTTCATCCAATCGTCACAACTATATTTACGATTTGAACTTAAGTCTGTCTGTGATACTTTAAAATAAAGTGTTTTTTTGTTTGTTTGTTTGTCTGTTTGTTTGTTTCAGACACACATTGTGGAGAATGAGCAAATTGAATTCTGTGTTTATTACTGAGGCTGTAGTTTGCAGAGGTCTTGTACTGGACTACATTATATTGAGAGGTGTTTCTAATTTTTGGTCCTTCCTATTTAATATACATGAGGGGGACAAATATTGGAAACACCTGTCATTAAAATGCAGTCCAGTACAACAGCAGCTCTAACTATGAGCTCAATGCCAAACATAGAATTGAATGAACACCTCTAATACAGCAGAAAAGGAAACTTTATGGCAGAACAGTTGGATTGGAATGTGTAGGTGGACCTAATAAAGTGGCCACTGACTATATATATCATATTGTTTCCTGTAACACTATTATAGCATCCCAGCCAAGTGCCACCCAGCTTGGCGCGAGTATTATTTTTTTTTTCAACGTCTTCAAAATCGAATACAACAATCAGACATGGTTCAAAAGCTACCCAGATGTGCAGAGTCTTGTGCCTCACTGCAATTGATGAAAAATGTGGCACAAATGTGGAAAAAAGTGGACTAAACCATCAAAATATGTGCTTATTCCACATTTTTCAGCTGAGTCTAGAGGGTCCTCTCTTAAATAAATTTTGCAGAATGCACCTTTAAAAAAATGTAGTTTGAATTGTGTACTTTCATCAGTACGCAATATACAGTAATAATATGAATACTCCTCACTTTATTGTGCTCTTAATCTGTGGGAATACTGACACTATCACCTAAAAAATATATATATATATACATTTGGGAAAAAAACAAGAGGAACCAAGAACAATTAATCAGTAAGAACATAAATATATAAAAATAATTTATTTTGTAAGAACTATATTTTGGGATACTGACACACTTTTGGCATCTTTACATTCTACTATTTATTTTATTTTTCATAAAAAGTGTCATTAGACATAAGTATGCAGTATTGTATATGTTCTAAATTATGAAGCTAAGTTGAATTCTTTTCTGAATTGTAAATAAATTATATTTATTTGCCTTATGTATTTGTGAGCAAATCTTAAAGTATGGTATCTCAGAGTAGAGAAATGCATCACTTTGTTGGCAATACCCTCCACAATGTGTGCAACGCCTCTCTGCAGCCCTGACCTTCACGATGATACCACCTGACCTCGCTCACAGGGGGGGTCAAGGCAGGGTAAACACTGCATCAAGTCTATTCAGCGATCAAGAGGGCACATTCAGAAGCACAGCAGCACCCGTTTATGAATGCTGGATTAAAGAAAGAAGTCTAGATGGAGCGGATAACTGTTGGCTACAAACTGAAAAAATGAAAAACAAGTTAATCAAATCAGAACTGGAAATTAAGTATGATGCAGCTAGGCAACCAAAATATGTCTAAACTACTGTTACAAATCTGCTCTGCTGAAACTTGCAATCCACAAATCCACATTTCTTCTAATCAATACTAACTAAAACAATCTGTGGAGCTGAGGAGGAGATACACTTCGAAGTTTCCTGACAGCCTTGAGGCGAGAGATAAACAAAGATGAGGGAGATAACAAAGATAAACTTTAGTGAAAATGTTTGATTGTTGAGTTGTTCCCTAACCAACCAAGACTTTGAGTTGCCTGGATACCAGCTGCTGCGCAGACAGCTAAGAGGGAGCAACGGCCGTGAGTTGCCTCACAGCTTTTGGTGACTGACAGCTTGTCTCTTTTGGTTGGTTAGTCTCCCTACAGCACTGGACAACAGTTGGTTTTTCAGTCAAGACTCAAACTTGCTGTGGGTGTTATTTTATTTATTTATTTTCAGCAGCTGTTTACAGTGGTTCATAAACAGCTAACTGGTTTGTAAAATATAAGTATTTGTAATTGATTTTTAAGGATGATTAACAGTATGACAGGTCACCTTGATGGGGTGGAGCTGTCTGAAACAGGTTTGTATGTGTGTGTGTGTGTGTGTGTGTGTGTGTGCGTGTGCGTGTGCGTGTGCGTGTGCGTGTGTGTGTGTGCATGCAGGTTATACTCTGGCTGAATTTTATTGGTTTTTTTTTTTGTTTGTTTGTTTGTTTTGTTTTGTTTTGTTTTGTTGTTTTGGTAGAGCAAATCAACTCATTTTGTGCTTACAAGAAGTAACTTCTGTATAAAGATGCCCACAGATGGGAAAGTGTGAGAATGAGTATATTTATCGTAACTATTCATACAGTCAGTACTTTAATTTCTCTACATTTTCCACAACAGAACATCACAAGATTCACTATTCAGTATGGAAAATACTCTATATTGCAGTAACCTTTTAGATGTTCACCCTACAAAGCAGCTTGGTGGTCCAGTTTCCTCCTGCAACAGAGAAAAGCAAAGCCTAACCTGTTGACCAGCTGTGTAAAGACCTGCAAGAATTTGTACCAATTAAGCTTTTGTTAAGGAACAATCAGAAAGCAAGCTTGAAAGGTCGCATGATCGAAAGTATCCTGAAGAACTGTTCATGCAGGCATTGAGGAAAGTTAAGAGAATCAGAGATTAAAAGAAAGAAATCCAAGCTCACAAAATGACTCACTTATGACCTTCATATGCTTCGCTATTCATGCACAAATATACCAATGGCATAAAAGATAAGTTGGCAAAAGCTGATATACATATAAATAAGCTTGCAGTCATACAAGGATCCCATTATTTACCCTACAGAGACTGTACATCCTGTAGTTGTACACACAAAAGCATTTGTCTGCTCTCACTAGTAGGAGATATGACATACGATCATATATTACCTATTATACTGCTCATGTTATTTTTTTGTTCATATCTGCATGTAATAAATATTGCATTTCTAAGACCTCCAGGAAATTGAAAATACATCTGAGTAAATGTAATTTCAAGTCAACAGCAGCACAGTAAGTCACTTTTTGTTTGGGAATCACGCAGAAAAACACTGCATAAGCCTTGAAATCAGTTCCTCTAAAGCTGAATGGGTGTAATAATGTAAAAATAAAATTGCTGTTAATATTAGAGGCAAGGTGGATTTTATGTACTCAGAAGTTTGTTTCCTGATGTTATTAATAAGGAGCCTGTTCACACTCTTCTGTACATGCATGTCTTATTGTCTGGTTTATGAAGAGTTTTGCAGCCTGATATTTTCACCCTATGACAATGTCGTAGAAACAAATTAACAGAGGTGTTCTGTGTGTCTAAATTTAAGATTAACATGTTTTTTTTTTATTATTGTGATTCTTCTCTTCCACCTGAAACCAAGGAGTCACTGACCTGTCAGATTTTGCTTTTAATGTAGGTTTTTTATGTTATCTTTTCTTGCAGTATTTGTCAATATATGGTGTAACAATGATGTAAGTCAATGATGCCATTCGTGTATTGTTCCAGTTATGTTTTACAATTTGTGTTGTTTATGTGTAGAAACAGAGAAGAACGAGGCTGTAGTCAATTTGGGACTGCTGGGTGACAATACAATGAAAGAGATATTTATTCAAAGGTAATGAATGACTACCTGTTAGTACACTAATTATACATCTTATCTGCTCCTCTAAATTAAAACTTAAACACATTTGCTTGTTCCTTTTTTGAGTGTGAGCCCTCTCTCCTGCTATTAACATAATCTAAGCTTTATCAAGATAGCAACTTCAGGGTCAAACAATTTACACAGCAGCCTTGTCTACGACTGGAGTAGCAGTGCTGTAAGGATGAGAGACATGGGTTGTTTCCATATGTTATTGGCAAGGCATTGAAAAGGGTGCACAAGTAAAGTGTCAAGACAGAGCAAACACAGCATAAATTATCTACAAATGACACAGGACCACAAACTCAGTTAATCAAGTCATTTTATGGGGGAGAATGAGTGATTCATTTGTGTTGCGAGATGATCAAGGCCTTCCAGGCATTTATTGAGAAAGTACATTGTTAAGCACTTTCTAAAGTGAGGTGGTACCAAAGCAGCTGGACTGGTTCTGCCACAGCATAGCTTCGCTAACAGGAAGATGATTGGGTGGGTACGATCAATTGCAAACTTCGCTGCCCTTTCTCCACTTTGACATTATGCAGGTCCTCAAGGGAGAGAAACTGGCAGCCAGTAAGCCTCTCAGTAATGCAGATGAAATGCTGCCTAAGAGTGGGAGCAAGCAGAGACAAATCAGACTCTGTAAGATGCTCTTGATGATGACCCGAGGAACCAGACCCAGGTTGGTTGTGACATATTTAGTTTTAGCTGGTACAGGGAATACATCCACTTCTAGCCTCTCTTAGTCATGGTAGAGATGTTTCCATCTCCAGTGAGATGATGGTTTCCAGGAACTTGCACAACATAACCATATTCATGGCTGCTCTGACAGGTTTGGCTGAAGTGCATTGGGCTCCAAATTATTGTCTGTGTGTGTGTGTGTGTGTGTGTGTGTGTGTATGCGGCACTACAATGCCGGCTGGGCCACCTCTCCTCAATGGATGCACTCTTAAGTGCTGATGATTAGGTCGACTGTGGCGAGGTCCTCCACAAACCTCAGGAGTCAGCAGGAGGAGTCATACAAGGTGCAGTCATGTGTGTCTGGCCACTAGTGCTATGGGGAGAGCACACAGCTGGAAGATTCTAGCAAGGAGGTCAGACAAGGGAGGAAGTGAGGAATTAAGATACAAGATCCAAGCACAAGACGCCAAGTCTCTTTGCTACTTTCCAACCAGCACAGTTGTCAATGTCCCATCCAGCGCTCATGCTGTGTAAATGGAAAATGCATTTTCGTCCATCTGGGCACCCATGGGTGTGTTGCTCTTAAAATGAGGTGTGGTCAGGTGCATTGTTGGTGCATTGCTATCTTTAGACAGTTGAAAGCGATTGTGTGGCTGATCAACAAAAACAGGTCAATGGCACGATTTTTACTGTTATTTTAAGGGTGCATTATCAAGATAGAAATGCGAACCCAAAGGTGCTTGTTACGGGGACACCTGCTTCACCTCAGGGAGCTTTGGTGGAATCCCACTGTTCTGCTTGCACACTTTCACTTCGCACACTAGCAGATCCATTTGCTGTTCAAAGGCGCGTTCCTTCTTACCTGTCAAAACCGCAATTATAACGGCAATTCCCCAAGGTATAAGTGCACATGGCTTTTAAAGGGAATGGGAGATGACACTCCAATTGGTTTACTGCATGTTCCACCCAAAACTTACCCATGATAAATTTAGAGACTAAGCACAACCCTTTTGAACTATGCACCTGGCTCAACAACCCCTTTTCCTGCAGTTAAAATAGCAAAAATGGACTTGGACACGCCCTGAATGCACTTGCACCATGCTTTTCAGACCATGTGCTTAGATCATTAGAACACAACCATAATGCTACGGCTTAAGCACCACAAGAGTTAATACTTTGAGCACATGAAAATTAGTCTGACCAAAATCTTGCTTTTCCAGATATTTTCATCAATGTGCCTGTTGTCTTTGTCTGAATGTACATCGCTGCATGGAAACAGCCTTCTTCAATAAGGCTGGTACAAGGATGATTGGTTGTTGGCTCGATAAAAACACTTTAGATGTAAACAGAGTCAACTTTAACCACTTTTTTTTATTAAATATCATGCCCAGTGTTAATTAGAACAGCTCAAGATTAGAACATTGATTTCACAGTGGTTTGTAAATATATTTAAAGAGAAATGTTGTCTATGGATGTAACTGTCACATCAGTGCTGTTTTGTATTAGGGTGGCATTCGTGAGTCATTCCTTAAATGTATTATGACACTTAGTATTCATCATCTGTAATGGACATAATCAACCAGTTGTATTCATAATAATCTGTGCTGATTTATTATTTAACCTCCACAGGTTTTATAGCTTTTGGAAGGAAAGCTATTAAATTCCACAAAAAAGTCCAACAAAAACCACCTCCAAAAAGTAAATTCAGCTTTTAAAGTCATATTTCGCTGAAAATAATCAGCCAGTGTTTCTCAAATAAAGTAAATAGTGCAAACTTGTAAGTCATTCTCATGCCAAATATAGTGTATCTATTGTTATACCTCTGTTTGCATTACACACTGAATAGTTTTGCTTAATATGCATGACCAAAAATTCATTTCGTAAACATGCTACTTTATCTCCCAATGATCATATTAGGTGTTTCAACAGTCCCTTATCAGGCAGAAATTCAAACAGCCATTCTCCTATGAGGTAAACAAGACTAGCTCCACCACTGATTCTTATCAACATGGGAGCAGTGTTTTTGCCATGGGCTATGCTCCCCAGATAACATGGTTACTTTACTATCCCTGTCCTTATTTTTCTGCTAAAATTATATTCATGTATGTTACAACAAAGGACAGCCTGAAAATAAGCATGTGATTTAGAGGGAAGGGATGGCTTGTATTCCCCCGTAACTAATGAACGCATTCATTTCCATGGCATTGTATCATTTACTTATACGACAGCTTTAACATTATTTCATAATCCACACAAAAATGAATATCCGCTGCTGCAGTTTTTGTCGTTTTATGGTTTAGCCTACATCATCTATGCAACATAATGAAATGCGGACATCCATGCGTGATCGTAAATTTTGGTTATGATTACATGTACAACTGATTGATTTCCAGCCAAATTCACTGATTGATTGTCAACATGGAGAATATTTGTTTGCACAGTAGTTGATTGCAGACATGCTTGGGGTCCTTGAACAGGAAGCAGAGGCATTGTGTGTGAGATGAAAGGAACAAACCCTCTTGTTTGTCCAACAGTATCCTGCTGCAGTCTAATTCATTCAGCTTTAGTTGTAGCAAAACCAATTGTTTTAACTAAACTGATTCTTTCATGTGATGGTCCACTTTACTACAATGACAATAACAAAAACACTACAATAAAGAAAATTGCCTCCAAACTAATTCCTGGTCAAGTGCATCTAAGGTAACTTGCCTTTATTTGCTGTTCTTAGTAAGGTTATTATCATTAATGAAAATAAAAAAAAAACCTAAATGTGAAAAAAAAAAAAAAAACATTTTCCTTATCTAAAATAAATTTTAAAACGAGGCTTTACACACACACACACACACACACACACACACAAACAATAACTAACTGTACTGTGTTTACAAAATGAACTGAAGAAAACTGAAATGGAGAAAATGTAATAAATTTTCATCTCTGTCAATTTATTTGGTTTTTCATCTGCCCTAAGTGAATGCATTTTTTAAATATGATGTTTTGTTGAGTTTTTATTATACAATATTTTTTCTAACTTTTTTTGAAGCTCGCCCCTGATAAATACCCCAAGCCTTAAACTAACACTGAAACTAATAAAAACTAAACTAAAACTAAACTAAAGCGTTTTCAAAAACCTAACTGCACAAACCTGCTTTAAAAACTAATTAAAACTAAATTGAAATGGAAAACAAAAAGTGAAAACGACATAAAAAATAAAAACTAATGAAAAATGCAGGACTGTAATAACCTTGGTTCTAAGTGATGTTTTACATGTTCATAACCAATCTCAAACAAGTAAACAGGTCATTCTTCATGAATGATGCAGGCTGCCCTCAGGCAAACCAGCAACAAAATGCATCATCCCTTCATGTTTCAACAAAACTGGACTGATTGTTAGCAGTAATGGCTTTTCAGATTTTGAAAAAATTTGGCCTTTAATTATCGAGTCCACATCAGACCAATCAGTGTCATTTTTGAACCACAGTACAGTGTCGATATCATAGCACTCCCCTTAGGCAAGCCAGGCTGATTTTTAAAACCGCGTAAATCGTGTGAAGGCGCATCATTCCTCCAAGCCTCGTCAAAATCAGACCAGGGGTGTCTCACATATCAGCTGAGACATCCTGTTTGACAACAGACAGATGGATGGATAGACAGATGGACAGACTGACCAGCCGGCATATGGCCATGGAAATTCATCTGCTGCTATGATATGTATCAGTGCAAAATTATGAATCTAGAAAGAAGCCCTTAGTCTTTAGTCTTGACAGACTGGCACCAAAATGTTGCGAGTACACTTGAGGTTGTTGAAAATATTCCACGTGTTTCTACTGATCCTGTCTCTCCATAACGTCATTTCACCTGTGTTTGCCATTTGTCCAGGGCGGCATTAAAAATATACCACCTAAAAACAAAGTGAACCTACTAATGCAATGTCCATCGCCTGTGGCTGTTTTTTTTTTTTTTTTTTTAAGTGTTATTACTGGGGTCCACACTTCAGCAATTCTTATATGAAACACAAGGCACTGCTGCGGAGATTTTGCACAGGCGGCAAGAACAAATTGAACCAAGCAGCTACCCTGGGGGAGGAATCGCTGGGACAGATGGAGCTAGGGGCTGGAGAGGCTCAGGCTAACAGTGATTGGTGGTGTTATGTGCAGATATTGCATAGCCATGCCCACAGAGATTGAGAGTGTGTGCTGCAACAAATGGGAATGTGCACAGACTGTGCTTGAACAGGGATCACTGTGTGTTAGTCGTCATCAAAGTTTTGATGCACACGTGGACAATGGTGCCTTCTCCAGGCCAGCCAACAGGACACACTGACAGTAGAGACAGTGGAAGGGCAAATGACTGACCTGTCCTGTCGACTGCCTAAACGATGCAAACCTGACCAATATTGTACACAACTTAAACTATGACAAATCTATGTGTTATTGGAGTCATTATTCGATCTATGCCCTTTCATGCCTCTGTAAATATATTGCACTTTGTGTAAGACAGTCCCTTTTTTGTTACACCAAGCAAGGGGACAGCTACTGTATGTTTGGTTCCTTTCCTATCTGAGTATCTAAACAATTTATACAAGCTGCTTACTATTTCTCCCATTTCCGCCCCAGGCCATTTATACTGAAACTAGTGCATAATCAAGGCTGTTATGAAATATTTAAGTGTGGTTAAGCATGTTTATGTCAGTTTTCTAATGAGAGGAAGATCTGCACTGAGATGCGATATAAAATTTCTTTTACACAAATTAAAGGATTAATTTGTATTAATTCGAAGGTTATAAGCTGTTTCAAACTGACGAACTTCTTGACACCACAGGGATACTGAAAATACAAATAATTTAAGTAACACAGTAAAACTCAAAGCAGCTAGGGCTCTATCCAGGCACTAAGTCTGCATGATATGGTGAAAATATGTGATGTGTGATACCTTGATGGATATTGCAGTGGCAATATGAAATGTGATATAACAAATATTTAAGCCATCCATTTTCATGAGCCTCTGATTAGATGTGTTGCAAATGTAAGCTCTGAAAATGAATCTCATAGGCTTGCTGTGTCTAAAACGAAATGTGAGATTATTTGGAATTGTTTAGCCTATAGGGTTTCAGAGCCTATATTTGTATCCTACTACACAAAAGAAAAATGTCTTGGAAATACCATTGAAACAATGGTCATAAGTACTATAACTTTTACACACACATCTTGCAGACATACACTTCTCAACTAAATGTAGCCCAGTGATAGCCTAGTGCACGTTTTCATACTGTCTCAGGCCTGCATTTGTTCTCAAATTCATCTTCAGAAGGTCTTGCAACTTATACTTGCATGAAAATCAAGGCAAGTGTATAATTCATACCAAATTAGACAATACTTTGGATTGCACGTAAAAAGAGCAGTAGTATAACTCGTCATAACGGTATTTCCTGGTAATTTTGCATTCACACAAAGTGGTGGTTGAGATCAGAACACAACAGTGATAACAGTGGTCTGTTATCAGCAGGCAAATGGTCACTGGGATGTGATGGAAATTGAAGTTTACTCAAAGAGGACAGTTGTTGTTTTACAGTGCACAGTTACCCTGCTGAACCCTCTTAAAGATAAAATGAGACAAACAGTTCCTTCAGAGTTTGCACATGAGTTTACTCACTCAATCACTCCAGCACAATCTCCCAGCCAAGCCAATGACCTGTACTAATTTCTCATCTTCTTCATGGGGCTTACACACTCGGTCCCACAAACACACACACAAGATTTCCACACAAAGATAAACATGATCCAAAAAAGCAACAACTGAACAATGCTGAGAAACTTTCTAGCCTCCTAACCCACAGTTCTGGAAATACCGAGCAATGAACCCATTAAGGACAGAGTCTGAGGATTAAGCAACTATCATTTTTAACACTTACACATACACACTGCACAAACACACTCCACAGGCTAAACTACAGGCTGCCCGACTCCTGTGCTCTTTGTTGTAATGGTTTGTGCACCTGGAAAAACAACTCCATGTTAACTATCCTCAAGCAACCACTAGTACTCACCTTGGATGTAGTTCTCACATTACCTCCAGATAATCTCCAATCAGATGTCTGAATTCAGTTCCCATGGGTTGCAAGAATCACGTTCAGGGTACGACGCGCATGCAGCTCTGCCTTTTTTTGTTTCAGTATTTTCTGTCAACGGGGTGTGTTTCCTCCACACTTGAGCCTAGTGATTCAGATGGTGATTCTCTGATTCTTCTCGCACAATTCATTGATAAGTGTGGGATTCATGGAGCATATATGATTGTTATATTTCTGTTGTTACAAGTGAGTTCCCTCTGATTTCAACATGTCTTGCATATCATACATGACAAAGGACAATTGCACCATCACATGAGTGCAATTCACTGCACATATCGAGTGAGGGGACTGTTGAAACTCAGGTGCACACACGGTGATACGGGCAGAATGCAAATAAGCTGCTCTAACTTGCACCGTGTCCCAAACACAAGGCAGCCTCCTGCTGCCTTGTTGCCTAGTGAGACAGCATCCATGGCAAGCACCTCTGAAGGACTCAGACAGACGACCAAGGCAGCGTACGTCATGCCATTGCTGCGATAACACATTTGACAGCTGTTGTCATTACCGCTGCTCATTACTGCTCCATTATCGACACCTAATTTGTCTTCTGCTCTGTGTTTTTTTTCCGTTTGAGATATAACAAACCACCAAAATTGAAGATAGAAAAGTCATAATTACATTTGTAATTCATCAGATATCTTAATGCAACCCAATGGGTTCGATAGAATACATATGAAATACATGTTAGATGTTTAAAAATGTAAATATTCAGTGACTTATTTCTCAGGAGAAAAGAAAAACTGAAGTCATAATAATTTACATTTATATACAAACTTTGCAGGTGTGTGACAGTTGAGCTTATTTGTCTATGCGACACAAAGGATTGTGGGATATCCTATCTAATGTAAAATTACATCTTTACTTGTTTCAGAAACCAGACCAAAGGAGGCACTGAATTAGGCAGCATTTTATACCAAACTTTGAATGGGACAGGATTTGTTGCTTTCCTGCTGCTGAGTTGGATGAACTGGATAACTGGCAACTGTTTGATGAACTGGATAACTGGCAACTGTGACGGGCTTGAGATGCACAAACCATTACAACAAAGAGCACAGGAGTCAGGCAGCCTGTAGTTTAGCCTGTGGAGTGTGTGTGTGCAGTGTGTATGTGTAAGTGTTAAAAATGATAGTTGCTTAATCCTCAGACTCTGTCCTTAATGGGTTCATTGCTCGGTATTCCCAGAAGTGTGGGTTAGGAGGCTAGAAAGTTTCTCGGCATTGTTCAGTTGTTGCTTGTTTGGATCATGTTTATCTTTGTGTGGAAATCTTGTGTGTGTGTTTGTGGGACCGAGTGTGTAAGCCCCATGAAGAAGATGAGAAATTAGTACAAGTCACTGGCTTGGCTGGGAGACTGTGCTGGAGTGATTGAGTGAGTAAACTCATGTGCAAACTCTGAAGGAACTGTTTGTCTCATTTTATCTTTAAGAGGGTTCAACAGGCCCAAGCCCAAGTCTCAAGCCCGGAGTTTTCTTTTGGTTTTGTAATTGTAATGTTAAATTCACAAATACAAGTGAGATCTCAAGAAGGATTAAATGTAGTAAAATTAATGATTAAATGTGAGTCCAAACTCAATGTCTTTTTTTTTTTTTTTTTTTTTTTTGTCATTTTGTTAATTAGTTAATTACATGCAAGCTTGAATAAATGAACTTGAATCCAATGGATTAGAAAAGAGAAAAAAAGAGCTTTGTGGTGTTTTCTTTTGTGATTGCACTCAAGTCCCTATCATGCCCTTTTGGCAAAGAACATCCAGGATCCAACAGGACCTGCCCCACATGGGGTGCACAGAGTTCAGCCTTTAGTGTCCAGTGGAACTATATATTGAAATTGAATTCATTAGTTTGGAACTGAATTGCAAACTGTATTCAGCCCTCAAAATCCAATTTCAGTTCTCGCAATTCAATTTCAGCTCTAGAAATTAAATTTGAATTTACTGAGACACACTGTACCACCTCATGCCACTCATGAATTCATTTGGTTTCAAATTCTCCAACAGTTTTTGGAAGAACTTATTGATCATGTATTTCAGCACTGATAGATACCCTGAGCAAGTCTGCTGCCTCGCCAGTTTGTCAAAGGCGCCCAGTTGTACATACTGAATAAAGAATCCAGAGGCTAATCTTAAAATGGATCTCCCCTTCAGCTTTAAGATCTTTCTATCCTATTTGGTCAAATTTTGTTAGCTAAATTATTTCATTGTTCAGAGGTTAGTTTGCCGCTCCCTGAAGCAATCCGATATTTGTGGGAGGGTGAACTAGAGAGAAAATGTTCGTCAGATTTCAAAAGTTATAGGAGTGCCAAACACCCATTAAATTAATTAGCCAATGGTATCCGACAGCTGCCAGTATTGCATTATGCAGCTCTAACTAACATATGGGCTACAGGACCAAGACAGAATCAAAATGTGATGCAAACGTGAAGAATATCCACAAAAATACTGATTTCAATAGATGCGAGGCAGTTTTCTCAAAGTCAAGGTCATGGATATATCCGTGTCTCAGTGTCTCATGGCCCCAGTGAGCATTCAGGTTTTCAGTTTCATGGCTGTATATTAAAATAGTTTTGTGGACAGAGCACTGTGAACACACAAATCAACACAGCAAATACAAAGCACATTGTTTCGTGTAGTATAGATGTTTTGTTTAGTATGCAGTAGCCGTCCAATGACTTGTCCACTTCTGCTTGGTATCACTAAGGTATTTGCCTGTCCCTTTTCTGGAAATTATTTTTATTTCAATTTTTAACCTCAAGAACCAAATAGCTGTGCTTTGCTAAAAGACCTCTCCAGATGGAGGAAAAAAAAAAAAAAAAAACATCTAAGCGTATCCAAACCCCCTAATTATCCTTTGGAACTACTGTTTTAGTGTATATGCCCATTTGTGGAGAAATAGTGTTATTGCCATCAGAAAAATAATAGACTCAGTAGATACACTGAAATTTCCCCTTAGTTGACAAAGACAATGCATTTGTTGGCTGTAAATGGTTCTCTGGACCATTAAGAGAGGTTTCATTTATACCGCCTGGAGGTTTGCATAAGAGACTGATACGCTTAATGATATACCCCAGACTACACCCATGCTGTGAGTTTTAAAACCATCTCCAACAAGAAAATTGAGGTTTAGTTATTACTCATGTTGTTCTTGGCTCATCCTGTCCATAGTGGCAGACAGATAATACTCACAAACACCACAGCCCTGAAATGGAGCATGCTTTTTGACAGGGCGAGAGGGGGTGAGAGCAGACCTCAGGGTGGGGACGTGGGTGAAGTGAGACAGGATTTAATCCTCTGAAACTGGGTTAACGTACTATGAAGTGTACCCTGCGCAACTCCTGAGCGTCGGGATGCCAAATTTGTACCGGATCTATATAGAAATGTTTGGGATGTGGGTAATCGCATAGAATTCGGGCAGGAATGAGAGAAGGGCGAGGAAACCTGCTGCCACTGAGAATAGATCCTGAATAGAGTCTGTCACTGTTAAGTGTGAGATTTTGGCAGGGGAAGCGTGGTTGGGCGCTGTCTGAAAGACTTTCAAGCAGCTGACTTTGACCTGAGTGTAAACAGCAATCACAAGATAATTCTGTTGTAAGAGTCGCTACATGTCAAATCCATATTTGTGGTGACTTTTTCTTCCAGTTGTTCATCATTTCACAGCTGTTTGTTCAGCTCTCTGCAGTGGTCGCACAATGGAAATGAAAGGAAAGATATGCTTTAATAGCAGGATTAATGCCTAACTGCAGCATAATCAGAGGGCTAGAAGCTTCTCTGCCACATACTGACCAGCCCTTTTTTTTACCTGACATCCAGAGGCAATTTGAGTCAGCATGCACATTTATGGTGGACTGCACTATCACTTATGTTTTTATACGTGGGCCATGGATTGTGCATAAGGCCTAAACTGAGGCTCATCTCGATCATTAGCACACAGCAGGCTCCCAACCCGCCCAAATTACACAAGACATTTTTGTTGGAGGTCAGTGAATTTTGAATAATGATGCTCAGAAATGTTGTGTAGCCAGAATGTTTGTAATGTATACATCATTGCAGAAACTACTTAATTACTGGTGGAGGTACACCATCCAACATGCGCCCGTGCAGGGGTGTACATATTTATCAGTGTTAGTCGTGTCAAGATGAAGGTCACTATAAAGGCATCCTAAAATATTCTTCTGTCCCTAGTTAATTGTTTTCCACAGTTGTGTTAACAAAAGGTCAAGTGTGAAAGAGTGCATTACCCTTTTGCTAAATTATCATGCAGCCAAAACACTTCACTGAGCTTTCTGTAACCGCTTTTTTTTTTTTTTTTTGCTTTGTTTTTTTCATTACAAACTACGCATTCCACTGAATATAGTACCTATTTACTGGATTACGGTGAAATGAGGATACACATACTGTAATTGTTCTCACAGAGCACACAGCAGTAGTTAACTTCAGTACCGACAAACTGATCCATATGCTGACTTCCCTGTTTAAGTTTGGGGTTTGGATAATGTTTGATAAGAAGTGAAAAAAATTATTTTGCATCTCTGCACGCTCTTAGCTTGTAAAAGTTTCACTTTAAGTTCACGGTGAGTAACATGGAATTCAAACTTTCAAAATCCTTAGTCTTAGTCTTTGCCTTTACTACTGTGTAATTTGCATTGATTGATAGATTGAAAGAGTAACATTGACTTATGATTGGTAGGTTGACAATTGCAGGTTGGGCTGACCACACCAGAGGTCAGGCAGCTGAGTGAACACCAAATCAAATGTTCCTTAGGGTCCAAAAAAGCCAAGTCTGGGCCTGATTAAGGAGGACTGGCTGACAGATCAGACTGTATTGAAGATTTTTTTTATTTTGACAATGTATATATAATTGTACATATCCCTTATGTCTGTGTCTGTGTCTGTGTGTGTCTTGCTGCTGATGTTGACTGAGGACACGAGAAAAATGACTCATCCTTCCCGCATTTCATTAAGTATCAGTATAACGAGGTTTCTCCTAGATAGTGTTTTCCAGATAAATCTATTTGCTAAAATGTGAAATTGATTTATCTGGCAGATGCCCGCAAATTTGAACCAGATAGCTCTTCGGTAATGTTGTAAATTAGAGCTTAATATAAAGAAACAGTCTCTAAATTGTGCATTTAATACATGACTGCTGTCCTCTCTGGGTGCCCTGTTGCACTTCCAAAACAATGCGCAAAAACAAAGTCCCCTGAAGTGAGAGCTAACAAACAATAAAATAAAAATGCCTCTCTCCAGTCAGCCAAATATGAAAACAGGATTGGCTTGGACTCCAAAAGAAATCCATGCGGGTGACCACTGTGCTGGGACAATATCAAAATTTGCCTATTGACAATATTCTTTTGATGATAATAACCATGCAATAATATCATTGTGGTATCAGTAGAAAAGAAATTCAGGTTATTGCAGGCACTACTGCATTTTCAATACAGGCCTCTTCCTTCAAGTTCCTTCCTTTATGTCTGATTTTACATCGCAGCTGCATTATACGTGTTGGGAAATAAAGGGTTCACATTGATTGAGCTATTACACAATTATGCCAGACATATATATATATGCCTCAGCACACATTACTGCACTTTGCCAGTTGTCAGTGGTGAGGGCAGCTTCGAGAAGGCTGCTCAATTAGGACTGGCGCTGCTCTGTTGGAAATTCCCCTGCTGGTATACACTTCTGCCTGCTTGATTTTTTGTTTGTGTAAACTGTAAAAACATGGCTTCCACGCACAGTCAAGTCTATGTTTGTGAAGCAAGTAGCCTAATTAACCTCTCACTTCTTTTCTCTTTTTCTCTCTCACCACTTCTTTCTTGCAATTTCACTGGTACATTCTGCTTCAGTGTCTCCTTCTTGTTCAATAAAACGCTTTGGCTGTAAAGTCTAAAGTGAAAAGGGTGCTATAAGACTGCCCGGCCTGCGAATTCATACCATGAAACTGGACCCACTCCCTCGGCTTATATTGAAGTATATTCGCTTACCCCAGGGGACTCTCAGAACTGGCTCGCATAGCTGACTCTTTGCATGTGAATTATTTTTCTAGTTGCTTGTAGATTGAGCAAGTGCAGCAGTTTTGTATTAACAGGTGCACAATTTATTAGGTTTGGAAGTGCTACCATAGTCCTGGCTGGTAGGAAAGCTGATTAATGACAGCGGATGGACAACTGCCCAATTTTATCCAGGTTCGCTGAGTCTAAGGTTTTAGTGTCGGTCCCTCAATCAAACAGCAAGGGCTTCTTTCTTGGCTCACACTTTTGCACTGCTGGTCAACAATGATAGAGGGAGAAATGCATTGTAGAAGAGGCAGAGACACCAATTTCTTTACTTGCAGTAGGCTCAATACACCGGAGTGTAATGCAGCCAATAGGGTGCCTTCTTTGTCGATGGCTTTTTGTGTAACTTGAACAACCAGGCATGGCACACCACAGTATTGATCTCTTAACATACTCAATTTTTCACAACTTGAAAAACATGTAATTTTCCCTGTTGATCTCTCCACATACACAGGGAACTGAAAGTCGAAAGTCATTCTGGGATAAGACTCACTGACTGAAATAAAAAGGTAGACACAACAGGTGGAGGGAACCTCGACAGAACCCAAAAGGAAATTACAACAGTTCAGCCTGTAATAACACCTGGAAAACTCTGAACGTTACAACCTGATGATAAGTTACTTGTGTAAGAGTATCAGTGGACGCATATTTCCTTTGAAAGACAAATGCAATAAATGTAGACTTCTGTGTCCATTTTAAACCTTGTCTCCATGCACTTGTCATACTACACCATGCGTATTACAGTTGTTAGTGTTGTCATGTTGCTAAACTTTATTCAGCATCCCAGATCCTGCACCTGTTGATCGAGTCATGCGTCAAGCAGAACCAATATTAGATTACTGCTTTAGCCCTCCTGGTTTCAGAGTCTCAGTTTTATCTTGGAAAAGAAAAAAAAAAAAAAAAAGATGAGATGTACTGGGGCCGAAATGAGTCTTTCTTGCCACTTCTCACCCATTGATTGCATCATCAGGTGTAGGACTTGAGGGAGTGAATAAAGCCTTCCTTCAATATAGTGAAAGTACTGACAAGTGTAATGGCGTATGTATGGTGTACATAGAGATAGGGATGAAAATTGACATAGCGATCCTTAAAAGTTATTGCCCTTGGAAGAAAAGAACAGATTCTAAATTGTTCTAACAAGCAGCAACTTTTCATACTAGAGCAGTAAGTCAGGAGGCTCGACCACTTGGCATGGGTGCATCTGGCTTAAAGGGATGCCTTCACATTTGAAATTTTGGGAAGTTATCTTTATGCACAAAGGAGCTTTGCATCAGCTTCACTGATCTTCAAGGTCATTCCACTCCTGGCATAATTATGTTTGTGTAGTTGCTCAACATGCTCAGAAGAAAGTGTCTGATGTACATTATTGTATTTTCACAGAAATTTCACTTTTGTCTTTTTCCTCTCCTTCGTGAAAACGAGCCATTCCTCTGAATAGGGTCTTTCAACAAAGAGAAGGGCATGATCAGGGCACCTTGCTTTATGAACAGAGAAAAGGCAAGAGCACAAGCTGGCCTGTCAGATTTCCAATTTTTTCTCTCTCTTGTTCGCTCCTCTGTCTCTCTCTCTCTTTCTGTCTCTCTCTCTGTCTCTCTTTCCATGTCTCACTCACATTCGCACACACAAACACACAAGCACATAGAAATTTGAGGGGCATTCGAAAGCCCCTACAACAGAATCCTCCCACTGCGTTGATAACAACCTCCTGTAGAAAACAGAACGTCCTTGATCCGAGATTGCTCTGTACTTAGAAGTCTGAATCCTCTCTGTTCAAAGGCATTATTTCTTCTCCGGGAGACTTCATCACCAATCAGGGGAAAGAGATTAAAGGGTGCTTTATTGATTCATTGACAGAGCTTAGTCACTCCAACCTTCAGCGCCAATGTTATGGATTTGACTTAACGTGTAGCTTGAGCCTCAATTACATGAGTGTGGAGTGTGCACCTGTTGGTGAAGGGATCCATACATGTGGATGTGCATGTGCGCTCTGCTAGGATTCCAGAAAACATCGCCTTGCCTCACAAAATTGAGTTTGTCAGTCGTATAATAGCTCTGAAATGTGGTTGGAATGATTTTAATACAGAAAATCACCTTCATATGCAAATGAGGTTTAATGGTGTTGCACGATGGGAAAGTCATTCTGGGATACAGACGCATGTTTCTAACTTTAGAATGCATAAATGATGTCAAATCGATGTGCAACAGTGTTTTTGGGCAATATTTTTTCCATGAAAACATTTTATTCTATTCATCTTATTCATCTTCTCTATTCATCTTCATATATTCCTCAAAGATATTGTTTGTAACCCCTTATCTATGACAGTTTCATATTTCTTGATCTAGGTTTTGGAAAAAATGCTGGTATGGTATGACTGCACCATCCTAAAAAGAAGCTTTACTGACTATATTTTTTATGGAATTTTGTCATTATTATTATTACTGTTGTTGTTGTTGTTTTCATAATTTCAGAAAAAAGCATTTGATTGCTTGATAAGCCCCTTCCTCAGAAATGAGTAATTGATATGTTGTCATATCAATTACCCCCTTTGTGCATTTGTGCAGGGATTTTGGGTCATGCATTCAAGGTTTAATGAAGACAGCATGCTCTATCATGTTATAATGAAGCACATTATATAAGCAGTGCTTATACATAACACGCTATAAGTTGTATTTGCCAGTGGTTCAGTTGCTAACTCTATCTGGCATGCCAGCTAGCCCAATGTTATTTTATTCTGCATAAAGTAGGTGAGTGCAGCTGAACAACAAGGGAGTCAGAGAGCTGAGATCATATTCAAATACACTGATAATTAATTAGGTCTATATGTCACTGCCACAAATATGCAGTGTGGCTGCAGTTTCCATGCTTGTTATTCATCTTGGCTGAGCTCTTGGGGGTGCGTCGGTGTTGCGTGCCCTACCCTGCCGGCTGCACTTGTGAGTTGAGGCTGAGAAAGACAGGTGGAGGGGAGAAGGTTGCACTTCTCACCCTGTCAACAGTGCAGCGTGTCTCTGAACCAAGCAGCCTCTTTTTTCTATATCCTCTTCCCCTGCACTCTGCAGTATGCAGTATGCACCACAACACTTAGGTTTTTTTCTAATTACCCGGGGAAAGTTGACTGAGCAGACTCAGCAGTACTTGTTGAAGAGAGGGGACAGTGTGTCTCATTAACTTTCCCCCACATACTTTACCAGAGTTTCAAACTGGTCATATTCCACTCACAATTCCACTTGTTTAATCCCTATTTTACGTATCAGCGTGGTCCATAACAACATTTATATATTTATTTGTCTCGATCATTAAAGCTTCTATCGCAGAATAATTCAGGTCTTCCTTGTCTGATTTGGAAGTTGTGTTGTGTTTGTGAACCACAGCACCAACGTGCAGTCACAGATAATGTGCAGTTTCGAGTGAGGTGCAACTTTTGTGAAATTTGTAATCACTTGACTACCAAACAAGAATACATTTTGGGTCTTTACTGACGAGAAAAGCATCGAACACTGGCGCTCCGTGAATTTTTTTTTTTTTTTTTTTTTGGTGTTGTTGTTGTCATTTTTTTCAAAGAAGTTTGTCAAAAAAATAAAATAAAAGACACGGGAAAAGAAAAGGCCTCTGAGAGTGTTTCTGTTTTTGTTTTTTGTTTTTTCTACACTCCAACTGCTGACAGGTGTTAAAGACGCAGCACACAGGAGAAATAACAAGGATCTTGTTTCTCACCACTATGAAAAGTGTGGAATGTTTTTGCTTTTTTTCCCCACCACTTGCAGACAGGTATCTGTTTACACCATGTTAGATTAACTGATGGCAAACATCAAGATGAGGGGACTACACTGAGAGACTGAGGTCACACAAATTAATCAAAAATAAGAGTGGGGTGAAGACTGGTGTCTCCATTCCTCCAAGTCTCGGGAGGAATATTAAAAAAAAAAAAAAAAAAAAAAACTCCTTGGTCCGATCCTGAGTGACATAAAAAGCTAAATAACACCTTGCTTATTAATACTACAATCAAAGATATTTATTGTATGTTATCAGTGTGTATGCAATGAACAGGTAGAAAGTTAGTCTAAAATTATTCACCCTGGCTTCTCAAACCCATTCCTGTTTCTTCCTCTCATCGCTGTTAGGGAAGGAAGCTGCAGAATAAAGAGACTTGTTGATGCATTGAAAACACAGCACCGATGTTATATATGTACATGTAATAAGCTGTGGATGTTTCTTTTTATACAGCATAGCCATCGTGTAGCTTCATCAGTGTGACTGCATGTGCATTATGGGCATGCAAAACTGTTTCTGCTGTGTTGGAGGTTTGCATCGAGAATCTGTGAGCCGGTCAACCCTTTTCCATCACTCACTCGAGCCGCCTGAGCAGAGAAGCTGTCCAAGTACACTCATCAGCCAGCACGCCAAGAAAAACACAATGTGGTAAAATACATAAATGTGCAAAAAGAAATGTGCCATCATAATGTTCATGAAATTAGTTTTTTTTTTTTTTTTTTTGATAAATGAATTGATGAATTTTACAGTGTGTAAAATGTCATAAGAAAATCACCTTGAGTGCATTATTAACTTCTGCAACAACTTTTATTCTACCTAAAACCAAATTCTATTGCATGAATACTAAAAGTGATAACAGAGCATATATTTTCTTAAGAATGAAAATAAGTGTGCATGAGGTTTCCCTTTTCTCTTGAATCACCCAAATCAGCTCTGTCAAAGAGCAGGAGGACGAAGCTGCACGGCAGCAGAGACCGCTGAGGCCTGGTTTGGGTAAAGATTTGCTGATTTGGGAGTTATCACAACAACATTTGTCTAAATTAACAAGAAAGCATCAAAGCACTTGAAATACAAAACTATACTGATGCGACCATCAAGCTCTGTGCAGCAGAAAATATGATACCAAGCACAAGCTCAAACAGGCTGTTAAGTTGCCCTGAAACTGATCCTGGCTTGTTTAATATAAGATAATGTCTTGCAAATACCCACAACTCCAGGCTGAAACCCGATAGAGTGCCTTTTCCCAGTGATGAAATACTAAATCATTACACATAAAAATATCTACAGATCAAAGGGAGAGTTTAGTGTCATGAAAGCGAAAACTGTCAGTTTTGGATGAGCAAATGAAGAGGGTAGAAATAACTGAAACATTTCTTTCCTAATTCGTGCTTTCAATACCAATACCAAAAAAACTCTCGCCAAAAAATCCCAGCGAAGAGATTCCATTTAATGGGTGAACACAAGATAACTGAAGATGTCAAAAATAGAAGGGAGATAGAGATAGTGCCTCTGGTTCTACATCATCATAAATGAATAAAAGCTCTGATTATGTGATTAATTTTAAAAATAAAAGCATAGTGTATGGATGTTGTGCCCTACCTACACATTGACCACTCTCTTTCTTTCTATCTTTATTATTGTTTGTTTGTTTGTTTTGCATATGTGTATCTTCCCATAGTGGAAAAATTTTGGCTTGTTTGGCCAGAAGGAAGATTAATTTAGAAAAAAGCAGTTCATGCATTCTAATATTCTAATTATTAGTTTATGCAGTTTATTATCTCGGATATTTAACTTTAAATTTGGAAAAAATATTGGTGTACCTAAAAATACTGCTAGGCCTATTTTCTCAGCATCTCCGCCCAAATATGATTTAGTTTTCCTTTTCAAAATGCTTTGTGTGCCACTTGTGATCTTGAAAGGCTGACGGTTTCTTTCATCTCATGTTGAGTCTTTGCTGTGGCGCTGACATTTACACATTATGGCAGCTTCGGTTGCTGTAGCCACTGCTACTGTACTTCCAGCTCCCTGTCAAAACGAGAGATTTTGCTATTATTAGTGTGCTTGGTGATGACATGAGAAACTGCAGATTATCTTCTGATTTTAATTAATGAACAGTCGACAAACAGTGTGTAATTGTAGTTATCATGTACTTCGCAGTGTACATGCATCATGTTTGCTGACATGTTTGTGTTTTTTTTTTTTTTTATCTTTATGTGACCTTGGGATAATAGAAAGGTCTGATTGATTTATTCTTTCTTTTCATGCTATTTATGCACACAGGTCAGCATTTTTCAATCAGTGGCTCTCAGCAGTATGTAGTTAGGAAATCTTTGAACACGTTCTGTTCTTTTCGCTTCAGCGCTTTGGTTTTAGGTTCAAAGAAATGGGGATTAACAAATGCAACAGATAACAAACATGCAGTTAGACACTCAAGTACCAGACAGATAAGGCAACAATGAAAAAACAGAAGAGTCATTGAGGTTTTTCAAAGAATTTGTGAAATATTACCTGTGAATGCCCATCCTGGCACCGCACTGCAGCTGCATCATGACTTATGTGGCATATGTGGCATCAGGTCATTCCTACAGTGGGTTAAATTTCTTCCACTTGGGTTAAAACATGTCTTTGTTAGCCATGTATATTGACTACAAAACTACAAAAATCACAGGGAACTGATTAGAGAAACCAAACTTATGGTAAAATGCAGCTCTCAAAGCACCAGGTAATACTAACTTTCAACTGCTGAGATACCGAGTACAATGAGATATTATATGGACATCATGTAGCACCATTTATATCCAACAAAACACAGTTTATCCATATAAACCAACAAGTTCAACTTTGTCTCAGTGAGTAAAGTTCTATCTCAGAGAAACTTTAATCTGTGTATTATATAACCTAAGCTGTAGAGTAACACATCCCAGAGGTGATTTTATTAGCATGTGAAAGCAGGGACATCTTTATCTGTTCTCTGCTCTTACGTACTGACTGCTAACCATTTCCCATTTCCCTGTGCTACTTATATCCTTAAGAAACAATTATGAACAATTATGACTGTCAAAAAATGTAGCTGGAAATCCGTCTTAGATCGAACTTAGAATATTGTGGCTCATCTGTGTCTTTCTTTTGTCTCCTGCACACTGTGCCGGCTCATTCTTTCCACACTGTCGGTAAATTATTTGCTGTTGAACTGTCCACTCTGCCTTGAAAAGGACAACATGAACTGAGGCACCCCCCCCTCCTGAGACATTAGTGATGAAATGTCTGCATGCTTGTCATCGCTAATAGCCGGCCCCTCTGGCCCGACTGGGATCAGAACAGCATTTGCCTCATCGTGAACAAAAACAGAGGAATTAGAGGGAATGAGGAAGGAGGATCAGAACAGTAAGACATTGTTTTCCTCCAGATAAATAGCATGTTTTTAATCTGCCGGCCCCTCAGCAGCTCCTCGGTTCGCTCAGTCAACTGAAAACCTGTGCCAGAAACACATATGTGATGACTCAGCTAACCCATGAGCAGGCGCTGTCTGTCTCAAACTTCCCCCTGCATCTCCAACCACATTTACATATGACTGTAGGATCCAAAAGCAATTTCTCAGAGCTGTATGGAAAAAAAAATGGATAGGTATATTTGCATGCACAGACTTGCTTCATTATCGCACCGCCTCCTAGAGTCAGAAGTTTCTCTCGGTCCAGTTTCACACCCCATCTCTTCTTTCCCCCTGGTCTCTCCTCAGCTGTAAGGTGTCTTCAGCGTCCACTGTCCTGTCTACTGTGTTTAGCTGTCTATCTGCCGGGGAGACAACTTCCTCCCTGAGACCCTGTCATTGGTAATTATGGCCTGAGATAAACTCTGCTGGAACAGCTGGAGCCAGCCTCCAACAGACAGCGCCAAGGTCAAGCTCTGAAGGACACGCAGCAGAAATGGGCCACTTGAGGAAAATAACCGCAAGCTGAGTGTTCATGTTCTGGGGTTCTTTCCCCATAAGGTTTGAATTTATCCCTTTTTTTTTTTTTTATCATATCTTATATTGTCTCTATAACAACCTCTTTTTTACTCCAGAAATGATTACTGTTGCTCTTTATTATATGTACAGCCCTTTGGGAAATACTTTGTGATATTGGGTTGTAATAAATTTTAACTTGTCTTGGAAAGTTGTGTAATTAATTTCATGACATTTATTTTAAAAAATGCTGTTTTACACTACTTAGTGCAACTGTTCAACATATATACTTAACTGCATCATCCACCCTTGATTTAAAGACTCAACAGTAGCAGCAGAAGAAAAAATATGAATGTAATTTATTGTCAAAAGTTTAATACACTGCACCCTCAACATATGCAGTTCAATACAATTCAATTCAGTACAACTTTATTAATCCCTACGGGGCTATTTGATTTTGGGCACGGTAAAAAAACAGCCACAAAACAACCACTGGCACAGATGTAAATGAAACAAAGGCAATGTCAAGGTAGTGTGGCATTACAATGAATTATAAAATAATAGATTTACCCCTTAAAATTCTGCTTCTCCAGGTTAATATGTGAACTAAGGAGGCATGGTGTGATTACGTGGAAAAATACTTTGTATTGATAAATGTTGCAAACTATTTTCTGCTCAGCAGTTCCTCAACATCCCTGTTAGCTAGGCCGCAATAATTTAATAAAGCTTCAATTGAACAAGTGTTTGTTATCAGGGTCTTTATGCCAGCATCTGTGATGGAATAGATATTTGGCTCGGTACTGAGTCAATGTCTGTGCTTTAGAGTGCCGGGTTGGGCGGTACTTAAAGCTGGGAGCCGTAACTCTGCCTGCAGCTGACAGATAAAGTGAGCAGGTAGTAAATAATAAGAAGCAGCAGAAGACCTTGGAGGTGGCCCCTGAACTAATTTAATGTCCCCTCTTCTGAATTTAAATTAGACTGTAATCCAAGACTGCTTTTTCAAATCATGAAAATATGTTTGGACATACAGTATGACCATACTGCAGGACGTGGAGCCAACAAAATGTGTGGGCTGATGGTCGCCGCTGAGCAGCCCACTTTGCACAATGGCAAACAAAGCAAGAAATAAGATACTGCATCACAGATTTTGATTAATCGGAAGGAGTCTGGGTAGTATTAAATATTTATGGGATGAGGCTTTGTTTCAATAACTACAAAAACGTCTCTGTCATCAATCTTTGTCATTTCTCAGAGGACTGCTCTCTTTCACTTTGGAGCAATTAGGAACTAAGGCATATAGATTTCTATCTGAAATCAGTGGGAGAGAAGTAGAAATCGATAGTGGTTTGTTTCCTGCAACATTCAGAATAATAAGAGTGAATGGCATCAGTCAGAAGTCCAGCCAGAGAGGGACAAAGAGATCGCCAAGTGAGACAGACACACAAAAATAATCTGCCTCCTTCCACTTTTGTGTCTTTGCCTTCCACTTTATCATGCTTATGCTAAACTTCACCTTTTATACATTTTCTCCTGAGACATACATTTCAGGAAGTTGGTCAGCTACTTGTATAATTGTCTGAGAATATAATATATCCTGCATTCCAGCAGACTCTGTGTCCCCTTCTATATTCTGCTGTGTTTCTTGTGGAGCCATAGCTACAACTGTTTTGACTATTAGTTCAAAATTAAATTCGCATATAATTTTTTAATACTTTTTTTTTTTTTTTTTTAAATGAATGCAATACGCTCTTTGCAGTAATACACACAAAATGAAGAAGATATCAGGCACAATCTTCCTATTATTGAGTTGCAGCCACTTTTGCATAATCCAGATTTCAATTATCTCAAAGTTTGAAAGTCCTTCTCTATCTTGCCTATTTCTCCGTATCTACATCTCCTTCTTTGTGACTGGTATAGAGTTAATAAGGGAAATCAATAAGGCATTACGGCTTTTACCTTGACTCACCTCCTCGTCAGCATGCTCCATGAAAAGAGTGAGTCTGCTTAATATTTTGTACATTCAGTGTATGTCTGACTCATAATAAGGGTAAATCACCAAAGGCCATTTAACTAACAGGCAGACACAAAAAGGAATTAAGGGAATGGAATGAAACACTAGGAATTCAAGAATGCTGGCACATTTTAATTTTGCGGTACCACAGGAAAAAAATGATCATGCACAGCACTTATAATTACTTCAATAACACTTTAAAGGCTGTGTTAAGAAATTCTTTATTTCTTTAGCCTAAAGACGTATGTGTGAGGAACATCAGCCGCTGTAATGAGTATACCGGCCTTTGTCGACGGATGCTGCAATAGGCTATGGCATGTAATGGGGTTGTGTCATTATATTAGTATTATTATGCAAAAGAGATAAGTCAAAGTAGGGTGAGAGTGGCAGTGATGGCATTATCGAGTGTTCAGGTGGCCCATGGGAGGACGGCGAGAGGACAGTTGATGTTAGTCTCCCAGGCCACCTGCTGCCTGCTGTGCTGTGAGGAGTCCACTGACTCCCCCCACTAATGAAATTTGACATACTGGAGATGACAGGTGCCATGACAGCACTCTGGCAGGATACAGTGGGGGGAAAAAAAGTGGATGGGGAAGGGGAGGGGGTGAATTCTTATAAGTTATCACACCTGTGCACCCCTGCTCCGTTGTTCCAAGGTGAGAGAGTGTCTAATGGAAGGCGGTGGTGATTTCGAAGTCGACAGGTGATACATCATTCAGCAGTCTGTCCGCAGAGGTATGCTCTCAGCAGAATAATGACAGGTGTGATGACAGTCGCACATCTGAATAATCGTGTGGCATTAACGTGTGAATGTTGAATGGACCTTGACCGAATGTAGTTGATGCCTTCTGCAGCGAGGGCAAAAGTGTTCTGCACATAAAACGGGAACTGCTGAGAAAATTGACTGCAGAGGGAGTTTGTGTGTGTGTGTGTGTGTGTGGTCAAGCGAGAGCGTATATGTGTGTTTGCCTCTGGGTGTCTAATTGGAAGAAGGTTACTGTGTTTTAAACCATTTCTTCATTTGTGATCACAAGTCGACTGTAATTAATTTGCGCTTGCAGTTTTTTCCGAGTGACTCATTTGTTTTTCCTGGAACTTCACCCACAGATATCTCCTTTAACAAAGCCACAGCCACTGCAAAGAGAGGTATCACCACGGGCAACTAATGGGCATAACTGGATTGAGAAGAAGTCCTCTGATTTTTGTTGTCTGCCTTATATTCTTGCAGTACTCTTATCATCAGCGGTATACACATTCAAAGCAAAAGGGAGTCCTTGAGGCAAGCGTTTTTTTTCCATATCTGTGAGCTAAAGCTTTCTCCTTTTCCCTCAAAAGTTTTACTGTATTTAAGTTTGAATGAGCAGTTTGCTCCCTGAGTATGTCATAAAACATTATATATTAAATAAAGAAAAAGAAGAAAAAGTTTTTACTCTCTCTAAAAGAACTATTCTAAAGACAGTTAGTAGGATCAATGCTCCTCTCCTGTATGCAGCAAGAATTATTAATAAGTAGACACTTACTATGGATTTTTAGCCACATCTGCTTTTGCTATTGGTTCACCCAGTCAGGCAAGGGTTTGTGAGCAGGGCATATTTCAGGACATAAAGGCAATTTCTGAGCAGAAAGATGTGTACATATGTGTGTGTGTGTATATATATATATATAGAGAGAGAGAGAGAGAGAGAGCATCATGACTAAGAGAACTATGCACCATATTGTGTATCATAACTTAGCCATGGTAACAAGAGTAGATGGCCATACACTTCCCTGTTTGCTGATGCAATCTGGGCCCCACTTGGGCCCAATCGTCAGCACAGATTATCCTGTTGTGTGAATGAGCACAAGACTGCCAACCCTGGCTATTTCGCCTGATGCAATTTTTTCAAACTTGTTTGATTTTGTTGGGCCGAGTCTGATCGGGATCATGTGGAATCAAGTGGTACAAGACTCACCAACACTGAAAAATGAGAGCGACACTGGCAACGGCCAATGGGAATTTAGATACAGGGAGAAGAAAAAGATAATGAACAAGAAGAGATGTACTTTAACAAAGGTGACACCCATTCACTTAGAGAGTTTACATCAGCGAGGTTCCCAACTACAACTTGCTCCATACTGATAAGCCACAGGGCACTTTAATTTGGAAGAATAAATTCCAGTTTGCCTGATTTAATCCACATAGCTATCCAAATACAAATATAAAGTGAAAGAAGTATGAAGTGAAAGAGTGGTTGAATAGGAAAATGTTTTTCAATGACAGAGCTGGGTTGTGTGAGGTCGATGTTCATCCTGTGTCTGCTGTGAGCCTGCTGGAAGTGTGGTGGGGCCTGATTCAATCAGACATCTCTAATGAGAGGTGCTCACTTGATGACCCTAATGACATACCCCGTCTCACCAAAGGAAGGATGTCATGATCCTTCAGGCAAAACACAGCAGAAACGGTGATTTTATATCAATTTCTCCAAAAACTTCTCTCAAAGGGAGCACACCTCTAGGCTGACCTTAATATTAGTTCTTTTTGGGGTGGGGGTGTGAGTTTGGTGGTGGTGGTGGGCTGTTCTCAGCTTTTTACCCCTGAGAGTCTGTGTATGTCATTATCTGTGCACCAGTGATTGTTAATCTCTTTTACATGATTACATGCTATGCTGCTATAGTCCTGGCATCCCTCTACATGTCTCAGTGTATGTGTATCTGTGTACTTCTGTTTTTATATCTGACCAGTGATGAATGCTTAAGTTGTTGTGTGATCAGAAGTGCTGTCAGCTGTGGAAACTATCCAGTGTTAAATTACATTGAACAGACTGATAGAGATCACAGACAAATTGTAGCAGTAGTTAGTTGCTCAGTGTGTGTAAATAGCAATCAGCTTCCAGAGGTGCGAGCCGGCGCTAATGCAGTAGTATTTTAAGGTTACCTCATCATAGCTAAGTCAAGTTAAATATTTATACAGCTCTTCATCACCAGCGTGCCTCAATGGGCTTTACGGAAAATGATCCTGCCCAAATCTACCAAATAATCAGTCACAGAACAAAATGATGCAATTTGGTGTGCAAAAATCATGTTTGCTGTTTTTTTTTTTTGTTTGTTTTTTTTGATCGAAATTAACACCACATGGTGCATCTTGTGATTGCCTAGATGCAGTGATGCAATGAGGGCTCTTGGTTTTCAGTGTTAGTCTGGCTCTTCTTGTTAACTAGTCGCTCTCTGTGGTTGTATTTACCCGCTAAAGTCAGTAAGATGTTGGCTGATTGTCGGCTGACATTGTGTCTTTGTCCACATGCCATTCTCCATGTCTGCATGTGAGTGCTCAAATTATTCTTGCATGCATGTCATTAGTACCATAGTGGCAAGTTCATTTGTGACTGTAGCAGCTGCAATAGATCAGTGACACCTCTATCAGTGTCTTTCCCGTGTTTAGTATTCTACAACAGAAATGTTAGAAACTATAACCATACTTCTCCATTTTAAAACTATTTTCACTCCAGCTGCAGAAATTGCCTCATAAATAATACATGGACTTTTAGTTATTTATTCATTACAGCTGCTAGCATCGTTACAGATACATGCTTTTTATGCAGTCTTCAGTTTCAGTTTCTTTTTCTAGTCCCATTGCTCTATGACTTTGGCTCTCTTTGGCCTCACTTTTTGTCTCCTGTTAGCTGCTGGTTTGTCTCTTTCACTTAACAGATCAAGCTTGCATTCCGATGAATCTTGCATACTGTTTTTCTTGCCACTAATGGAGCATCCCATCGTTGGATTTCTGCCTGGGTGCTTACACCCATAATAAGCATATTAATAACACCTCAGACATTCTTCCTGTCCTGTTTGTTGCCTGGCTTTTTTTCTTTTTTTTTTTTTTTGGTTTTGGTTTGTCCAAAGAGTCAAGTACTTTCAGTCAAAAAACAAGCTGCAGTAATGAAACCAAAATAATAAGCAAGGCCTACACTGCAGTGACAACCAATCCCTGATGACTTGCACTTTACAGAATCTGTTGGATCAGACTCCTCCTCAGCAGGGGGTTCTGTCCACCTCCTTGGTCAAGCTTTAATCATCCCCTGACTGGACTAATGCAAATCCTTCCTAACCAGACTTGTGAGAAACCCTCCCCAACTCGTTTAACTTGCCCCTCAGCTCACCTTGTCTTCAACCCCCCAAAGTTAAAGAGCATTTCTCCTGCACTCCTTCCTGCACTCCTTTCATGAATTCAAAACCGTGGTGCTGGTATGTAAGGCTGCTAAGGCAGCTGCAACCAGATCCTTCCAGGCCATGGTCCAGCCATGCACGCCAGCCTGTGATCTGCTTTCTGACAGTTAGCTCTCCTTCCTATTCACCAGTCTGGGCACCCAGACTGGACTCTCCTCCATCCTGGCTCCCAGATGGTGGAATGACCCTCCCGCTCTGGTCAGAACTGCCGAGTTTTGACTACTGCAAGCTGAAAATTCTTCTCTTCAAAACAAAATCCCACATCACCACTCACCCTCATTTTCCTCCTCTAAAAAAAGCCTTATATGCATCCCTTTAGCTGTTTTTATTTGTTTTTGTAGAGCCTCTCTCACAAGAATACTTTGGGGCACTAAAGCTCTTACACTCTTGGTTTCTTGTTAAGTTGGTTATCTGTGAATTTAATTTTACTCTACTGTTGCACTCATTTTAAGTTGCTCTGAATGTGAAAGCCAATACCTAAATGATAAAAATGTGTAAAAATGTACATTCATTTCAGCAAGTATTTCAGCTTCAGTTTTTCAGCAAGGATGAATTGCTTTGGTGATTACTGAGGCAACTGATGTTTGAAGATGGCTGTTCATGAACTTCATTTGAGAAAATGTCAGAGGTTTTACAAAAAGAAATAGTTCCAAAGTCCAAAGCTTTGTTATTGTATTCTTTGATTGCCAGGCAGAGTAAATATTGTATTTTGACAAATTTCTAATTCTCCTTTTTACAATAGCAAGCTGTTATTGCAGCAAAATGTTGCTGCTACAAGCAATTATGGCTAAAGGGCTCCGCAAGCTGGGCTTAGTGAACTATTGTTAGAAGCATCAATCCCTTCAAGAATATGAGATTTAATGCATGAGAGGTGAGACTTTGCATTCCACTCTACAGCATGAAGCTTTGTCCAGTGTTTTTGTTTGGGACTAAGGTATTGTGTGTGCTGGCATGACAATTTATTCCTGGTCGACCTCATTTAAATTGTCCTGAAGATAACATGCTTAACCACGCAATGCTGCATTGCGTTTTGTCATATATTTGCAGCTGTTAGGAGGCTGTTTTTATAGAAATATATGCATTTCAGAGAGACAATGCTGCAAGTGTGATCTCATTTTTATGTTTATGTCCACATTGTCTTACGTCAGAAGGCTAGAAATGGTCCTGTCAGCGTTCTGCCTCCACAGGGGTCTTGTGGAAAACACTAGAAATGCCCTACTCTGCTCATGTCAGCATCCTTGTCAGTGTGGAAGCAATTAAACTGACCACACGGTACAGTTCTCCAAAACATCCTTTAAGAAACTTTTCAGTCAGTTACGGCCAAAGTACATAGGCTATAATATCAGGCTTGAAATCACAGTACTAAGCACAAGGAGCTCATACCATCACCTATAGTCCTTTATATCCCCTTGAACGATGTCAGCACCGACTCCTCCAGTCTCAGTCCTGGGGGAAAGCCAACATCATGAGCTCATCAGCAGGCAGGACTAGACCACTAGCCTCAGTAGCCCCGCTATCATGGACCACTTACAACAGTGAGATACAAGCAGTCGGTGCTGCCTCGAGGGGAGAAAAATGGGAAGAAAGTCGGCAGGGGGCAATTGAAAGACGTGCACAGTGCAGGAACAGCCACAGTGAAACTGCATTCTGGGAGAATCTTACTTAATCGATGTATTTCCTGTGGAAACATGAAACTACGGTGAAACATAAGGATGGGGGGAGAAAAACATGGTTTTAATTGATGGCACGTGTGGGGGGAGATATTGTTCCTAAATCTGTGATGGGTTTTTTTGGGGTGCAGTTTCTGTGTAGGACAAAGAAATCACCTCTTTAGATAATTCCTGTTTTCCAGGAGGGCAAAGTAATCAGATTTGATATAAAAATTCAATAGGTTTTTGTGTCTTTTGTTTTTCAGAATAAATTGTCAAATAGTTGTATAATATGATAGCTTGATATAAAAAGGCTTGTTGTTGTATTTCTTTCAGTGTAACTATAAAACCAGAAAGGCTCAGTGTTGAAGATACACAGCAAACTTGTCCTTGTTGATTTGTGTTGATTTTTCAGTGACAATTATTTTGTGTTGGCCCTGGGGCAGATTTTCAAAAGTATCAAAAGTGTTAAATTAATTTATGAGACTTAACACTGATACAGGGTTGATTTTTCAGAGTTAAATGGATGCTGACAATGTGTCCTGTTATTGATCTGGGGTTTTTCTCGGAGCCTGAATCTGTCAGTGCATTCCTGGGGCAAGTAAAATAATAATAAGGTAGCCTACCGTGATAACAGGGTACCAAGATAATAATACCTGTGCGCCATGAGGATCAGCTGCTTTCAGTTCATTCTGCAATCTATGACCTCTGCATGGAAACAAACAAACAAACAAGAAAAGGATGACCTCCTTTAAACAATAAATAACTAAACAAACATTTGCTAGAATTTGGGATCCTGAGTGAGTCTTTTTGTTGAAATGGGCTCTTAGTTGGCTAACTTGGCTTCCAAGATAGCCATTATGTACAGTGACATCCTCCATTAGTGTCGGATACTTCATATTCTTTATGTTGCAAGAAATGAAGATAATTGTTGGGCAAAATCAGATCTGGAAATAGTACTAAACCATCCGATTCACATAGAAATACAGTTTGCGATTTCAGAACCAGTTGACAATTCTGGAACTAACCTGTGCTTTATGAAGACTTTTGTACCCTTAATTATCTAAACCAACACCAAGTTGCTGGGCTTTTGATTGTCAATTTGTGGCCCAGAGTGTAGCTCCGCCCACTCCTCCCCCAACTAAAGCCAGCGCTCTCCCTCTATCACTTCCACCCCGCTCCTCTTCATCTTCATTCAAAGCTGCTCTGAAACCGGACATTCTGCAGATAAACGCATCCAAATTTCACATCAGTTGCACCAGCACCTCTGTGGCTCCAAGCAGCACCACATTGTCCACATTTCAAATTAGGGGTCAAATACAAAATAATCCAAGTAGCAGCAGGGCTGATTTTGTGTTTATGCACAGAGTTTGAGCTCTCAACACCCTCTAGTGGCCAGAAAATACTTGTGCTGTGTAAAAATCTACTTAAGTAAAATTTAAAAATTAACTTTGACTTTAATTGGAAAAACCTGAAATTACAGCACAGCATGTGCAAAAAGTAACTACTGTAACACAAAAAACTGAATCAAAGTATGTTAATATAATTACTTATTTCCTCCTTTTGCTTTAATGTGGACAAAAGGCAGAAAGTATGTGAAGTGAGTGAGCAACATTTTTTCACTCACGGAAAACTGCTTTACTGGATAGAATAGCACACACACACACACACACACACACACACACACACACACACACACACACACACACGCACACACACATGCACATACACCCCAGTACTAGATGTGTTGTGCTCAGTTTACAGATGGTACCCAAACATGCAAACACGCTGTTTGTTTGAGCTGCCCACTCCCTCCACCACCCCAACCTCCCCTTTATCTCTCTGTTATCCTCTATACACTTTGTCTGTTGAATTTATATATTCAGCATGTCAACATAGTTAGTGTCTACTTGGTTTTGTTCTCTATACTCGGTTGGCAGGCTGATGGCAGATGTCTGTTCAAGGCGGACAGACCTATGAATCCAGCAACAGATCTTGGTGCGGGTTATTCTTTTTTGGCACGTTTGAAAATGGAGTCATGATGCGGGCTTTCCACCATACAAACTGGCACTTCCATGGCTGGGATTAATTAAACTGTCGACACCTGTCATTTGATGTGCATTTGTTTAATGTGGTCCGGCTTGCCAGCTTGGGGGAGTTTTCAGTTTTAAGTACTGTGATTGGCCCCTATTGATGTCCATTGTTGTTCAGCCAGCTGTAAATCTTTGCTGTATAAAACTGAACCAATAGAAAGGTATTGGTGAGGACATGCAGTGTGGTGGTGGTGGTGGTGGTGGTGGTGGTGGTGGGTGGGGGGGATACATGGTATAAAAGTTTGCAGATGTGGGTGGGTGCAGGCGGCACAAAAAGAAGCAGGAGCTGTCGGGAGCAGCTTAGACATCCAGTTGATTCCTACAAATTTTTCAGCATGCTGCTTGGATTCACATAGAGAACACCCTAAGAGAGCAGAACCTGCACCAATAAATACAGCTATATAAACATTTGAGCAAATAGCTCATGGTGAGAGTGTTCCTGACTGATTTGAATATTGACTTGTTTTTCTTGCATTGCCTACTCATAAACAAGCTTATCTTGATGGCAAAATGTTTGTAATCGGGAGGCGTTTTACCCAAGATTTAACACTTTCCAATTATGGAGGGTGTTAAATCTTTAACATGCATTGATCAGATTCTCACTAACATATTTGAGCTGTGCTCACTTTTATAAGTGGTGGTGGGCAAGTAGGACAAAAATATCTAAGGCACAAAATAAGATTATATATGATTTCACAGGTCATATAAAAGATTTAATGCTGCATTGCTGGTGAGTGGTGTACAATGTGCACAATGGTCAGAAGTGTGTCAAGAGAGTGATTCAAACATTGCCTTGAGAGATTTTATGGTCATCTTGATGCCACTGGTAGATAAACTGCACCTCATAGAAAAAGGACCACGCAAAGAAAAAGGTACATGAAATGGAGCTTTGTTTGATGGAGAATTCTGTTGTAACTAAATTACAAAACTGAATAACATAAAAAAGCGAATTTCTGGAAATCATGGGGAACAAAATGACTGACACTAAAAATTGCATGTAACAAGTCACTCAGGACTGCAGCATATGTGGGATATGAGGTAGAGTTCTCATCGGGCCTGAAAATTAAGACCCGACCCGACCCGGGCCTGACTGGGCCAGCCCGAGGCCCGACCCGACCCGACTAATTAGCCGAACTTTAGGCCCGACAGCCCGATAAAGCCCGAAAAAAAAAAAAAAAAATCGCCAAATTCGCCATTATTTAACAGAGCCGGTCGGCCGCGGCACCGGGGCACCATCAGTCGGTATCAGGCGGGCCGGCCGCGGCACCGGCCAGCATGAGGCAGCTCACCTGTCAGATCCGGCAGACCTGACCGGTGGGCGCGGTACCGGATGGTGCCGCGGCTGGCCCGCCTGATACCGACTGATGGTGCCGCGGCATGTGCGGGTCAATACGGTAGCCTAGTCTAGAAAACTGGAGATTTTTTTTTTTTTTTTCTCGTGCGCCCCCAAGTAGGCTAGATTGCGCCCTGGGCAGTTGCACTGCCCATAGCAGAAACCGTCCCTGCTGCCGAGTCTGCCAGCACAGCCGGATACTGCTGCAACTCTCTCTCACTTGTTTGCGCTGCGCTCGCACAGCTGGTTGTCTGTCTGTCACTGAAAGTTTAGCCTCCAAATCCAATCCAGTCTCTCACTCTCTCCACCAGTCACATAAAAATGAAACGTCATAATCAATAACAGAACACATAATTCTATTTTTTTATTTAAAAAAAAAAAAAAAAAAAAAAAATCCCCCACAGAACCCGAAGCCCGACCCGACCCGCCCAATTCACGTAAATTTTAGGCCCGACCCGACCCGAAAATGTCGGGTCGGGTCGGGTCGGGTTCGGGCAGAATATGAGAACTCTAATATGAGGGACATTCCATCACCAAGACATTTGATATTGGTAACTAATTTTATGATTTCTTTATCAAAAAGTGGAGAAGCTACAATCAGGCATACAACCAAATAATGATATATAAAAGTGATAGTACAGATTCTTACCCATATAGTGGTATTTATTGTTCCTGATACATCTCCCAAGTTTTTATATTAAATCCTTCCCTGTTGCAAGAATTAATTTAGAACTAAACCAGGAGTGAAGGCTACTGCCCCAAAATTGAAAACAGTAGATACAGACTGGAAAAACAACAAGATTTTGAGTGATGATACAACGCTGAAAAATTGTTTTGAAGGACGGACAACAACACATGTTGGTTCTGGCTCTACTTTAATTTTCCAGTGCCTTAGCTTCAATAATGGCAGAACTGTTTTCTGCCGTAGCACTGCCACTGCATCACCTAGCAGGTTGAATGTGGGCCCAGAAAGATGCGGTGTGGTGTTGCAATATTGGGGCATTTGCGGGGATACAGTGATTTACAATGTATGCAGATGACGCAACCCTGTTCTATGCAGGATCTAAACCAGTGAAGGTTTCCACTGATAAAAAGAAACCACAAAGTACTCAGCATTTTTTAAACGACATTACTGAAAAAAACACTATACTGCAGTATATCTACATACCATAACAGTCATTCCACTTACACTCCACTCTACCTCCTTCATTTATTCAGCAAGACAAATGACCTGCTCTGCATAGTGTCAGGGGAATTTCTATGTTAATATGTGTTTTTCTATGTATTAGGTTAAATTCACAAAAGAGCTTTCCAAAGAGGGCTGTGACTTTGGTGGCTTTCAGCAAATTAAACAGTTCTGGGGGAAATGGTATGTAAGCTGCCAAGCTTCAGCAACTTGAAGTCTTGAACAAATAAATATAACGTAAAACTTCACACTGGAAAGACATTTCTTTGCTATGTCTCTGACAGCAAATATACAGGACTTCCTTTCTATATAGCTGCGCCGGCCTGGACCTGTGCTGATCTCTAGCCTTTCTTCCCTCGATGAGAACCAGAAGGGTTACGTCCTATGTCAGACATTGTGTCACTGGGGACTCATTGAAGGGAAGACATCAAGATAAGACAACATAGTAATGGAAAACCAAGTGTAACCTAGTTTACATCACCTCTCCTTGCAAGACAAGCCTGGCTCTCAAGACTATCAACATTCAACACTTTTTCCTAGATCCTGCAAAAATTTAGACAGAATAACAAACCAAGCTCCCAAAATATATTTCACATCAAGGATATGACCTTTCGATTCAATAAAATATGAATAGCAGCCTTTCATAGAATTATTTATTGTGCATGTATATTCATGTGACTGTGTATGTGTTCACATGTGCTTGCCTTCATGCATCCGTGTTCATATTTATGAATGTTTGCCACACATATGTGTGTGTAACAGTGCGCATACATCAACACATTTAGGACATCCTGTGTCATCATAAATATGAAACTGTACACTGTAAAAAGCACTGGTTGTTGTTGTTTCATTTCTTTTTCGCAGTAAATTAAGTCTAATTATCAAATCCATTTGTGTCTCAGGAAGCCTGAGGAACTCCATGCATACAAACAAGTGTTTTACCAATACAATGAAATATACAGTGTTCTCACCACATTCTTACACATATTTCTAGCAAAGCCCTGAGTTATCAATAGATGTAACTTTCATCAACTCAGCTTAAACTCACCAGGGCTACAAGAGGCCATGAAAGCATGATTTGCATTGCCTGATCAAAAATGTTAGTGACTATTTAAGGTCATGAATATTTATAAGAGTGAAAGCCCCTAAGTAATGAGTACGCCTTGCATTGATGTTTTTACTGTCATTTTACAATGAATGCCAGTCTGCTCACAAAGAAGCAGTTGCACAACCACCCATATTCTGTTTGCTTTCTTGCATTTTAATTGAACTCCCTCTGCAATGGAGAATAAATATAGAAGGAAACCACTGATGGAATAAACCACATTGTAAGATACCTCGGTGATGCCAACTCCTAACTGTGGGTCGATCCCTCATATTGTTATTCTCTGCTGAGTAGCTCAGTTGATATCGATGGCACTCACGAAAATAAAAGCCGTACAGTATGCATAATATTTTTCACTGGTACATTCTTTTGGGGGATATTGTATTTTACTGCGAGGAGAGATCCTTGCGTTGAAAATAAACAAATAAACACACATAAGTAGCTGAGGGTTTGAAGGAGGTACTATTTTCGTATCTGTGTTTACCTTCTAGATTGTCAAGGGGCCAGTTTTCTCCTCCTCCCCAAGTGATTGATCAAGAGACGTCTTTGACAGTTTGATGGGAGCTTGATTGATGGGCATCCCTGACTGTATCCCACCTGTCAAGGTGGAATGAATTGTCCATCCCATCAAAGATCACCTTTGATCTTGCCTGTGGAGATAGTAGAGAAGGCACAAGCAGAGGACTCTAGTGCATAGCATGAAATTACCTGACAAAGAAAAAAAAAGTGACTCAAACTCCCCTGTATCCAGTCAGTCAAGCATATTCTGTAGAACTGCTCAGTCTCAAGCCATTTCACATGTGGAGTTTAGTGTGATATGATTTGAAGGTATAATTAGTTCATTCAATAATGTGATGATAATTTAATACCTTGACAAGATGCCCATCTGACAGACGCAAACCACAGTCAAACCACTTTCCTGTAACAGGGAAACATGATTACTGCAAAAAAAAAAGAAAAAAAAAAAGAAGTTAAAATTATATCTGTAAATCAACCAGCAGTGAGCATGACCTCCTCAACCTTCAAATGCTGATGTGTAAATATGTAAGCAAACAGACTCAGAAGTGTAATCTGTTGTGAGAATTTGCCATGTTTAAGTTGTCAGGCAGACTTAAACATTATTATCCCAAAGGCAAATGTTTCTGCTCATACCAGAGCCCCTCTCCCCCTCACTGCCTGCTAACAACAAACAGAGGGAGCAGAATGAGGCTAGATGGATGACTTACCACTCACACAGAGGAGAGCTATTCATGGTTCCGCTTGAGAGAGAGTGACAGTGAGTGGCAAAACATGGAACTGTACTTTTAATTTGTGGTGTTTTTTTTTTTTTTTTTTTTTAACTTGTTTATTTATTGAGGATGGGGATGCATGTGTATACAAATTACATTTGTGCTTCCTTTTGACAGAAAAAATGAATAAATAAAGGCTGGATGAAAAGCATGCCCTAAATATTTGACTTTCATTCATTTAGCATTAGCTGTGGCAAAGTGTAGCAGATGTTTTTGTAGCTATTACCAGCGAACGAAACGATGCATTACACTTCTGTCTGCTTCTCGGATTTCTCTCAGCCCAAATAGCCATCTCAGTATCACATGAAAAAATACTGGAATTATCTGGTAATGTTACACAGAGACCAAATGGAGCATTTGCTTTGGGAACCATTTGTCATTGTCACTGCATATCATAGTCATTACGGGACTTACCAAGGTTTTTTATGTCAAATTCAACTCATTGCATCATTTGTCACAGTTTTTTCATCATAGTTTATCTATAGCCATTACAGTTAATTATGACTATCATTTGTCATACTTCTCTCATAGCCATTCCTGTACCCATTTGCATGATACTGCATGTCATAGTGTCATGGCCAGAGATCACAGCAAGTCATAATATTAAATGATATTTTCTTTGCTTATATGTAATCAATTTGGTAGTTTACCATACGGAGCTTGGGATGAATATAAAATCCAACTGTTGTGGACACTGATCCATCTATCATCCATGATTTTATACATTATACTACTTTTTTTTTTTTTTTTTTTTTTTTAATATAAAAATGATGTTTTTAGTAGCTGATAGCATGCTCCCCAATGCATATTGACCTAACCTTTACTGAAACAATATGAGAGACTTGTTGTATCTGCTTTCCGCTCTGGTGTATCTTTAGCTTCTTTTCAGTTCTTGGGTGTCCACATGCTTTAAAGAACTTGAATTCTGGGAGCATAGTCAATGATACTAAAGTGATTAAATGTTTCATGATGCTAAAAATGATTAAATAATTATTATTAAATAAAATCTTTGGGTTACAGCTCCATGGCCATTATGTGTTTTATTTGTGTTGCACATGGTTCTCCATTGAGGCATACACCAGTGAAACAGGCAGCCACAGGCAGCCTGCAAGTCTTATCTGTATTAAAATTTATTTTACCAGTGCTGTTACAACAGTTGTGTTGTATGTCCCCTGTTGTAATTATGCACATGTACTTTCTTATGCACTATACAAATAACGTTTATTATTGATTCCTTGATGGTTTAAAATGGTTCAAAAAGGGGCAGTAGGGAAGACATTTTTTCTAATTTTTTTTCTTCTTGTAAGCTAGATATAATTTTACATAGAATACATGCATTATTCATTTTTAAAGCCACATTCCCTGAGAGGATCATTTGGCCTGTGATCATGCCTTGCGGGGGAAGTTTATTTTTTATTGAAATAATCTCTCAGTAGGAGAGAAGTTGCCCATGTGAGAAATCTGATTTTCTGGCAATGCACCAGAGTGCAGAGGAGGAGTAGCGCAGAGGCATAGAGGTGGAGAGAAGAACTGTATGCACAAGCTTTCCTTTGTTATAGACTACATCAGACACGACAAACAACCCTTATCTTGTTGGGTGACGGCTGACTGCTACCACAAAGCCACTTTACAATCATTATCCTGACTACCTGATATTCTGGAAGCTATTGCACAGTTTGTGATCCTTAACTTGGAGGCTGTAGCCTCTGCTAAGTGTTTTGCTTAATAAGCTAATTTTACTTACAGTACTCCTCCCGTTAACCCTACCTCTCCATTTTCCTTCAACAATGCATTTCAGTTCTATATTGGTGTGTGTGTCTGTGTGTGTGCGTGCGTGCATGCATGTGCGTGTGCATGTGTTCATCTAGTGTGGCTGTAAACAATGTGCACTACATAGTTGCCATACCTAATGTGCTTGTTAGCCATCTTGGACTCCCCTGAGGCAGGTGTCCCTATCCCAGGACTTATTCATGGTGTGGTTTTAACAAGCACTGTCGATGTGAAGCTATTGAGAGCTTGCAAGATTGCAGTCAATGGCAATTTCATGTGCCACACAGAGTGCAAATGAGCCTCTGCAAATATTACCGAGGCCCTCAATCTATGTCAGTGACAGCGGGAAGGCTAGGGCACAATAGCCTCAGCCACTTAATACAATAAAATCAGCTACCTGCAGCCTTAAGGCTTTAGTGCCTGTACTAAAGAGAGCCAGCTCAACAATACCAGGAAAATGTAACCATGATATTAATCTGCACTCCCTCTGTGGATCAGTCACAAAGTAAAATGTTTGCTTAAGTAACTGATTTAGTGAAAACAGACACACACACACACACACACACACACACACACACACACACACACACACACACACACACACACACACTCACACATGCAAAAAAGGAAAAAAAAAAATTAATATCCCAAACACCTAATTCTGTTCTGCCCTTGCCCTTTTCCCAACGGGTATTGCATCCAGTCCCATAACGGTAACCTGGCCATCCACTCTTAGGCCTGGTTCCAGCTGTGTCCCTATTCTGGGCAAGGTTCTCTTAGATGTTGTTGGACTGGTCATAGAGGTCTTGAATCACTATTTGGTTCCATTATCTAATCCAGTTTGGTTTAGGTATCCACACAGTATTACTCCACAGTTCAATGAAGGTCACAAACCACTCCACCACAATAGGATCGCACTGAGTGGAGAAGTGGATGAGTTCAGGTATCTAGCGTGTTTTTCATGAGCAAGGCCAAGAAGGATTGTGAGGTTGATCGGGGGCATCGGCTGCAATAATGCAGGCATTGTGTGGTGGTGAAGAGGGAACTGAACCACGAGGCAAGGATCTCGATTTACTGGTCGATCTTTGTTCGAGCATTTGCTTGTGGTCACGCGCTTTGGGTAGTGACCGAAAGAATGTGATCATGGATACAAGCAGCTGAGGTAAGATTCCTTTGCAAGGTGGCTAGCTTCATTCTGCATGACAGGGTGAAGAGTTCAGTGATCCGAGAGGACCTCCGTCTCCAGCTGCTGCTCCTCCATGCCGAGAGGAGCCAGCAGGGGTGATCCAGACACCTGGTGGGCATGCCCCCCAGGGTGCCTTCATTTGAAGATGGTGTGGGCACAGCTGACAGGGGAGGAGACCTCGGGGTAGACCCAAGACACAGTGGAGGGACTATTTCTCCAAACTTGCGCTTGGGTGTCCCTCAGGAGGAGCTGGAGGTAGCTGCTGGGGAAAAGGACATCAGGGCTGCTCTGCTTTCCCTGCTGCCACGGTGACCCTGACCTGGATGAGCAGCTAGAAAATGGATTGATGGATGGGCTGCACTGAAGCATATATTTAAAGTACTTGTGATTTTATTGATTATTTTCAGTTTATTTTCACTAGTGCTATCTTTACATAGTGTGAAAAAGGAGCTCTTTTTTTTTACTCTGACGTGAACTATTTAAATTAAGAGAAAGGGAATTAATGAGATGAAGTCACACTGCCACTGTGTTATAGATGACTTAAGCATACAACAACAACTGTGCCGGAATATATACTTGAGTTTACTCTTCAACGTACATCTGACTCTCTCTCTCTGCACATTCCCTCAGAGCACTCTGGTGCTGTCAGTCATGCATGTCTTTGCATCCTAATAACTACCCAATACCTGAGCAATTAGAAATAAAAAGGGGGGAAATGGCCACATGTGTCTTTTTCCCAAACCAATACTTAGAAGTGTTCTTAGCTGGCAGCAGTCTAACCTGTTAAATCTGTAAATTTTAGATCAGCGCAGGGAAAATTGGATGCTGCAACTATAAATATGGAGGAAGCGTATGGATTTTTATGTAAGCCTATCCATAGATACAATGGATGTTGAATAATGTGGCAGAGAGAAAGGAGAACCTTAAAATAAGAGCTGCAAACGTTCATATACCATATGATATGAGACTGCATCCGCATGCCATTTCAGATAAGTCCATTAGCAGGTAGAAGGCTCTGTAAGTGTCATGATAGCTTCTCCATTATTCCTGGTGGTCCAGGTAGCTATGCCACTTAGGCTCCTTTGTGCCAGAGATGTGCACATCGCCTGGGGCACAGATGACCCCTGTGACTGATTACAATGATGAATTATGAAGTGGGTCCTGTTATGGGCTAGAAGCGCTCTTAATGGAATGATTTTCTTCTGCTTCGAATGTGGCAATGAAGTGATAGGAGTGAAAGAGTGAGGTACAAAATATATCAAGAATCAGGGAGAATAAGGAAAAGAGCATTTGAAAATGAAGACCTCTGTAAGGAGGGGGCGAAGAAACCCACTTCATGAATTAACAAACCCATGGTAATGGAGTCTAAGGTCTCATTGCTATTTGTGATGGAAGCAGCCATGCATTCACTCTCCACTTATTAGGAGGGAATGGGGAGACACAGTTCTTTTGATTAATACTCCTGCCTTTGTGGGGTAGGTGGGAGGTGGGGAAGTGGATGGGGGTGGAGTGGCATGAGGAGCAAAAAAAAAAAAAAAAAAAGCAAGATAAGATTATCCACGAGAGGAAAAAACATAAGCATCTATATCTGGGAACTGACTGACTCACTGCAGCAGGACAATCACAGAGATTTAGCAACTGGTCAGATTAGTAACACAAGAGGCACAGCAAAGCAAAACAATGGCCATGACTCATAAAGCACCTTGGCTAAATATACATACACAATATTCCGAGGCACCAGGCAACAGCCCGGGTATGCTGGATTTCTAAAAAAGTAGCAATGTATGTACAGTATCCTCCAGGATCGTTGCCACTCTTGGTAAAGATAGCCAAACAGGCTGTCGGCCAAAGGCAGACAACACAAGCTGTAATGTATGCCAACGAAATAACATAATGATACACCAAAACAATGTGATAATACAAGTAAACAAAAAATATAATTGTTGATTCAAAATCATTACGAGCAATGCTGTCTTCCTAATGATAAATAGCACTGCTTTGGTTACATCCCACGCATATTCAGTATAACAATTTCTAATATGGCCTGCAGTGGTTCATTTAGACCAACATGTGGAACCACGGCTCAGAATTATCTGTGGGACTTCTCTGGAAGGGTCAAGTGCATGTAACCGTGAAAAAAAATCTTGACAGACTTTTATATTTGTAATTCCAGCATCTGCACTGAATATTTCTATTTCTAGGCCATTACAATCCCCCACCATGCATGTATTGTTGAAGAGATAAACCCCTGATGTTTTGTCTCTGTCTACTTGCATTTCAGTCAAGTGACTACACAGGTCACTGGCGCTTTTGGAATTCATCCTGCCCAATTTCCACATATATATATATATTTTTTTGCCAATTCTTGTCCAAACGTCTTTCTGGACTTACTCTGACTGTTTGGAATACAACAGACAAAAATCCAACTGTTGAATAATTCTAGGGACATTATTGTTTCACGTCTGGTGTAATTATTATCTGAAAACTGTCAGCGGCTCTCTTAACTGGTTGCTGCTTATGTGACTCACACCAGGAATGAAACCAACCCATAGACTTTTTGTTGGCTGGAGGGAGAACACAATGCTTTGTATCAGATTTGACAAGAATAATCAAGGTGACTTAAAAGGAATATTACAAAAAGTCATGTATTTTCAGCATTTCAGTCGGGGACATATATACCAGATTTCATAACATTTACCTACTGTTTAAAGGGGTGGGTGTGTTTGAATTTTTTGGCAATTTTATATTATGAACTGTTGTCTAAAAACACAATTGTGACATTTAAGCAAAAGAAAATTTTGAAGAAATACTTAAGGCAATTTAGCTATTTTTTAACAAGCCATTCTTTCATTATTACTAAGCCACTGGCTGGTGATTGGCTGATTGTATTGGTGGCCCCGCCCTCCTCCCTGGCTGGCTAAAGCATGGTTGGGCTGATATATATATAACATTATAAATGGCTGCCTGATTTTTGATGAGGCTCAGTTTTGACAAAACAACTCCATTTTGCTTGTTTTTCTAGTTAAAATGTTTCCTGCAGTGAACCTCGTTAAATAGCAAGGCGTGCCATCACCATCTTTTAACATCATTAAACAACATCCCAGACAGAAACTTCCATCACAAAAATAGGAAAAACACATTTCCTGTAATAATCCCCCTTCCCATTTTGAGTTTTCAAAATTAGTCATTTATTATACAGTATCATTGTTATAAAATTATTCGCCTGCATTTCTACGATGTCATGGCATCACTAACTGAGCATAACACAAACATGTATTTGTCTCCCATGTTAGGATTTGTTCGTTTTCTTGAAATTCTCCAAAGCATAATACAGCACAAGGCTGCAAGAAAGTAGAATAATGTAGTCTACAGAGGGAAGATAGATATGCTCATATAACATGCACAACAGAACTAGGTTTCCTTGACATTAGTGCTGTCTATGTTCAAGCTGTAGATTGTAAATTATAAATGTTATGATTCATAGTGACTAAATGCCAGCCTCTGTGTGTGATATGCAGAATATAGCCTTTTCCACTTTTTGTTGTTCATGTTTTGCTGTGGAGCTCTCTTCTCCCTGTCCCCATTGACCCAGCTCTACAGTGTCTGGAGTAATGTTAATAGGTCAGTCCCAATCCCAAAGCCTTTTATGCTTTCCAAACAGTGAGGTACAGCAGCCGCCCTTTGTAGTCCTTGAAATCTGCCTCACAAATTTGAAACCAGCAATGCTTTAAAGGAAAATCCACCCTCTGACACTTAAACACTGTTTAAAAAAAAAAAAAAAAAAAGCTATTGTCCATTTTGTTGTTTGGTGGTGTATCTGTCTTCTCTGCTCTCATGGGTAACTGGCCAAACTTTGACAACGTCACATCACGTCAAGATATTTCCAGAGCAGATACAAAAGAATTTGACAGTGGAAAGGGGCTCCTTTCTACATTCATTTCAACAATCACACAGAAAGAAATTGCATTGTAGAAATGAGATACTAATTCCTTCATTGACCTTTTGTGAATCGCGTTGACAATTGAAATGCGTTATTTTTTTTTTTTTTTATAGGTTGAACTAGAAATTGCATTGTTATCGCTGTTGTTACCCTGTTCTCAAGGATCTCGCCTAAAATATCACAAACATGTTGAGAGAAAGAGGCTCCACTAAAAAATGGTAACTGCAACAATTCAGACAACTCATGGGATGCAACCACCATTGCAAAAATTGATGATATCTAATGATTTAAGGGTATCGGTCGATCAGTTTTAGTTCTAATATTGGATGTTGATGGATTCTAATGTGATTCAGTGAGCAATATTTGCACCCCATCCATCTTGTGGCAGGCAAAGGCAGTGACTTCTCCCTTGATTCTAGTATGACTGACCTGACAATAAACTTTCACTCTCTCATTGTCACTGTTGGCAGTCAATACAATCAATTTCCTTTCTCCTGACCAATTTCTCTGCGCCATCACAGGGTTCAAGAAATGCTGTTTGACAGCCAAGCCATCATTTTTATTCATTCTGAAGGCTCTGAAGAAAGAATGGAGGCTCTGGATAAAAGATGTGACTCATGCACTTCAATGGCGGAAGATGAATATTTTTATTTTCTAGTTTTGCCTCAAATACAATGTGCCTGTTGAATTAGCCTGTGTCTGACTCATGATCAAATGATGCTTTTTCTGAATTAAGAGAACGGAGCCGACTCCAGATGCGGTAATGAACACTGGGTCAGCCTTGAAAATACCCTGCTGGCAAACAGTGGAAATGGCAGAAAAGCTTTTTAACTCATAACCAAATCTCATCCTCCATCTAGCGAGCAACAGTTTGGTGCTCATGTTCACCTCCCTTTCCCACCTGTCTCTTTCAGATCACTAGTTCAAAGGATTTTTTTTTTCATGTGTTCACTCAGTTTGCAGTTTAAGAAGAGAGACTGCAGGTTAGGTTGTTGTTTCTGATTCTTTCCTATTTTATTTGATTCAAACTCTGTGGCTAGACCTCAAAAACCACTTTCAACAAGCAATAATACCTGCACCGCAGGTTACCATGGAAACACGTCACTTAAAAATAGACCTAGAGGAATGAAAGTTATGGGTAGAATATGCCTCCTAGATGTGCTTCAGGAAGGCTTATGGGTTGGGGTATACCTAAAAACAGTTTAGCATCTGCCACAGTAACAGTCTGAATGTTCCTAAACTGTTAATATCATGAGATCTTTGAAACCTACAAAATGGTGACACAATACACAATACTAAAATGTTTTAAAACAAGATTCCTTCAATAGCAGAGCACAATCGACTTGTTGAAGTGCAGCTAGAATTGGATGATTTAGTACCTTATCTAATTGTTTTGTCTTAATGACAGTAAGCTAAGCATGGAAATAATGTGCAATAATAGAGTTTTGTATTCTTGCATTGGATAATATTTTTTTTATATATATTGTCTCCATTGTCTTCTTGTGGGCATTTACAGTATGATGGACACTGCTTCGCTTACAGGATTTACATATATTGTGGCTCTCAAGATGCTTTAGGAGATACTCATTTCCCAGTGGGCTGTACTAATGCTCAGTTCTCAGAAGGCTGTCCATGCGCTGTGCCAGGAAGATTTTGATTCTAGTTTGTGGTATACTGTCATATATCTTCCCATCTTCAAAATACAGGCAAACAGCAGAGAGGGGAAAAAAGAAATGAAATAACTAACTAAATAAATAAATAAAAGAGTTCCAGTTCAAATGAACCCTGTTTCCTAACAAGAAAATACAGCACTGCTCTTTCCAGTTTTCCCTTGTGAGGGTCCCTTGCACAAACTGTACATTTCCTGAATGATTCCAAAATGTGTTTTGCTATTGCCTGAAATTCATTGAGTTTGCTGCCCTGAAGTGGAATGATTGTGGGCTGAATCACCAGTCACATTAAGTGTGTCCTGGTGAGGGGCGGTGCACGCACATCAAGCCATGCCACATGATAGATGTGCATTGAGAGTTCAGACGAGATGTTGGGCAAAACTGTGCCGATGAGTGAAGTGTTTTAAAAAGCACAAAGTTTGGTGGTGTATATCAAATCCCCATCGTACGGCTGGCACTCAAAATGTAACTATTATTCTCACCTGTAAAAGCAGCAGAAAAGTTTCATCTGCTTTCAGTGATGGAGGCTGCCATCACGTTTTAGATTTTTGGACACTTTGATCTGCATGAATTAGGACTGCTTTTCAAACAGTTTCGCAGGTCCCCATTCACACAGTTACTGTAACATCTTGTTCACTTAAATGATTCTGTGTTCATGTGTCCCTGGATGTGGACATGCATGAGCACATGGGTGTCGGTGTGTGTGTCCATTTCGATTAGCATTTTCCCTGAAATGATTCATAAATTGTCCATGTCTTGCTGTTGTTTAGCCAATTATATGTGATTGACAGGAAGAGAGAGTCAAGCTCAAGTGGGTAGGGGGCCTTAGGCTGTTTACTGATCTACATAAGGTTCACTATTTCATGGTAACAAGGAGAGAGCGGTAATTTGCCGATAACGAGGGAAAAACAACGCATAGCAGCAGGTACTTAAAAGGAGTTATTGAGACAACTATGAAGACACAAGCTGTGGTGCTGTGAAATAAAGCCTAGATGTCCTCGTCACTCTGAGAACAGAATGAAAGAAAAATCAGCATTCCCCATAGAAACAGACACAACAGCTATATTCAAAATGAAAAAAAAAAATAGATTTAATGTCATGCAATAAAGAATTTGAATATATGTGGGAATTTGCCTTCGCATTGTACTTCCTGATCTGTTTGAAAACAGACTCGGCAATCTTTGAAATCACCGGCACCCTTCGCCTACTGCAACATTTGAGAAGAGGAGCCCTTTATGTCTGAGTGCATTTGTTTTGTTTTGTGTATTTATTCTTAACAACAGGCGGATCAGCCAGACGCGGTGCATTATGCAATATCCTCCTTATTGGAGGAGGTCGAATGAGGTAAACGCAGGTGCCGGACGCCAGAAAGTCCGACGTGTGCAAACAAAACGCAGTCTCTCTTTCACTGCGATATCTATAATTGGACAGTGAAATCATTAGCACAAGTCCTTGGAGTCACCTTTTGACTGGCCAGTTCTACAGAATGGGAGCTCAAGAGGGACTGCAGAGGTCAAATCTTGATCAAATGCTTTGGGGTCACTGCTCTAGCGGTGTGAGAGAAGGCTGTTGTGCGAGGAAAACACATTAGCCGACAGACGCTTTGAAATTAGGCTCTTCCAGCAACCTGAAATGCACTCTGCTGTTGGCATATCTGGCCTTTCAATAGCAATTGCTCAGACCTTTAAACTAAACATCCAGTCTAAAACATTTCAACAGTGTTAAAGGGCCATAGCAGTGAGTTTGGCGCAGCATTTACAAAATGTACATACTTAACTTTCTGAAACTTCAAACTTTCTCCACACCGGTAAATTTCATCACCGTAATAAAGTCGTCCACGTTAGTTTTCCTCAAAGCAGCAGCACTGTTGTGTTTTGATCACATGAATCACTTGAAATTGTTCGGCATGATGCAGTCTCTCTGCTGGAAAATAGGATGTATTTTCAGGGAAATGCTCGCTTCACACAGCAAATTATTAGTTCTGTGGTTTATCAGTGGCAAGGGCTTTGTTAAGCACAGAAGCAGATCATAAGAATATGATGTGGGTGTTTCAACCAAAAATTTTAAGAATTTTGACTATATGTTGTGAAAACCAAAATTATAAAGGCTACATTACACCACATGATCACAAAATAATTCCTAAACCATTGGATGCACCCGATATAAAAAGAAACCCTCTCTGCAGTAGTTAAATACAGTAGTTGTTAACAATGTTTTTTCAACCGTCTTCTCACGCTCACATAACATTTGTAGCGTCTGTAAAAATACTGTGCCCAGTAATGGAACTCGGAGATTTTGGATACCAGCCCAGTGAGTCAATTTGGCTGTCACCCCACACCGCTTCCATTAATCCCCATTTAAATTTTGGCGGGTAAGGACGATTTGGCACAGACACTGTCTGAATTGTACCTGGAAAGAGAAAGCAGGAGAGGAAATTACTGTCACTGGCCATCACAGGAGCTGAGGACTGGGAGTGTAATACGTGAATAGTGGCTTTTTTTTTTTTTTTTTTTTTTTTTTTTTACAGAGAAGGAAAAAAAGAGCAGAGTAGTTGAAAGTCCTGCTGTGAATGCACATGTTAAAAGTCAGTCTGACTTCTGTGATGATACTGCCTTTGCCTTGCTTCTCCTCTCTGCATTGTGCTGCCCAGAAAGATAAATGGCCTAATCTCTCCATGACGTATGTTTGCAATAGCCTTCACTTATAAAAAATCCACATTTAGACTCTTACTTTTCATGTGAGGGGCAAAGGTGTCTGTGACAGGTTTTGCACCTGACAGACAGACTGTGCTGTAGAATAACGCTGAATATCGAGGCGTATTTTTAGCTGAAGATTACAGGCAAGCAATTGTCCTAATTAATAACAACTGGGTTTTGCATTTGAAAATTCAAAGAAACTCAATCATTCGGTGATAAGATAACTGCTGCCAGCATCAGAGGCCGGGGGACCAGCCAAATTGTCTGCCAAAATAGACCATTAGCAGCTCATCTACTGATCGTACCACATCCCCATTATCTCAACCAGCCTCTCCACTTCTCATGTAGAGCCATGTGAATCATCACTCACATCTCCCATCTTTTAAACCACTCATCTTTATTCAGCTGATCTGATTACATTTTGCATTTTCAATTAATGTTACAAAGAAAAAGAAGCTGATTTTTAGATTGCGTATGAGTTTGAAATGTGGACTGATTGTAAATGAAGTGAACAAGAGCCGGATGCATGGAGTAATGCTGGAGACGCTACGGTCGCCGTCTCTGGAGGAGCACATCTGGAGCCCCTCCAAGTGCCCTGGGGGTAGAGCTAAGAGGAGCTCCACTCCCCAGCTCCATCAGACGCAGCACAAAGAGACAGAGCACCTAAGGAGACCAGGAAGGAGAGCGAGAGACGGCTGGCACGGGTATGATTTGCACTGTTAAGCAGCTGTTCCCTCCCAAGCTTACTGTTTCATCAGCTCTCAAAGAATTACTTGATTTTTTTTTTTTTTCATCCACAACTGCTCACACAGATTCTGTATACATATCATATATGAAACTCCTATGACAATGCTTCAAAATAGTAGGGCAAGTCGATCAACAAAATCAGGAGATTATGGAGTTTAATTAGATCAGTGCTGGTGGCTTTTGGTAGAGCAATTTAAAGTGACGATGGTAAGTCCATACGAGGAGACAGACAAGTGGAATCGCCAAAAATCAGAAGGCGCTCTGACACCCATCAATTTCACTGACAGGTCTCACTCATGTTTGTTGTTTGGCTCGCTTTAAAAAGTGGTCAAAGAGAGGAGATTGAGCGCCTTGTTGATGATGGTGCGTGTGGGGTTGCAGACGGGGTGTAGGAAGCAATAATGCTAGGTTCAGGACATGCACAACATCCTTGGGTAGGGGCGGTGATGTGGAAAAAGGGGTCCTTTTGGAGGCACAGAAAAGGATGCCTCATTTGGATGCAGTTAATTAGAAAGGTTGATTGATTTGATGGCACTAGCAGGGCGGCACAGCAAAGTGCACTGGTCTGTGAAGGAGTCTACACTCAGGTCGATATTTACGCCTTCCAGGGAAGCTTTAATAATAACAACATTAAAGGGTCTATGAAGAAGTCTCTCTCCCTTTTTTGTGTGTTTGTCTGTCAGGTCAGAATCGACACAACAACAATTACATCCTTTTCAGCCGAATTCGGTTTACTGGTACCATGACTTGGCTCCGAATTTCTGGAGAAGCATTGTGATGCCATTATTTGGTATTGGGGTCCTCTATCAAAGAGTATTGATTTCATGTGAGAGGACAGAAACAACCGTTTTTTCATGAAATGCTGTTGCTCGAGAGATGTCGTCTGTCAAGAGGATACAAAATGCTTCACACTTCATGCCACATCGCTTTACCACTCGGGGACTACTCTGTATACTAACTACGCCTGTTGATGAGCTGCTCCTGCTGTGATCCTACTGCGATTACATTCATTTCATCACCCTGTATGTTTATCCCAGTAATTTCATGTATTTTCTTCATTTGTACTCACTCACACATTTGTATTATGATTCTTGCGATTATTGTTGAACAATAGCACCTCCCCAACTGATTCTAAATATACAAGGAGAATAATACAGTCAGTAAGCTCCCTGAATGCAGTGTAGTGCTATTTATCCACATTGTCTGTAGTGCACCGCACAAAAAAGCGCTGAAAAGCTATGGGGACCCAAGACTGTATTGTAAATATGCAGCAGGCTATGAAATGCATCACCAGTCCTAAACATTACCCAAACCTATGAAATCTAGTCATCACATACATAAAACAAGAAGAACATAAACATCCATACCATTACTGTTGCAAAACCTTGTAACTCCTTGTTATGGATATTTTCATGTTTTATTTCCAACTTCTTTTTTTAACCATTCATTTAGGCATCATGCTGTGGTGTAAAGGCAAACGCAGTAACTTAATTTTTCGTCAAAAATGTTACTGTCATTTTTGGACCGGTAAAGACCTTGCTTTATATTGTGGGCAAATATTCTTTGTTTACTGTTTTTTTTTTTTTTTGTGAGAAAATAGGAAAGTGTATGTGCAATAAACATTAGAGAAAGCAAGGCAAAAAGCAGTAATTTCACTGACTATGACTGTGGAGTTACTCTACTCTGCTTTTGTTTTCCACTGCATCGAAATGAAGTTACTGTTCACCCACACCACTTCTCTCCTTTTGGAATTTGAATTAAATAATATATATTCCCTTTCCCATTTCCCTTGTGTATGGTGTCCCTATTTTATTCACAGCATAGTACAGTATATATTGTGTTTGGTGTGAACATACTAACTTCAAGAAACATCATCAACAACAACAGCAAGTTTCACCGGAAAACATTTACTGGTATTTATTAGCCTGTGGCATTGTTATCTCTTTTTGCCCTCAAATTTACATTGCATCAATATCCAATCATTATAAAACAACTTTTCTATGAAGACCCACAACCAAGAGAGAGATCAAGTGGAAGTTACTGCTTTTTTCTTGTTAGTTTGCAGACTGTGCAAAGGAAAATATGTAACTTTCTGAAAAGGGTTAAATGTCAAATCTGAGCTGGGTTGATATGTAGATAAAATGACTTCATAAAAAGGACTATCAATAAAAAAATAAAATAATGAAAATAACTGACACATTGCAACACATTTGTCAGGAAAACAAACAAGCCTTAAAATCCTTTTTTAAATTGCTTTGAGGCAGTTTTATTTATTTATTTATTGTTACCAAAAACATGGACATTTTGGAGATATGAGGTTTTCACCCAACAGCAGCGATATGCATGTACATCTGAAAGCAGACAGACAGACAGATAAGCAGAGACAAAAATGCACATGTGCGTGCACACAAAAACACACACACACACACACACACACACACACACACACACACACACACACACACACACACACACACACACACACGCATACATGCACACACATACACAAACAATAAAAGTCAATCATTTTCCTTTGACATCCAAATTAAAACTAAGCATCCCCCAGAGGATTGCATTACCAGAGCGGTGTGCGCTTATGACAGCTTCATCACGACGGCATGAAATGCAGACCAGGCCAGAGGGACACTATTGTTTACCCCCAAACCATTACCAACTTTTCTATCTTATAAATCATTCCATGCATTCTGCCTGTTCCTCACAATGTGTCTGGTGGTTTATTAATGCTTGCACCCTTCATGCTCCGCTGAACGAGATGAGCCACAGACTTTTGGCATCATCCGTGTGTCTCGTCATGCGGAACTGATCTTGTTTTGTTGCTTTTGGGCATCTACAGTATGGCAGCATGCCTTGTACTGTATTGTGCACTGCTTAGACAACAGAACCCAAAGTCTGACCTCGGTCATCAAGTCGAGTTTGAAATATACATGAAAACAAAATGGTAACCGTGTAGAAGCTGCTCCTGGTGTGCACTGTCTTATACACAAAGTGGCCACTTTATTAGGTCTACCTGTACAATCTAATACAATCCAATCCAACTGTTCTGCCATAAAGTTTCCTTTTCTGCTGCCTATAATGCTCAGGTTTTCTTTTTGTCACAGTAATAGAGGTGCTCATTCAATTCTATGTTTGGCATTGAGCTCATAGTTAGTGCTGCTGTTGTACTGGACTGCATTTTATTGAGAGGTGTTTCCAATATTCTGTCCTCCCTCTTGTATATAAATAGGGAGGACAAAAAAGTAGAAACACCTCTCGGTGTAATGTCGTCCAGTACAAGACCTCTGCAAACTACAACCTCAGTAATAAACATAGAATTGAATTTACACATTCACCACAATGTCAACAAAAACTGAAAATTATAAACTTTGTTAAAAGAATTTATGGCAGAGCTGTTTCATTGAGCTGCATTAGACTGTACAGGTGGACCTGATAAAGTGGACAAACATTGTTATAAGCTGATTTTTTTTTTTTTTTGTTTGTTTGTTTGTTTGTTTGTTTTTTCATTTATTTATTTGTTTATTTATATTTGAGTATAATCTCAGTTTTGGTTTATTTTAAGCAGTGGTGTGGCTGAGATCCTGTTTTTATGTTTATGATTTAGTTATTGTTTTCAGTGTTTTCTTAGTCCTTTCAGTTTAGTCCAATTAGGATGCAAAATAGCCGTCACTGGGGAATGTTTGCTTTATTTCTAAAATGTTGTGTACACGTTCATTTTTTTTCCATGGTGTTTCAAGAGAGTTACATTACCTTGTGCAATAAAGGATAAATTACAGGTCATTTCAGACTCCATTTTCAGACTGGATCAAAATATAAACTAAATATAATCTAAAGTTTTTTTTATTTTAGACATTTTTGGAATAAGGAAACTATTAGCTCTACATTTGTTTGTTTGATTGGTTGGTTGGTTGGTTGTTTTTGTTGTTCTTGTTGTTGTTTTTATCTATTCATTTATTTATTTATGAAACTGGAGACCCTCATCGTGCTCCCAGACAGGAAACACTGATATCGCTGATAAAGCATTCAGAACATTCCAGTGAATGACAGATAATGATTAATTCCCAGAAAAGCGGCTCTTCAGTGATCAGGCATACGGGACCAGAGCATCAAAAAGGTTCTCAGCCTGAGAGAGATCGAGATAAGGCACACTGCAGCTCTAAGCTGCAGCCTTCTGCGATCAAGGGATACAACTTGCCTCACATGCGCCTCTAAACCAGTGAATGTTTACACCACCGAGCAGGAAGAGGCAAGCCCAGCTCCAGCATTTATCATATCTTCATGCCTATTCAAGCATCCTGACATACATCTTCAGGTGCCTCTCAGAACTGATTTTAATATCTTTTTTTTTTATCTTTTTATCTTTTTTAAGTCATTTGCGTCATGAGAAAATTTTCGGTCAGTTTTATTTCAAAACCACGTTTTTCTTTGGTTGATTCACAAAGGTAAATCTAAAATGCAAGCGAGGTCGCTGAAAGAGTTGAGATATTGGAACTTCGTGAAGGCATGCATGTTAATTGGCTATTCATGCTTAATGCCTCCTGCGACCTTAGGAGTCAATCAGGGAGGAATATGGGCAGGTCTTACATGATGCTTTGGGATATATTGACTGTTTTCAGCAGATGGTAAGAGCCATTCCAATTCCCCATGGAGGTGGAGAGGCCCTACATCACCCATCGTCCCCCATACACACATATACACACTTCTGTGCTGACTCGATAAAATCAATCTTGCCATGACAGCGCTTCCCCCTGCAGCCAGGGTCCTAAATATATTGGTCTAAATTAGGATCCGACCCAACACCTTTCTCTCCGAGGAGACAGGAACTGGTACAATTTGGAAAGCAAACACTAGACACTAATGTCTGCATAAATACAAGCTTCCCATTGGACGCTGTCTACTGAGCTGTGTGTTGTGGCCCTCTCAGTCCTCAAACACAACAACAGCTTGTCTGATGGGTCTGATAATCATATCGGAATGCCAATGGAACAAAGAAAAGAGGGATTAATTTAGTCATAACTCATTGCACGTTTCTGTTCAACAAACCACTTTTTGGGTCACAGTTTTGGTTTCAGTTCAGTTTGATATTTACATAAGGGGGAAGAAAAATAATGTTCTCTGTATTTTGTCTCATTTGCAAAAATAACTTATCGAATCAACAAATATTCTCTCAAATACAAAAGTATACCCAGACTATTTAAAACAAACATAAAAAATACCTGCAGTATTATCTTAGATGGCTCTTTTTTTTTTCCATTCACCAAATACAACAATAGTTTCTGCACAAGCTATGCAGAAGTAACTTGCTAAACTAGATGGTGAGCAGGAATGTACATAGAAGCTATGTGTAAAAAAAAAAAAAAAAAGGTTGTCAGGTATTCACAGTTCAAAAGTAAATAGTCATAACACCTTCTTCCCCTCCATGGTACAATAATGGGTCTGATAATTGCAATGCCACAAAGGAAAGAGGGATTATTTTATTCCAAACATTTTTTGATTATTAATTTGGTCATACCTGCACCATCATACTTGAACCCTTCCAAGAAACTTTAAATGTCACATAAAGCGTTTAACTGGGTACACTGTAATGTGTCTAGACCTCCCTAATACTTACCAGTTTTTTACTCTTAAAGGTATGCCTGCTGAGTAGGAAAATTATCTGGATTCAAGAGGTAATTGTTGGCGTCCAGTCCACTCACTGTGGCAGTAAAAAGTGATTCACAATTGCTCAGTTCAAAAAGAGAGTGCTGCAATCAGCACAAAACTAACCTGCTTATTATGGTCTCGGAGCTGTCATCTCCATCACAGAAGCTTCAAAAACTACTACCGCTTTTCTGAAAGTGTCTAATTAGGGCCCAGTTTGTGTGGAGGTGTCCTGGATCAGAGACTTACACAGTTCCGAATCAAACTTAACTTTAAATTATATATTTTACGAGGGCTGCGGCCGCATAATACTCCATCCACTTTGTCTACATAACTCTTATGCATGTTCTTTCAGGTCAAGTGCTGCTAAAATAAAAGCAGAAAAGTTTAAATTTTAACAATACATTAGCATACAGGGGGGGAAAAAATACACCGCGTTCAGATTTCTACCTCATTTTTTTTTTTTTCGTACATTGCCTCACCTCTGCCTCATTAATTTCTACACCATGTTTGAGGAGTGTCTGTTCCTGCTAAGCCATTCAATAATAACAGCTTGTTTTTGCTTTATTATGCATTGTTTATGCTTTGTATACTTTTTGGCAACTTTTTTCAGTAAGTTGAATAAGATTGAGTGAGCAAGAGGCGTGTGGTAAGCTAATGAGTATTTCTTGTGCGGACATATGCATGCACACAGGCCAACACACACACAGACACACACACACACACACAAACACGCTGGACATCCACAGCTTGTGTGATAGCACAAGCAAGCTGGCCCATGTGTTGTCCTGGTCATTTTGATAATGACAGGATCTGCACGCCATTAGACAGATTTAGGAAGGCTTAATCAAAAGTCTGCACTCCCACAATATGTGTTTGACTGTGCAGACACACCCATTCAATTTGCCTGTCACCATGCCGACTTCCTTAAAATGCTCATTGGTCCGGTGCACGTTGATATTCCTGGAATGCAACACACCAACAATTTATAATAATAATAATAATTATGTCAGGACGGATGTTTGCCAACACCTGGAACCTGAATCTTTCAATTGAAAGTTGGTTTCAATATTCACTCATTCCTCATGTTTATTATTGCTATTTCTTTAGTACTTTTAGTGTAAAATTCATTTTTATAATTTATATACAGTATAAAAAGAACCCACAGTAGAATCAAAGGTTTTAGTTTTTTTAATTTTAATTTTAATTTTTTTTTAAACCGCATCAGTTCTTCCACAGTAGAAGTAGCTTTTACCAGTTTGCTCAGTTTTTTTCTTTTTCTTTTTCACAATAACTAATAAAAGCAATGCAATATTTGATACAAAATCCACATCTTATATTCATATATGATATAGATTCCTTTATTTTTTTATTCCCTTTATTGTTCTGATAAATGAAACAAACCCTAACCATAACTCTAACCCTAAATTAACCAAACTAAACTAAACTAAGTCAAACCACAGTAAACAACAACAACAACAAAAAAAAAAACTCCATTAAAAATAATGAAAACTGAATTTAGTTGGTGCTTGCACCCTTGTTTATCTTTTATGTAAAAAGAATACAGTTCATTTGCCAGGTTTCTGCCAATTTTCCCTCTGAGAACATAATGGTGTTAACCCCAGGCCCAAGTCCAATATGGGCAAACATTCAAACAGCGTATTCATTTCCCCATAGAGACATGGAGGCTCCAGTAATTTGAGCAAAAAGAACAACAATATTCTCCTGTGTCCTGTTCACTGGGCAGAAACTGTGAGCTCCAACGGCAGAAGTCCATTTGAAAGCGGCGGTTTGCAGGTACATAGACACTCGGTTGGCCTTTTCACACCTGTACATCAGTATCATCACCCTGGCAAAATCATTCAATCTGAGCTCCCAGAGGGTCTAATTAAGACAATCATCCTAAATCTTCACTGTGTGTTGGCCTTCGTCTACCTGTGCCCGGCTGCCTTTTTGGGCAGCACCAGTTTGTGTTGTGGGCTGGAGGGAAGAAATGGAAGAACCACTGGAAAGAAAGACTGGAAAGAAAGAGAAAGATGGCAAAGTCAGGTGAGACCCTCGGGGCAGGGTAAGAGATGGCCTCAACCACTTGTTATGATATCTGTCACTGATATCAGGCACCCCGCCTCACATGTCTAAGGTGATGTTTCCTTGGCAGCAGCTCAGCAGGAGGCTGAAGGAGATGAACCTTGCTCCGCCGCTGGATCCTCTCTCTGCTGATCTATGCCACACACTTTTTTTCTTTTCTTTCCTTTTTTTTTTTTTTTTAAATAAAATGATTCCCCCCCATTCCACCCCCACAGCGTCCCACAGCCATCTTACTTGCATGACTGCCACTGCCCTTGATGTCTGAAATATGTATTAGATTAAAATATGTATCAGCACTTATTGGTAAGACAATCACTCTGCTCTGCCCGTTTCGATTTCTTACTCTTCCTTTTCAGGAAACATGGATGGAATCTCAGATCACTTCGCATTGACATTTCAAGGGGAGGAGAGGTATCAATGCATTGGTATGAGTGTTATAGAGTGAACACTATCCAATACCGACGGCGTTTCAGGCTAGGTCCCGATCCGTCAGTCCATGAAAAATTCATCCATAATTCCTAAATGTGTGTTATGAATACCAGACAGCCTGTCCCAAACGCTGGAAAAGCAGCATGGCCGAGTGGAGGAGGATCATGTGGGCATTTTACCGTGGCACTGTGGGATGTATTGCGTTGTTTTATGTTGTAACTATTTTGTTAGTTTTGCTCTGAGTCAAACCGGATCTGGAGACTTTCTCATACACCGTCCAGGATACAGGGTAGTCATGGTACTGTGTAGGTATAGAGCTGCAAGAATGTCTCATTGCCTCGGTATGTTGTTGCCAAATGAGGCAGAGCTGTCACGATCACATACAGGGTGCAACAACCCGCTATTGCTGTTGCCTCATAAGCACGTAGCTCTGAATCCCAGCCAAGCCCCTCTACTACCTGCCATCAGACGTAGTACAGTAACCGCGGACTGCACAAACATCCACTTCCTTAGCACCTATTAGCAAGCAGCTGAGGATTTATCACTAATGTCAGGGAGGCATTAGCAGACCTAATGAAATTTCACGTTGTTCCTCAAGCAATATTATCCCTGTGACCCCACTCTTTTCACTACACCGAGGTTTAACTGCTGAATGTCAGACAGTTGGCTAAGCCCGTGGCATCAAGCTTAGTTGCGTTTGTATCTGTGCTCATTTGGATTTGTGCTCCTCTCAGAATAATAGAAAATAACGACACCCCCCCTCCCCTCTGCAGCCCCTTTCACTCTGAGGTGGGCTGCAAGTTAATGACATTGGGCCATGCTGCGCTTGGCTGCCTCCCCACACATAATTACGGTCTGATTGTCACAAAATCGCCTGCACTCACCACTATAGCTGCTATAAACCCCCCTCCCCCCACTTCAAGATTAACGAATGGCGAATTATCTTTAGTGTGCTGCGGTCTTGACGTTAACTAACCTGAAATGAGTAATTAAAATTTACCTTCATAAAGATAGGTGCAGACTGGAAATTAATTGCCATGACTAAAATCCCACATTCTACCTTTTTTTTTTTTTTTTTTTTTTTTTTTTTTACAAGATTTAGTACGAGAAAGAAGATGTGCTTACATGCAGTGATAGCACACTCACTTCAAGTATTTGTAAGGTATCAGCGTTTTTAAGTGTGTGAGTGCATGAGTGTGTGAGGACAGGGGAAGGCATCCGGCTAATATGGCTGTTAACTTTTAACAAACTATAAACATTATACTATTTATTAGAGAAAGTGATATAAAGGATATAAATTTTAAATATGGACTGTATTGTCAAATCATGTTCCCTTAGCTGCTGGCGCGGTGAAGGAATTTAACTGTTGTTGTTGTTTTGACCTCCTGTAAAACACTAAGTAAACTCTGCTTTTAATTAAATGCTACATAAACTACCTTTTTTCAAAAAAAAAAAAAAAACCTCATAATTGATGTTGTCTAGAAAGCTTAAAAGCCACATTTTCCCTGACTGACGCAACAGTGTCTACATTTTTTTGCATATGCAATAAAATGATAAAGCCTGGCTCGCCTGTTCTTCTAAAGTGATAAGCATTTTGAGAATAAACGTCCTTTGTGACCATCCACACATACACACAGCAGTGCCCAAACAGTAAACAGAACCAAATAAAAACCTTTTTCTAGCTCTACCTTTTGATAGTAGCTGTTCCCCTGGTGCATGGCTCAGTATTTGAGTTTTCTGTGTGTGTGAAAATCAGCAGTGAACCAGTCCCCGGGAAGTGAGAAATCCTGCTGGCTTTGTCACCACCCACAACATAAGACAGCATTCAGATGACGGCAGTCTGAGGTTCAGTATGGATACCTGATCACACTCCGGGTTTGGGTAAGCCAAGTTCAGCCATATCAAAGAGAATCCTTTATATGTGTGGCACATGGAGAGGTGGGGTGGCTAGTTGACGAGAGAAAGAAAGCAGTGGAGTCAGAGGCTTTAATAAATAAACACTTTTTGAGGAAAGACAAGCAATTAAAACCCTGTGCAGGTTTGATATCGAATTTTTCATTTTGTGCTCCGCGGCCCTTTAGTTGCTTTGTTTCTCGAATAACCCATCTCTTAAATTGAGGCTCCCAGTGGAGCCGTTGCTGCAGCACACTGGGGGCGACTTCTATATAACGGAGAGAGACACCGGAGCACTTGGCAAACTGTAAACCAGGACACACACCTCTCTTGTCCCGCCTCTCCCTCTTGCAGACCTCTCCTGGGACTTACCTCCAAGTTCAGGTGCATGGTCGTCATGGTAACTGCAAGGAGTGAGGGCTATTTGCATTGTTCCTGCTTTCATCTCTAAAACCATGTCATTAACCATACAGTACAGGTACTCGTGTTTATTTGCACGTTCCAGCTGGATTGTCTGTCTCTTTGTCTGTCTGCCTGCTTGTCTATCTCCCCCTCTGCAAGTCTGTTTTCACGCCCGCTCTCTTCTTTTTTTCCCCTCTCTGGTCGATCCCAGCACCATTCTTCTGTCACTTATTCATTTACTGCATCTGCTTCTTTATCTAGTTCACAGCTGCAGCACTACATTTATCTGCACCCATTCTGTCCCTCTGCTTCCATTCCCACTAAACATACATTGATATTGCTAAAATGCCTCCCACCCAAACCCACACACGTAGACGCACACACAAAAAAAAAACCCTCAAAGTCTCCTTATTTTAACTTCATAATTCATTTAAATTCACGAAAGCACAACAAGAGCACGCCATATTTGTGTTTTGTCTACATGTGTGTCATAGCATTCGCATTCCATGTTAAAACGTGCAGCGGAACAAGCTTTATGACAATAATGGCTCTCTGACTTTTGAGGAACACCCAGGTTTTTTTTAGGAACACTTGTGACATCTGCTGGTCATCGTCTGAACATCATGAAAGAGAGCAGAGGGAAAGGTACATGGAGAAAGGGAGATGATGATGGGAGGGGGAGGCAGGAAAAGCTGTAATGGTTCACTGAATTACTAACTTATGCTCCCAAGGAAAGTGGGCAAAATCCATGCAATCCATCAGAGAAACGTGCAAATATTAAAATACAGCCGAGTTCCAAATGCTTGGTCATTTACAACAGCAATTTTATCTTAAAAAAAAAAAAAAGAATTAAAGTATAATTTTGTCAGTGTACAGCTGAAAGTAACTATACTGCAGCACTGCGCACACACACACACACACACACACACACACGCAAATGCAAGGCACAAACGTCTGCAGTCCACTGACAATTTGTACTTGAGGGAAGCCAATGATGATTATTTTAATACACAGACTGTTTCCTGTGAGATATCATACCCTTAAAAAATAGCAAAGTCTTTTCCTCCAGAGCCGCGCTGCTTCACTAATTGGGGGGATTTATAAGCTATCGCAATAAAAGCACTTTTCTTCCTCTTTTTGTTTCATGTTGTCACCTCTAAATGTGAAGCAAAAAGGTCAGTTTCCAAAAAAAAAAAAAAAACCTGCATGCTTGAATATACAAATATCTACAAAATCTGTCCAAGAAAAAAAATTAACTGTTCCTCTAGGAAACATAGCATACCATTCAAGCTAATAGAGGGGTCTCTAAGGCGTTTTTATTTTCAGCACATGTATGAGAGAGATTAGGGTCCAAGAGACCAATGTGTTCATCTGTCTGTGTACATAAAACATACATTAATGAAATGAAGGTGAGAACACACTGATGAAACCTGTGAAAAGCCCCTGGTGTCTCAGTTTTGCTTAGTTTGGACCCTTGCCAATCTTTTACAAGTGGAATAGCAGCTGTTTGCTGAATTCACATACCCATGTTCCACTGCCACATGCTGCTCTGCATTTTGTCAACACCAAATTCCACCTCTCTACAACAACACTCTAAAAAAAAAAAAAAACTGTTTATTAATGAGCGCAATGGTGCTTTAAATAGCTGACACTGGGAGAAAAGACAGTTTAACCTGTGCATGTTTTTTTTCTTTCTTTCTTTCTTCGAGATTCTTAACGGAATTGCATTTAACTCAATTGCATGATTTCACCAAGCGCAGAAACTCAAACACATGCACAGACAATGTGCTCAAATGCACTCAGACGTATACACACACAAACTAATTTGTTTTTGAAGTGGCTAAACCTGGAACAGATGGCATCTCTTCAATAGAAATTACATGCTAACATTTGAAAACAAAATCAGTCCTTTTGAGGGTAATTTAGCCCCTTCAATGCATAAGCTAAATGGCTGAAAACAACCACAACAAAATTTTATCATATCTCCATTTCTGTGTCATATACCTCTGAGAGTGTGCTGTATGCCAAAAGAGCAGCCAGGTGATCTACAAAGAAAACTCCTGGGGACGTGAGTCAGAGTCAGACAGGATGTGAGGATGCGATAGGCAGTGGAGAAACATGTGCTGGCACTGAGAGCTTAATCTGTCTTCTCAATGACAGGACAGTGTCTCCATGGAAGCCCACGATCGATGGCACTTGACCCCCTTAAATATCAGGAGTGCCAGCATCCCTCTCTTCTCCATGTCTCTCCCAATCAGGATTGATTGCAGCACTTCCAGACTCCACAGCCGACAATGACTGGCATTAGTTCCTCATCTTTAATAATAATGCTGCTACAGATTGATCCCATAACAACTGTCAGCTGAGCGGCGCAGAAGCTGGAGAAATCACTGTTTTGCAGCACGAGTATTTATCGAACCTGTTTATGGAGTAATCCCAGGATAAAGCATCACTGTACGCCACATCTATAACAATGACTTTGACTATTCACATAGTCATAATCCACAATCAAAGTATCGTACAACTGGTGTCAGTGCTGTCTGCAGTTGATTCATGTTCAAATTCAAGTTGGAGGTTATATGCAATGTTGCCAGTATTTTTCAAAGAGGAGCAAATGTGCATATGCAAACTGTCCTCCTACATACCTCCTTTCATGCCCTTGTGGACTTCAGTATATGGCCAACACAAATAGACCTGTCAAGACGGGTGTCAAACGCACCCTATGATCCCATATCATCGCATACTAGACATTTTCAAGGAGCCGGTCATCTCGTTTCAACTCTGCTTTTGTGTCATCCAACAGATGGATTTTCTACATCAAAACCTTCCCCCCAGAAGGTCTTAATTAAGAGTTATCACTTTTATGCTAACTACTGCTGCTCTTTTTTTGTTTCCTTAGAGACTTGGAGCTGAGCTTGCCAGTCCTGTGGACCTTATTATTATGTAACCATTTTCACTAGTTTAGTAATCTGACCAAATAGATCCACATAGATAGATGGATAGAGCTTGAGAAGCTGAATGGATGTAGTCAGTTGCCTCCTGATGTAAATTCCAATGTAAATGTTCATTTCCCGGTGGGCTATTGAATCATAACCTGCCAGATGATGAGTTCAATTGCTGGCTGTCCTTTCCTTCAGCTGATCTCACTCCTATCAGTCACCACTGTTTGTTGATTTCACTCCATGTAACGTGTACAGGAGTGTGTTTTTGTGCTGATGATGGTTTGATCGCCCAAATGTTCATCACTTTCACCGTGTCACTTTTCACTTGATAATAAATATGCATCTACATCTAAATCTTCAGACCTATCTGTCTATCTATGTTCTTTCATCTGACTGACTGTAGATTTTTGTTAGACTTTCTTCCTCCTGGAGTTGGTATATACATGTTGCCTAGACACACACTCATATACATGCTTTTCAATATCATGATGTATAAGGGCCCATTTTTATCTGACAACCTGCCAGATTGTCAGCAGGACAGAAAGCAAATAAAGAGATGTGGTAAATGGACTGAATTTATAAGGTGCTTTTCTAGTCAACCAGCCAATGTCTGCCTCACATTCATCCATTCACACACACACACACACAGACACTCACATACATTAGTGCCAACCTTTCCATCAGGAGCAGTTAGGGGTTCAGTGTCTTGCTCAAAGACACTTCAACATGTTCTTTGGAGGAGCTGGGAATTGAACCAAGAATTCTCAGACTACCAGATGACACCCTACTGCCTAGGAATAAGGAAGAATAAGAATAAGAAAAAAAATTGATTAGAAATTAAGATCAGTGATATTTCAGTTTTTCAAAGTTTTAATGTCAGGGTTTGTGCATATACCTGAAATCACATGGAATAAGAATGTCTCACAGGGGGGAAAAAATGCACTGTCACTTCACAAAAGCCTGATTGTGTGTAACAGAGGTGTCCTTGGGAGAACTGCAGATTTAGGAGCTTTAATTCAAACTTGCAAAGCTTTGGCAATTCATATAATGAATATGGAGTGTAAACACTGCATATTACATTGTGCCTTGCTACAGCAAAAATGTGTGCATGCTCAACTGTGCAGTTTAAGTTGTTGGCTCAGATATGAAGGACAGGATTTTCAGTTACATTTTTTTTTTCTTTTCATGCTTTTGTCCCAAAATGATTTGCCAGAATATGGTTGAATTCCCTAGGGAAATGCTCTGCTTATCAAAAGCTGTTCAGAAGTATCAGATCTTGGATGGTTTCTCTTCAAAACTGGAAATTTGACCCAAAAGATCACCAAAGATTAGGATAAAAACTGATCTTATTTTTGAACTGATAATACTCATTCATTAGACCGTATCTGATGTAGCTTGGATTTGATAGTTGCCAAATGGACATCTAGGAACAAATCTTTCTTCAGGCTGTTAGATATTACATCAAAACCATTGTGGAAAGAGAGAAACACAGACAAAAAGTGCACACTCCAGAAGCAACCATTTATATTTACATGTATATAATGCTGGTTTTGGACCTACAGCACCATGTTTCAGCCGTTATAGTTTTGAGAAAAACACTTACAGTGCACATGTGTCAAGAAAATTACACTTTACACTTGACTCATATTGGCATATAACTAATTCTGAACCTGCAAATGCATATTAGGAAGGCCCACAGTAATAAAACAAAATCTATTCCAGATATCTCACTCCACACACTTGGGTGTTTTGTATGTCACTAATCACAGGACACAGAGACAGAAGGTGGAACCTCCTCTCTTGTATCCTCACACTTCAGTTACTAAAATCTGAAATAAATGTGGCTCACAGGGTAAAGAAACAGTGTGAACATCCACAATAAGCAACTCTTTCAACATAGAATTTTTTTTTTATCAAGTTTTATTTTCAGTCTTTCACATTGTGCAGCGTACCATTCTCCCAGCCAATTCTACCCTCAATCACAAGGCCAACAGCTGAGTTATTCCAATAAAACAGTGAAAACAGTGCTTCCCAAAATGACTGTAAACAGTGAACACGTCTCAAAGGGCCATTTCACCAAAGACTCTTTCATTCTTAACATAATGCACATGTACTTAGAATGCACAGCTTATTTTATCACATTTTATGAGGCTGAATGTGGCATGATCTTCCTTAATTACAGCTAGATTTCAGCAGTAAAAAAAAAAAAAAAAAAAAAAACATTGTGTAAAATCTCAGTGGTACAAAAGCTTATTACAAACAAATATTGAATGAGCTGAAATACAAGGTGTAAATCTTTCTTACCACATGCACCAGATGCACATGCAGGCCTAAGGGGTGTTTTGGAGATTAATTTCAGTAACATCTTAAGTAGCAAAGTTGAATATGTTAGTGGGCCACTGCTACCAATCTGATTTAAATTTTTCAATTTGATCCAAACCCTTCACCCTCAACCTCCCTGGAGCATTTGTATGTGCAGCCCCATGGCACTTCACTTGACATGTGAGCCTTGACACTCTACTTCTTGACAGGAGCTTTAACAGTGGCAAAATTTGGATTATTTACAGTCATTACTTCACATCACTTAAACATGCTTTACTACTGTATTCAGCAAGGTACGGCTGGAGCTTAGCAGCTACCACAGGCTGACGAGCTCCTGCTAGCATTCAATTACGAGGAAAAAACTTTGGCTCAACAACATGTAATTCCAATCAGCTGGAAACATCACAGGAAGCATAGGACATAAAATAAAGCAGCTTATAAATGCTTTGTCAATTCACCAAATCGATGAAGCCCACAAATTTGAAGAGTACAGCTGTGTCATGAACATGTGGAGGGAGTGAATCTGTGTCCCCCAGTTCAATATTCTGTTAACACAGATTAATCTTAACCCCCTGAATACTGAATTGGGGACATCTTTTTTATATTTTCATTATGATATATATGGAACAGGGCAACATAGGACCCTGAGAACATAAGCCCTTGGGAATATAGGATCTTGGGAACATAGGACCTTGGGAACGTGGGACATTGCGAACATAGGACCCTGGGAGAGCACATATGCAAAATTTTGGAACATAGGGCCATGGGAATATACAACAATGGGAACATAGGACCCTGTGAGTGTAGGACACTACTAACCTAGCACTTTGAGAACATGGGACACTGGGAACATAGGACCCTCGGACAGCACATATCTAAAACTGGGGAACATAAGACCCTGGGAACATAAGACCTTGTGAACATAGGACCTTGGGAACATGGGACACTGGGACCATAGGACCCTGGGACAGCACATATGTAAAACTGGGGAACATAGGACCCTGGGAACATAAGACCTTGGGAATTTAGGATCTTGTGAACATAGGCCCCTTGTAACATAGGACCTTGAGGACATAGAACCTTGGGAAGACAGGACCTTAAGAACATAGGACTTTGGGAATATAGTACCGTGGATACTTGAAACCTTGGGAACATAGGACCCTTGGCGAGCACATATGAAGAACTGGGGAACATAGGATCCTTTGTTTGATCATTTGATCCTTTGATGTTCCCAAAATGTGGCAATGTAAATTTGGGGAGCATAGGAATGACTCCGAGTTAAACAACATATGAAAACAATATTTAGAAGGGAAAAAAGAGCTCCCAGCAATGTCAAACAGGATGGACCAATTAAACACAACAACAACAAAAATTATAATAATAATAATACCAAACTAATGTCCATATTTAAAAAAGATTTTCAGATTGTTCATTCTATCGTGGCAATAAAATATTTTGCATCATTGCCATTTAGCGTTTTTATTGCCATTTCATGAAATTAAGTCTGCTGTCTCAACATCACTCAGTCAAATGTTTGCTCTGAGCATTTGGAAGAACCTATCATTAGCTTAATGTACCACATGATAGAAGTTGTTAATACCATGCAAGACTAATATATCATAATGTTTTTAGTGGACATTTGAGGAATCAGTATGGTACTCTGGGCAGAGAGGGGCCATGCAGCCTGCAGAGAAGACAATTTATTTGCTGGTGGGACAATGTGTGGGATGACACTCGGCCAAACAGATACAGAACAGAAGCTCGCCGCACTTAACCTGCCTGCTATCATTACATCTGGTTTCTTCTAGTTTTATGATAATAAAACATTCATCATGCTCTCTCACAGCTGGGAAAAAGTAGTTGCATATAAGCTATCAAATTGCCTGATGTTTTACACACAATCAAAACATTTACAATTATTCATAAGCTAGCTTGCCTCAGAGAGTCAGGCATTAAATCAAGGCCACCAAAGTTAGCAGCTACAGCTATAGTTATAGTTACAGCAGCATTTTGCCCATACAGCCTCAGAATTAAAGTATAGCTACTGGCATTTTCAGTCTGAGCCTTCTTACCAAATAACTTATTATCATTCAACATGAAGAATTTCTCAAGTGCCTATGAGATTATGGTAGTTAAAATAGCATATCTAACACTGAAATAAGTTTCAGGCAATGGATTATCAGTCTTTGGAAGCAGGAAGGTCCCACGTCGGTGTGAGTGTTATTGCATTGAAAGGACATGTTTTAATCGCTTTTTGGTTTCAACCATTGAGATTAGGTTACTGCCTTGGCCCTGTGTGTCCGTATTGGATGGCGGTGCTCCTGGCAACGTGGAGATATGGAAGCTTTCGGTGACATTTTCAGCTCAATCAGTCACCATGATGGGAAAAAAAACCCGGTTGAAAATAACCAGAATCAACCTTTAACAGAGGTTATGATCTGAGACGGCAATTGTGCAAGAAAGTTTATGAAAAAAATCCAATTGCAAAAATGTATTATTTCTAATCCTTTGATCGTCATGGCTGGTAAAATCTAACATGGTTTCACATTTGTCAAATGGGAAAAGGACAGTAAAACTCATGATTAAACCACTATCATGTTTCTAAAAATTCTACACATTTAATGGGATGGTTGCTTTTGTCATTAATTTGTGATTTCTCTCTTCACATGTCCTGGCCAGAGGGACTTGATGGTTTTCCTAAATGTGGATGTAGGAAAAATAATGTCTTATTAGTTGTCCCATATAGAGCACCTGTTCAGTTGTCCCTCACAGGGCTTCCTAACAATGTCATTGACCTTTTCCCTGACATGACTGTATTTCAGCTTGCAGGATGCTCAAACAACCCAAAGCTTGAGCTCTGGAGATGTGGGTCATGTGGCGTGATTAACGGCCCTCACTCCCAATCTCTGACAAGCACAAGGGCCACTCTGTCCATGTGATAAACTTCTCCCCAAATTGAATTCTCTCTCTCTCTTTCTCTCTCTCCCCCATCTCTCTCTCTCTCTTTCGTTTTGTGATGTAATCTCACTCGATATCGCCGCTCCTCAGAGGACACCTACCTTCTTTTCATTTCCAGCAATAAAGTATCATTTGCGAGCTGACTTTAGCAACGGCTCCCAAAATGCATTCAGTGGTTTTGAGGTCAGCGCGGGTATTCATCAGCACCACTCCCCACTGAGGACGTAATGATCAAAGTCTGAGTGCCACAGACATAGCACAATTTACAACACCTCCAAGTGCCCTTGCCCATCACGCTGCATGGTGCTAAGCTTATCATTGTTCAGACCAATTATATGACCCGGTGAGAGGAATACAATTGCCGTTCTGTACCAGTGGTTTGCCAAATAAATAAGTGCTTAATGACCCTCTCGCTTCCCCTTTTCAACTTAATTAGGAGGGGAACAGATTTGCTGGATGGATGACTCTACAGCAACAGACTGAATCTGAACCAGGGGACTGCCAGACCCTCATTCATTGCGTACATTGGTTTGCTCTGCAGCTGCTTGATTGCTGCCCAAGTTGCTTAACTATTGCTGACCACCAGTAGGCCCAGCTGTGTCGTTGTACCCATTTGAGCATCCTGCCTCAATACGGCTGAGGCACCTGCGTAACCAATTCTGCAAGTTACTCGACTGTGTCGCAATCCACACCACTGCACTTTGCCACTAAGGCCAAGTCTACACTAATCCGCAGAAATATGAAAACACATCTTTTAGTTCTCCATTTTGCCCTTCCATCCACAACAAAATGGCATTTTTGTCCAGGAAAAAAAACTGTGCTTTTTGAAAATGCTTTCCCAAATGGATAACTTTGAAAACTCTGGTTTGGCTCTGCAGAATAGCAGGCATGTTATACTGGCTGGAACCAAAACAATCAATACAGCAGGCAAAGTAATACAAGTGCTGTTCTGTGCATAACTATTAAAGAAACTGAATAAGTGTTTTCACTTTTCTATAACTTTTTGAAAAGGGTTCAATTTGACATGAAGTTTGTCACAATTTTCCCTGAAAATGGCATCTTTAGATTAATGTGGATTAGTGTGGAGTCGAGTTAAAATGGTTAAGAATGTTTGTCGTGTTTTGTGTTTGCATTTGTAATTTGCTTGTAATTCATTGATTACAAATGCAAACACACATTCTAACCTTCTTAGGCCAAGTCCACACTAATCCAGAATGAATTACAAGTAAACATGCCTGTGAACATTTTCTTTACAATGAGGGAATTTTCTGATGCAATGCAGGCCAGGAACTTTATCTCTCAGACAGAGATTCATTTTCATTTCTGGTAATTATAAGTAAGAAAAAAATAGTAATTTAAAATAAAATAGCATCTACAGTGTCTCAAAACATTGCTCAGACACTGTATATCATAGGCTATGAAAAAATATGAGCACTGGGAATAAAAGGCAGTGGCCACACTAAAAAAGATTGAGTAATTTCATCGACAAACTTGTGATTTTACAATATACCTGATGCACAACAAGCCATGAAATATGATAAGATGGTCAAGGCCAGATTATTCTGAGAGATAATATATTGATCACATGATGCAAATGTATGTATGCAAACCCCCATGTGTAAACTGTGAAAACATTCAGAAAAATCCCTGAAAATGCCTGTACACTCACTTTCATTTTTTTTTTTTTTTGTCTCTCAAGTTGCCAAAAAGCATAAGAACTTCTACTCCTCGCGTACTTTCATGATCTACACAAGTTTGATGGTGAAGATCGCAGAAGCCAAAAAAATGCAACAGCATCTAAGATGAAACACAGTGGCAAGATAAAACAAGAATACGCTGCTGCATTTGCTGGTATTGTGTCTCCCATCCCATGTATGTCTTTCTGCCTGTTAATTACAGTTTTATTCACTTTCAGCTGGATGGATGGAGCTCTTTTGTGTCACCTCAAAGGCTGATGCCTCTGTATGACTCAGAGAAGGTATGAGGGCTTTGAATTGAGCGTGTACACATCGCTAAACACTTCTTGGTTTGACATCAACACCTTTTTCATCATTTCCCCTTGATGCAAAGAGGATAAAAGCTTGGTACATATGGAAGCAATGAAAATATTTTTGTTCTACTCTAGATAAGATATGGATGGAGCCGTTTTTTTCCCCTTTGATATTTAAAAATGTTCGTTCTTTCAACAATTCCACCGCTTTGCACTGAAGGGAAAAAAAAAAAAAAAAAACATAACCTGCCCATCAAAAACCTGCAGTTAGAAATAACAACTTTTTCAATCCTCTGCAGCCATTAAAAAACAATGTAAACACTTTTGTCACACTGAATGACTGATGTTTCTAAATTAATCGTAAGTAACATAAGCAATTGTTTTGATGTTGAACTCAACTCAAGTAAAAACAGTGAAAACATAATAAACTAAGCAACCATTTGCAAAGTTGTAGACCATACATACAGCCATGAATATAGAATAAGTTGTATGTTATATAAGTTTGCTGTCAGTCGTTTTATGGTATGTAATAAAGTGATGTAATGTAAATATGTTTTCACAGAAGTATCCATAAAATTGTAATTAAACAAATTTGAGTGAATCAAATGTAAATCAACAAATTCCAGTAAAGTAAACTGAACCAATTGTGTAAAGCAGGCAGTCACAAATATGGATATAGTATATAGTATTTTTATAGTTGTGAAATCCATCTCCCAGCAAAAGCCTATTTTATCTGTTACAACTATTCTCATAGTTAACTAGGATGAAGTATGTCAAATTGTAAAACCTCTACCATATAAATGCACTGAAATTACCTCGGCCAAACATCAACCATCATATCAGCTCTAAAACTGCCCTTTCAATGCAGCACACCCAAATTTGGAGTTAGGCATAATAAAATACAATTCTACGCCATCTCCAATTGTTTCATTATAAGGTTTATAGGGTTAAATGATGTGTAGTAGTTCATTGCTCATTTGTATTTCAACCTTTCAAATTGTCAGATTTTAATGACTAAATTCAGTGGCCACCACCAGGAGTCACAGCTGCTTTGTATGCTGATGGCCTCCACCAGCTGTCCCCTCGAAATTACACATGAAACAGAGGGGAGATTTCCTGCTTACAAGCCATTCAGGTTCAAAGAGCACCCAAATACTAAATTATTGATGAACAAAGATAGAATAATATCTACAATTACCCCGCAAAAAAACAAGTGTTACAGCTTCAGCAACCCAGCAGATGTAACTGTAACCTCCAATACAAACTTGATTGCTCTCTGTCTCGCTCTCTCCAGCCTTTGAATCAGAGATATTTCACTTTCCCAGAGCCACCAGTGCACTCTCGAGACACATCCTGCACTCATCATTACTTTCTGGCAGATCCAAAGTGCACCAGAGGGAATTTAAGACTGGTATTCTTTATCAGGAATGCCTTCTATCGTCTAAATATAGAGAGCAAAAAGTGGTTGGATCAAAGCAGAGCATTCCAATCAGATAATTCATCCAAGGTGCTGGTCGTCCCAGGGCCAGACTCGCCCACAGAGTTCTGCCTGTGCCCACCAGGTACACACAGTGCCTTCTCACATGTCCTGCAGAGAATGAGCTGGAACAACTAGTTGACAGAACCAGGTGGACCGCTCCATCGACCAGCCGGGGTGCAGATACACCCGCCGCTGCTGAGTTTTCTCAGAGCGTCTCAATCCCACCTCCTCTTCAGTCTAAATACTGTGATCGTCAGAAAAAAAAAAAAAAAAGGTGTGTTAAGATGTGTTTATCAACACAAATATGCCAAGGGCTGGGCCTTATTCCAAGCCTCCCACTCTCCCACCCCCCTCGGATACACACACACACACATACACACGCACATACACACACACACACACACACACACACACACACATTCCACCAGTCCCATCACTACCACTACAGTCCAGCTGGCCTCAAAAGGGATCCTTTGATGTTGGTAGCGGCCAAAAATATATTCTGCTGGAATTACATGATGGCTAGAAGTTGTGAGTGAAGTGTTTTTAATAAGCATAAAATATTTTTAATACTGGGTTGCCGCTAATGTCAAGACAATATCTATATATTTGATGCAAAAAATACTCAAAACTTTGAACGAAGTTTTGCAATATGTGTCTTATTACAGTGTTTTTTTTTTCTTTTTTTTTTTTTGTCTTTAGGGCCCATAGGCATGAGAGAGAAGATTGGATTCTACATCAGATAAAGACTTCTCAGCTCAAGGGTTTGTGTCTGGACTTGTAGGGAAGCAAAACTTGTTCCAAATTCATGTTTTAGTACCTCAGTCAAGCCTCAAGTCTCCCAGAATACAAAGTAAATCATTTGCAAATGTGATACCTGTTTTGTGGCAGCTGCTTTTTGAAGTGGAAATGAAAATTGCTGATTGTCTCAAAAGACTTGTGTTCAAAAATAAGGTTTTGGCAGGAGGCAGCAAGAGTGACAATGAGGGGAAGTTGCCTGCTCCCGCCCAGAGATCAGCGTCCGTCCAGTGGACTGGTAATTAACCTCAAATGAAAGTGAAAAGAAAGGAGGGCTTATCTTACTTTCTTTTCCAAATAGATGCATGATTAATTGAGGTCACAAAATTCTGGTTAAATTTGTGGAGCAAATCATTACCATCGAAATGTATGGGGTTTTTATCTGATGAAGCGCAAACAGAAAGCTGCTCAAACAATTCATGTTTTAAACTGTTACACTACTGTAACAAATACAGGAGCATGGCTGTAAAATACCAATATTTTGCCCTCAGCAGCCAAAACTCCAAAATATTCAAACAGTTACGAACTCAAAAAACAGATCTGTAACAAAATCCACCTCTGTAACTACCCTAAGATCATATTAAAGTTAGCTAGCTTCCACTGAAGCTGTAACAAGCCCATGTCCCATTTTCACAACATTTATTATTCTTTAGCTCTGGATCAGAATGAATTAGTGATCAAAGACCAGCTGGCTCCTCACATTTGGGATCCAGAGCCATAATCCCAGATGATATAATAGAAAAGTGATTTCTGACACCTGTTGATCAAACTGGAGAACTACAAGCAGTGAAGCAAATGAGGATGGTATGTATTATATAACGCCGAGAGGAACATGATGGTGGAGGAGGTGATGGTGTGTCAGTGTGTATGACAGCTCTGACTCACTGATTTAAACACAAACAGAAAGCGTCTCGGTTGTACGATGGTTAGGTTTTGGCTCGAGCCTGCGTTTTGCTACTTGTGTGATGAGGCTGACTTTATGGTGAATAAAATTCAGGACGTGGCAGTGGATAAGACTCCGTTTCTGGTCGCGCCATGAAAGGGTTAACGTTCCTAATGCAGTATCTCTCTGATGCATTTTGGATGTCCAAGGACCCGTGCATTCCTAACCTGATAAGGTGTCAGGAGCATTGCCCCATCTACAAATTGTGTGTGTGTGTGTGTGTTTGTGTGTGTGTGTGTGTGTGTGTGTGTGTGTGTGTGTGTGTGCGTGCATGCATGCGTGTGTGTGCGTGTGCATGTGTGTGTTCATGTGTAATTGGGAATTGAGCGAGACAGAGGGGGAGAGAGCAAGATCGGACAGCCTCAAGGTTATATGCCATTAAAAACAAGACTGCATAAATTCAGCCTAATAATTCATAATAATGACTCCCCTGTTTGTTGCTTGCTTGTTTATCCCACATTCATTAACATGCCAGCCTCATGTTGCTCCTGCTGCAAGATTTCTTTTTGAGAGGGAGCGAGGGAGAATGATTAGAGGGCATATGGAAATGATTATAACCTGCTTAAGTGAAAGCGCCCAAGACTCATAACATTCAAAAAACGCACCCTTTAGTAACATGGAGGATTAATAAAGTGGATGGTGTTTTGTATAAGTGTATGTGTGCATTGAGTCTGTGTGTGTGCGTGTGCATGTGTGTGTGTCTGTGTTGCTATCTTGGCTTTGTCATGGTGAACTCTCGCAGCTCAGTTTCCCTCTCCTTGGCCATCACTTCCTTGATATGAGACTCGGGTGCTGCCCTTGAGTGTATTGCCTTGAGTGTTGTAGTTTTGAAGCCAAAATGATAATTCTGTTTGTTTATTTATTTTCCATGTCAGCCCAAACATCATTTTGTTCCTCCGATGCACAAAATACATATGAATTTATAATTGTGCCCAAATGTAGTTTTGAAATTCCAACTTGTGGTTTTGTGAAACAGGGTACACTGCAACATGAGTTTTGTTTTTTGTTTGTTTGTTTTGTTTGGTTTGGTTTATTCACTAACAATTTGGACAAGGAAAATACTGTGTAAGCTGTGCATGAGTTAATCTCAACCTTCAGCGAAACAAATTTCCATTCACTGCCACAATGCATAAGTCTCATGCAGCGTAATCATACGAGAGCGACAGTCCATACTATGAGCGACTGGGTTGTGAGTAACTCGCACATGGCTCAAAACATTTCGTTATCAGTATGTTAATCTGAAATATTAATGAGGTAAATGTAGCCATTTTCTTTGAACACTGACTTTCTTCAACACTGACAGAAAACTGTAATGGTACAGTGGCTGAGACCCACTGAGCCACAATACAGTGAGAAATAAAAGGGACTCTCAGGCGCTGATTGCTCTTATTGCCAATTACCTAAAATGCCACACTGATGTGTGTTCTCCCCTGAACTACCACTCTGAAAATGTCACTTTATGCAGGAATAGCAAGCAAACAGCATTTGACACCGATGGCTGCATCCATCACTTTGAAGTCAGCTTTTCTTTTTGCTTCTTCTGGGTTGTGTTGCCTTATGTTGCCTTATGTTGTGTTGTGTTGTGTTGCATTGTGTTGCGTTGTGTTGTTGCTCCTTCACACCTCCAGCTCTCCTTGCGGGTTGTGATTATCAGCGGGACACTGACAGGTCAACAGCCACCCGCCAAGAAGAAGCTCTCCCCAAAAAAGCAACTCATATAACGTAATAAAGCAACATGAGGGTGACAGAGCAGGGTGCGATCACACATTCAGTGTTGCATTTTCAGGTGGTTGTTTGGTCCTGCCCGTATTCGACGGGCAGCGCGCTCACCTGCACAACGGAAATTCAAATAAGCTGCGCCAAACACGCTTGGTGTGAACGCAGCATTAATCTTATTCCAAGAAAATTGCTGTGAGCCTGGCTTTACATGATGCATCTTTTGTGTAGTCCATGAAGATTCATAGTGTCTACACTTTATATAGATCATAAAGTTCCATCTGTATCAGACACGAAACAGGTTTCTTCTTACCTTACATGTTTCAGCGGTAAGTTTCCACCTTCATCAGAGGTGTCACTAGGTGGTGTGTGACGTGTCTTTATCAGCTGATGTTACACGTTACACGCAACTTTTGTGTAATCAGTTGACCGTTGCGCATGAAACTTTTCACTGCAACCAAACTTATCCGAACTTTCCACATGATGACAGAAACCCAACTCAAGATTTTCATTAAATCACTCTCCTACCTGACCACATAGAACAAAGTAGGATTCAAGTTACACCATTAAAATAATGCTATCTGACACACATTTGGGGTTGAAAAGGGTCTTTGCAGAGGTTACACCTTACCACCCAAGAAGCTCAATTTCAAGTCTACTCAAGGTTGCAAACTCTGATTGGTTGATCATAGAGGGATATCTGCATAAGCTCTTTACAACTGTGCTTTGCATTGCATTTACATTTACATTTATATTTTCCTTTTTTCTTTAAATTGCACTTTAACAATTAAAATATAAGAAAATTACCTGAAAATGAGCAGTTTTATAAACAGAAGACAATGGATGATATCAGTGCTGCTAATATTAAGCTATTTTTTCATGTGTTCATGGTTGTTATGGAGGAGCATAAAATGAACAAGTTCATCATCTGTAGTTTAGGTCACAGGGGCAGAAATCACATTTGTTTTGACTTGCTTAGTTTTTCAATTTAAGGCATTGCAATGTCATTATTTGCTGCACACCCAAGTTTGTAGTGGTGCTGCTCTCACATGCTTCAACAAACCAAACAAAAGGAACAAACGCTCCAGTGGTTTGAATAAACTGCTCCAAATATGCTACATGTAAATGTGCACTTAGTCATTTAAGTAAATTAACAGTGCATTCAACAACGGGTCGTTCCAGCTGTGCTGATAAATCCCATAAAGCACTGCGAGTTGACATAGCAGCCAATAAAGCACGGCTACTGCTTGCAAAGTAGCATTAATCTACAAATCTACTCAGGGCAGCTATTAGAGTGGGTGTTAACACTTACTTGTCACATTTTGTCAGGCAATTATGGAACTGAAACTTCACTGTAATGTAAACCTAATCTTATACCATCAGGCCTTTATGCTGCTCAGGGAGATTCTCCTCAGCTGTATATGACCTTCTTAGTATGTGGGTGTGTATGATTCCAAGTATGCCTGTTGATTCATAGGAGAAGAGGTTCAGCTGCATAAAATCAGTCATGCCGTCTCAAAGTGGAGATGTGGTAATTTATTTAATGGGTTACACATACTCTTATCGCTGCACTGTGCTGTAGGTGAAGATGCTTGCAGGGAATGCCTTATTGGTGCACAGAGCTGGGCAGCAACTTCTCCAGGGAGTTGCACATGTATAAGGGTTTGGGGGGGAAGGAGGGGGGGTTGTTATACAGCAGCAGTGAGAAGAAAGTGTTGCCAGGCTATCTATCTATCTATTGACACAGGTTACACTGGCAAGCAGGGAGAGAAAGCTGCAAATGGGGTCAGGGTCGCTGGAAGTAGAGAAGATTCAGTCAAGGCAGGTGGTGACATGGAGCTCTTCCATGTACAAGCTGGTGTAAATTGGACCCCGGCTTGTTGGTGTGTGTGTGGGGGGGATAAGCCGCGAGCATCCTGATACAAACAAAGCGCTACAGCAAGTCTTTTTCAGTGTGATGTAGTTCCTGTAAAATTGTGGATTGTAGAACATGTTTTGCTGTATTTGTTTTTTTAAACTTACATTGCTACAAAAAAATGTTTTTTTTTATTTTTTTTTATTTTAGAATTGTTTTTTCCCTCTCTCCATCACCTAATGCCTATTTTTTTTCACCCACCTTTTCTCATTTTGACAGGCTCTCGCCATGGAGGGGGATTTTCCAGTGGAACAAGAAACAAGAGCATCCTGTCACCGCCTCACCTTTATCCCTGGCTATGCTTAAATGGAGCCATGGCACCCGATCTACACTATACAAGACAAATAGACGCAGGGCTGCACCATTAGCTTCCACAGTCCCCCACCACTGCCACAAACACACTCACAAGCACACACACACACACACACACACACACACACATATGCTCTCCACTCACATTTGTTTATTTCATTGAGCGCTGTAGTAATCCTTGGAGAAGTAGCAGGAAGGGAAACCAGAAGCCATGGGTCCTTTTGGGCAGCAAAATGAGTTGAATTTCATTTTTTTTTTTTTTTTTTTTTTTTTTTTTTTTAACTTACTAGACATTATTACAATACAAAAAATGTTTGTTTGTTTTTTTCATTTAATCACTTTCAATCTATTTGTCATTGTCAGAGTATGACATCTAAACAATTTCATACTTAACACAAAGGAAAATATCTTCTCATATTAGAGTGCCTGGTGCAAAATCACCTCAAACAGGGGTTCACAGCTTGATGAAGGTCATGTCAGGGGTCCAGCACATTAAAAAAAAAAAGATGCTGCTGTAACTTACCCTTGTCACACAAGGCCATGCCCTACATGTATTTGTTGGGACATCACCACCAAAATGGAGTCTAGTGTCAGTGTTGTGAAAACTCACTCCATATTTCATTCTTCTCACAACATTTCAAGTCGGAGGGGGTCATCTGTTCTGTTTGCCTGCTGCCGCTGGAGCCAAGCAGAACTCACTGTGCTGTATGGAGGTGACATGCGTCTAAAAAACATCTGTGAAGGGACACGCTCATGACAGCTCTCACCCACCCCCTTTGTTCCCGCTCCCAAAACAGCACAGAGGTCAGTTACATCATATTTTGTTCATTAAGCACAACTACACTGTAGACACAGGCAGCTATTTCCTGAGAACTTTATTTTGGGGGACATTGCTGCAAACAGATGGCCAACAGACAGACACGACTGAAGGAAAAGGCGGCGGCGTGAGGTCCTCATATGAGTTACTGTGAATTCAGATGCATACGTGAAAACACAAGTTTATTTTGCTGCAGTGTTTAGGCTTCAAAGCAAACATAAATAATATTGCAGCTTCAGCTTGTGTATACAGTAAATCTCACAGATGGAGAGCCTGCTGTCGCTGCTTGAGTTATCAGCTTCTCCTCTGTGTTTTCTTTCTGCGTTAAAGGCGCTTGCATTTCGTGACTGCATCTTTGAAAGAGGTATAGCTTTTCTTTCTTTCTTTCTTCCTTTGTAAATACAAATTTTCAGTAAGATCGTGTGATGCAGCAGGTCATCAGGTCTGATCAGCCTTGTGAATGAGCAATGCTGCCTTAAGGTGCTCCTCATAAACTCCTAGCGTCTGTTGACTGTAAATATACAACTTGTGGATTCAAATGTTGTTTGTCATCAGTAATGAAAAAAATGAACCAAGTTGCAAAAGCAGGTTTGGGGTTGTATTGTTATATTTTAGAAATCAAACCGTGCAGAGGAGCAGCAACAAGATGAAAAGGGAAAAAATAGCAGTAGACGAATAAGGGATTTTTAATTTGATTTATACAAAATAAAATAAAGTGTGACAGCACCACTTGATTAACACATCACTTCAGACATCGGTCGCTGACAGGGCGTCGGACTTCTCCACCCCCCTAAACGTCACATCCCGGCCATCAAAGTGAATTCCTTCTGTTTTATCGCTTTGTTGGGTCGCTGGTGCGCGTCTGACCTCGGAATTACGACAGCACCCGAAGGTATCAGCAGATCAGGAAGCGCACTGGAAACTCTGCGGATCTCTCAGCCTCTCGCCTGTAGCCATGACAAGTTAGACAGTTTTTTCACAGCCTACTGTACCATCTTCCACTTTGTGCAGAGGGACTTCAGATTTTTTTTCTTTCCTCCTCTCTCTCTCTTTGTGAGTGGCCCCGGTCGCACATGGCTCCCCGGGCGGTGTGGCTCCTGGTTGCGCTGTCCGGTATCCTGACGGTGCGCCCCTGCTGGGCTTTTACCTGTCCGGCCATCTGCCGCTGTGGTGTGGACACATTTCACTGCACCAGAGACACTCAGCTGGCCTCCCGGACGGGACACCTATCCAGACTGTGAGTTGAACTTCAATTCCGAAATCTCTCTAATATATTTTAAATATTCCAATTTAGACTTATGAGCCTCTAATAGTGAGTCAGTTTTTGCCTAACGACACTTGAAGATGATTTTTCTTCTGTAGTGTAACAATCCTGCAGGAATTACACTGCCTGTAGTGCTCACGAGTTGGTTAATAGTGACTTTACCATACTTTAATGATATTTTTAATTTCCTAAATCTATATGATGTCACTAGGCTATAATATTCCTGCAGGAACTTGCAGCTTTCCGCGGGCTAATAGTGCGCCAGTAAAAGTTATTCTATGGTGTAGTTCTTGTAGGGAATTATTGAGGAAATTAAATATTTAAGTTGTATATGGTGGAGTTAACTTGAGATTGATCTGTAAATCTTCCAGGAGGCTCACTCATCTGCCCTTCAAAGAAGTTGCCAGGCATGCCTTCAAAGAGCTCAGCAACATCACAATCATGTAAGTTCATCTTTTATTTATTTAGCCGATATTTATTGGAGTTTATTGGCCAGTTCATGTCATTTCGCCCCAAATTCTAAGGGACAAAAGGTGCAAGTCGTCTAAAACAAGATACTATAAAGGCTAAGGAGAGCAGGCACCCATCAAATTTATATTTATGTTTATATTTAATGAAACATGCAAATGGGATTCAGCAAGAGAGACCTTACACTAAAAGTATTTGTAATTTCAGATTTACTGATCACCACTGTTAGCTGATTAAAGCAATCAAACTCATGTTATGAAAGGTCATTATCCCTCAGATTCAGTTGAGGGTCAAATGACCCAACATGAACTCTGATCATCAAAACGAGCAGAGCTTTAACTCCAGAACTCTTTGCCTTGAGCGGCAAAAGTAAAGGATTAAATGGTTTAGCTGAGTTTAGTATAATCTTTATTTAATTTAAGTTTCCCCTCAGTTTCATTTCATTCACAGAAATTAATAATATGCTCCGGGTTGTTATTATTATTATTAGAACAAACCAATTAACTCTACAGCAGTATGTATAGTATTGAAAGGAACCAAGAAATCCGGTTTATGCAAATTCACTTGTTCCAAATACAGTCAAATAAGCTGTGGTCTCAGTCTGCAATTATAGAGGCCTGTAGCGCCACCTATTGGCCGTGTGCACAGAGCATGTACAGTTTCTCACACTATATATCTTTTTTTGAATTACAGTGGAGTCCTGAACACTGTAAGACTTACATAAGGTGCTGAATAAAACTGGGTATAGCCCTCTTGGGTCCTGATATGTGGGAGGATGCACCATCACCTGTAAGCCGTGTGTATGGAATATGTACAGTATCACTTCACAGAATAAGCATGAAATCTGGCACAAATGCCTATTTTTAATGTTCAGGACCAAACGCTGAACAGCAGCACAGCAGCCAGTCATTGTAGGGGCCTCAATACACAAAATAACATGTTTAAGTTTATACTGAGCATCTTTATGTAGCCCACATACAGGGTCATATTGTACGAGAAAACATTTCAAATCACATATGTAGAGAATCTTGTGCTGTTATTTCAATCAGGGATTTTCTATTTGTGAATGTCCCCTAAAAAGATACAGTATTTCAAAAACAGAAAGGTGGAGAGCTGGAGTTGTAACAGTGAAGCACAACATGAGAGGGAAAAACTGACAGATTTCAGCAGATTTTACTCAGTGTATCACTATCTTTGATGAGGTGATTTCCTTTGGAAGACTCATTTTTCCTGCTCATGTGTGTGCAAATAGATACCGGTATATATTCCTTATCACGTGGCATTAAAAAAGCCTTGAGAGCATGTTGGCTCTCCTGATTGGATGAGGATGGCAGACTCAGATGCTGTGTTATTCACAGAGGGCCATCATGGGGCGTTTATGCAGGATCATTGCACTTAATGCTCAAAATGACTTCTTTGCGTGAACACTGAACTCTGACTAATAAACACTTGACCACCGCATTAAACACATGGCATCTACCAGACGCTTTTCTATTGAGCCGCTTACAATAATTGCAAACAGTGGAAGAGGTGAACGTTTATATATCACAGTCATTACTTCATAATGTAATTACATTTCACTTCGACGGCAATGTCTCGCCCTGGAGTTTACTATCCATGCCTTGATCAAGGAAACAGCATAATAAATGTTCGAGGAGAGTCTGCAGTGCAGATGCAGGCAAAGACTCATTCACTCTTTACCACCTGCATGCTAATGTCATCACAGCCATACAGTATGGGATTACATATAAATGCCACTGAGTTTGCAAGTATGTATCCAATGTTTTTCTTTTGGCGGCACATTTTATATTAACAGCCATTCAACATTGTCTCTTAGAGAGAGAGGGCATAAGGAAGAGATTATTACAAGCCTAATCTTGTCTGTCACACTGATGTATAGCTCCACTGAGAATCAATTGGAAAAGATGTAAAAGGTGAATTGGGCATAACCATAGCAATTCAGGGGGGAAATGGGCACTGGGGCATGTCCTAATTACAATAGCATGCGGCTCTTTTGGAGGTAAAGGCTCAAAAAATAAATGTAACAGTAGATCATTTCAGTCTGCCTCACACCATCTATTAACTACTGGGATCGCTTCATTTTCCTTGCACAAGTGTCAATCAAAAGCACATACTTCACTCCTCTATACCCATGCATGATCAAACGACTGCTTGATTTATTTGTGTAGTTAGTTAGTTAGTTTAACAAAAAATAACGGCCACTATCCCATTAAGTCAAGGAAGTAAAAGTTGGCTTAGTGTGAAACTTTAAGTGTTCACATTGGCTGCAAGTTTTCATACAACCCCCAGAATCCTCGCCTCTTGTATGCAAATGAAATTCAGAAGATGCCACACATCAGGAGAACAAGCGTAGTCTTCATGCGATGGCCACAGTCCTTACAGGATCGTAAGACAACACATACGGTGTCTGCGAGCAGTGCAGTTGCTACCAAGCCAAGTAGCCCAGCTGTATTCTCCACAGCGGAGATGAAGGAAACAAAACAAGTCGGGAGCCGGCGAGCTGACATCACACTCATCGAAGGCGTTCAGTGGAGTGCAAACCTCCGCCAACGCTTAACAATTCTCCAACTCGAAAAACTGCAGCCTTCATAACACTTTATGTTAATTGTTTGCCTTCCGGGCAGGGCTGCCAACCCTTTTGTGGGGAAAGTAGCTAATAGCTGCCCAAAAAGTCAGCAGAGGTCTTCAGATGATGGCGTATGCTAATTTTCATATTAATATACTCGCTGCACTTCCTGCTCTTAAGCATGGTAAGTGCTGTGATCATTTTTGGACTTGATGTGCAAGTAGCGCAATTTGGCATCGGCTTACACTGAGCTAAATGCTCTGGGAGTCAACACATTAACATTGTTCATGGTGGTCACAAGTCGCCAAGTTGGCACAATCGCTGCTGACTTTGATTTTCCAAGGAAAAAAAGCACACGAGTGCCACGCTGTTCATGGGGTTCACTTGGAAGTTCCAGATATCAGAGGCTCCCACCAGCGCATGAACGCAGCACAACGGTCATGACTAAAACATGAAAATCCTCTCATGGCAGCAATCCCAGATCCAGACCATCAACAAAATCTGACCAACTCATTCTGGGCAGAGGGCGATCTGTCCACTAATCTGTAACGTTTTGGGAGCTCTCACCTTGTGGACAGACAGAAACAGGTGAAAACAAAACATCCTGAGACTTTGTTCTCTAATTGTCCCCCTTGGATGAAGTAGCCACATTTGCAACATCGAGTGATACATCCAAAACCGCAAGAACAACAGGAATTTTTAAATTGGATGGGTTTTACCATCTAGTAAATGTATCAGCTGCAGTTTACTGAGCAGATATTAGTTGAAAGTGAGTGTCTGATAGGGGTTTATCTTGTTTTTTTGCCTTTGCTCTGGGAAGGTTTATCAGTAAAAGCACGTAAGATAGTTACATTTAAATACAACGGGTGATTTGATTGCCTTTTTCCTGAAAAAACAAGTTTAAGCAATAAAATACATTCTAACTTTTAACTAAAATTCCTTCTTCAAGCTGAACTCAGCTGATACCACAATGAAACATTTGCAGAGAGGCTGAAAGCGGCTTTGATACATCACATTTTACTGATACATTTTTCCCCTTGTTGCAGCCAGTCTTTGTCACAGGGTGTGAAGGTAGATTGACATGAGGAGATTCAAACAGTTTGTCATCCATGACGCAAACTGGAAATCATGCTGTAGCCTCCTCTGGATGATAAGCTGAAATAGCTTTTTATGGTTCGCAAGTGGTAATTATGATGCTATACATAATGCAATCAGAGGCGAGGATAAAAGAAAATATAAGCAATACAGAGATGGAGTCTTATTTAATTGTTCCCTAGTTTAAGATGTAATCAGAATTATGTTAATCTGAGAAAAGTGTTGGTTGATTACAGTAGAGTGGGTGTCTATATAGCACAGTGATAATTACATAAAAGGCGTCAGAGGAAAGTGACGAGGCCCGGCTCGGAACGGAACGGAAGATAGCAGCGCCGCTGTCGGAAAACAAAGTCGTCAAGGACAGATCAAGGTGTCCTCTTGACTTTGGTTGTTGCTTCGGCTCTTTGTTGCGCCCTCATTTTAAACATTTTCGCTTGGTCCTCCTGGCCCAGATGCATCCGTGATCTATGTTGTGAGCTTTCCAAAGACGTGAGGGGGAGATGAGGAATATGTAGTGGTCTGGAAGTATGACTTTTTGGTACAGGCATTTTAATATTTCCCTCATGAATTGCATTCCAGTATCAATCAACCCTGTCCTATTTTTTAAAAGAAACTGCATTCAGGAAGGAAATCCAAGGCACCCAGGCACTGCTGGTTTTGTTTTTTGTTTTTTTTTTGTTTTTTTATTTATTTATTTATTTATTTATTTATTTTATTTTATTTTCCATATGGTGAACCAGTAAAAAAAGTACTTGAAACTATGATGTATTTATTGGCCTCAGCCTGAGAGCTCCTCTAGTGCGAGGCGTCTCATAAATTTAAAGTGTTTTCAGTCATTTTGTTTACAGTCTGTTAATTTGTTGACTGATGTGGAGCTGTTTCTTTACGCCGCAGTGAAATATCCCAGAGTGTCTGCATCACGGCGATACAAAGACATGCGTTCCTGTCTCTCGGCAGCCTGGCTCAAATGTAAGTGACACTTCAGCTTCAAACAGAGAATCACGAACAAGTCATGCTTACATAAAAAAAAAAAGAAAGAAAGAAAAGAAAAGAAATGACGCGGGCCTTGATGGACGTTGATTAATTCGAAGAGCCGGTGTTTGTTTTGCATTTCATGTTGGCTTGATGGGATTAAGTTCTCTCAAATTACAAAACTGTGTGTTTAATCCCTGACTTTGAGAGCGGCTGATCTACTGATGCTTTTGCTATGTGTTTTGTCGAAATCCTCTCATAACAGTATTGGATGTCCTAATATTTTTTTCTCTTTCTTTTTTTCCTTGTAGCTTAATTCAGAATATCAACAGTCTGAGGGTTATTGAGAAAGGGGCCTTCACTGACCTGCCCAAGCTTGAATACTTGTAAGATTATGAGTCAGATTTGCATGCAGATTTGCATTTTTCACAGTATATTTATTGCTGTAATGGTTTTGTTTGCTTTATAATATCCTTGCACAGTATTTGGTGTGAGGTAACACTATAGTCTGCATTCAAAAGTATAGGTAAACTGATCTGTATGGTAATCACTTGTACAGATTTTTCCATATTATGTATTTTAAGTATGCAAGTTGTGTATTTTTTTAATAGCTCATCTAAAATGAGCATTCCGACTTTTCTATTTATTTGTGGCCATTCAGGCTGAAAGGCGAAAATCAGTTTCAGTACAAACAGACCCAGTCGCTGTCACCTAACAATGTTAATTATGGCAAAATATAAAAATACACAAACATTTAACCGAATGGGCACAGCCTTACAGTCATTAGAAGTAGCAAAGTGAATATATTTCTGCTAATTGGCCAAAATTGCTGTAATTTTCTTGTTCAATCATTTGTTGACACAACTGAAACTATTTCGACTGCAAATTGGACGGCGAAGGCGATATTATGAATAAGATTCAGCATGTTGTTCCACAATGTAATTAACTCGTCTGGATATTTCAGACGTCGAGGCAACTCTCACAGGCAGATTTTACTGTAGCCGAGAAGAGACTTTGTCCTCGTGTCTCGATCGGGGCGAGGACACATGCTCATATGGGCAGGGTCATGTCACGACTTAGTTATCCCACTACTTCTTATTACACACATCTGTACTGCCGCTCAGAGGGTTGTCAGTCTGTTAGAAATGTTGTTAGAGATCAGCTATCAAAGGTCAAAAGCAGGCAGTGGTGTATTATTATAAACCACTGTGTGAGTGTTTTTCTGTACTTTATCCAGAAACCTGTTTTCTCTTACCAACTGAAAGAATTGTTGACATTTTCTTGCCACTTTGAAGATGTGGCCTAATTGGCTTGTGACCATTTCTCTCTCTAACTCTTGTCTTCGCAGGAGCATCGGTAACACGGGGCTGATACACTTCCCAGACTTCACAACTATTTCCTCCTTGGCGCCAAATTTTATCCTGTGAGCAGTCCCATTTAAAAAAAAAAAAAAAAAAAAACGCATGTCCTTAAGCAGACTTAAACCGCATGCTTGTGTCTGCGTTCACACGGCTGTGTTTGTGCCGTGCCGTCTTCAAGCGGAGCTCGAACTGCTGATTCTGAGCCCAGTTTTGCCTTTTATCTATCAATGTCATGGTGCAGCCAAGTCTAGCCTAAATTATCCAAGTGGGTCACAGTTCATCAGGCTTCTCTTTTGTGTGCGGAGTAATAATTCTGTCTCAAGCATAGCTGACAATTTAACTCTACACTCTCTGTAAATGTCAACTCTTCCATGTGCAGAGAAATGGCAGACAACATGAGGATTGACACCGTTCCTGCCAACTCGTTCCAGGGCATCACAGAGGAATATGTCGACATGTGAGTACACAAGTCGTGCTCTTTGTGATGCCACGCTCCTCTGTTGTGCTGAGCGGGGAGCAAAACATTTGTTGCAATTTGCTTAGAGTGTGCTTTTGTCCTGGCCTGGCCTTATGCTTACGTAATTGAATGTTCAGTCCTGTGAACTTTGTGAGCAGTGCTTTTGACGGCAAAATTTGTGACAATGTGTCTTTGACAGGAACGTGGTTAGAAACAGTTTCAAGGAAATAAAATCCCATGCATTCAACGGAACGAAGCTGAACACACTGTAAGTATCCTGATAATAAAGACTCTCTGAGTTGCCTCACACTAAGGCGAATCAAAGGCGAGCTGCCGCCCCACTCGGCATTTAATGGACTCAGATGATTGCTGCTAAGTTTATTGTTCAGGTCAGACACTTTCTCTAATCAAGAAAAAAAAAACAGAGTGTACCAGTAAACAAACGTTATGTAAGACAAAACATTGATTTGATGTTGTTTTCTTACCCTGCGCCCTGCTACTGTGTCGATGGAGACAAGATATGCCCTGACACCCTGCCATCTAAAAATAATGCTCATCTCCCTCATTGTCAAGTTATGAAAACAATAAGTGTGTAAAGCCAGAGTTTGGGTTTTGTGGCCTAACGCCTGTGTCTTTGCAGATTTTTTATTGTATGTTAACCACAACCACAAAGAAAAAAAAAAAAAAAAAAAACCTCATGCACTTGGCAGCTCACGTGTGACTCTTTTCTTTCTTTAGAGTTTTGAGAGACAACAAATACCTCAGTAAAATTCAAAAAGATGCATTCGAAGGAGCCTTTGGACCAATTTCTCTGTAAGTAACTGGTACAGTTATCCAAATAATGATACTATAATTAATAGTAATAATACACCACTAGATTGGGAGTCTTCACTGCTCTGAGCACTTACTGTTAATTATAAAGTTAAAATGTTTGCATGTTTTTTCTTTGCCCTCTTAGTGTAGGTTTCCTATATCTTGGTCCAATTGACTATGCACAACAACAAAACAAACAAAATAAAAAAAAATAGAATAGTGGTCAGCTTGGAAATTAGGTTGTTCTCAGTCCGTGACAAGTTGATTTTTTTTTTAAGAGATATAAAATTTCATTTACACCCGACATCAGTAAATTGTGACTGCGGCAAAGTTAAATACGTGGGAGGAAACTCATGCACGGCCTCTCTTTTGTTGTTAAAACAAACAGTATTAAGGCTCCCGTATTTGAACTGGGTCAGTGAAGTGATATTAATATTCATAACAGTGTTTATCATTTTCTTGTATAAACATTGGGGTGGAAATGGTGACAAAAATGAGACAGCCTGTCTGTGTTAACAACCGACAAGACGGGACTGTGGAATACTGATTAGTAAGCAAATACCCAAGACTGTGGAGCGTACAGTTCACAAGGTCTCTGATTACAAGCAACCACCACTCGAGATATGTTTCCTCTTATCTCGTTTTTGAATTAGTGTGTGTGACATGCATTGATACACAGGAAATGCCACAAGTCTTCTTAGCATGTATGGGGTCCAGTTAGTGCCTTTTAAACACATTTTTGAATCTTATCAATTCTGGGTTACAAGTGATCACCCACATAAAGGAAAGTAAATGGAGGGAACAAATTATGTCGACTGCGTATCGTGTTAAAGCTGAATTCCTTTTAGTCCTTTGTGGGTGAAGTAAAGGCCAGTGACTATAACCTCTGTTAAATGATGAGGCATTTCTTTTATAATAACAGCATTTTCTTTACACTTGCATTGATGGTGCATTCAGAGTCACTCAGTGCCTGATGATGATGCAGTTGCGTCACCAGACTTCAGCCTCAGTGAGCACCCGTGGGAGATTCTGCAGAGATTCAAGAAAGATTATACGCACATCCACCTTTTAGTGCTGCTGCAGGATAAAAAATCAGCTGTGTAGATTAAAGGTGTCACCACCACAGCGTGCTGCTCCAAGACATTTATTGTGATAAGAAGACAATGTTTCGACCCCAAACTCTTTGTCCCCTGACCTTTTTATTATATCAGATATATCAAACTTTCCATAAAGGTTTTCATGTAGATGTTCAAGTTCAAGTTTATGTAGAGCCCTTAATCACTATTACAGTCTCAAATGGTTTTACAAGCCCACGGTTTATAGAAAACAAAATGACACCTCCTGACCTGAACCCTATACACCTAGTTACATTATAAAACAGATTAATAGATACATCAGCAACTTTATTCATCCCTAAAGAGGAAGTTCATTGCCACCTGTTAACCGGTTATCACTCCCAACAACAGAAACATAAAACTAAAAAGCAGTCACAGACAGAGCATGATCATTGGCAAGAGAGGTGACAGAACCAGAACCATGCACATCAGTCATTAAAAAAGAAACAAGTCGTGTACAGTGGAGAACAATAAATTAAGTACCATAAAGTACAAATCAAGTGCCAACCAAGTACAGATATAATCGAGACCGGCTCGACCCTCTAGAGGCGATTACTTATTTTTATTAAGGAATTTAACTGCTGTTGAACCATGGATCACCAGTTGTACACTAACAGATTATTTTAAGATTATTTTAAGTGAAACGTGGTTCAGAATAGGGCTGGGTAATATATTGATATGATATATAGCTATTATAATATCATGATATGGCTGGGATAAAAGGCTGAATTACAGTAAAGGGGTGCATTTTCCTGAACATAACAGACTCATGAATAGAATAGCAACAATCTTGTGTAAATTTTGCAAAAGCACCAGTAGTCATCCCTACAGTATCATTGCAAGATCAATATCAAGGTACTCGGTCAAACATATTGTGATATTTGGTTTTGTTCGTATCACCCAGCCCTAATGCAGGCCAATAACAGAGCCTGCCTTGTTAATTCACTTATTTATGCTGTTTTTGTCCTCCACTGATGCCACCCCTGCAAAGCACAGTGTAAAAGAGGATATTTGCAAGAACTCCCCCATAGAAACCATGTAGGAATTTCTCTCTGACATCAAATGATCTCAGCTTCCTCAGGAAGTGTAATCTGGACTGGGATTTCTTCACCCGGACGTTAGTGTTCTCCTTCCAGTTCAGTCCTTTTAATTATGACCGGGGAGACCTCCTTTTTCCTCCTAAAGTCAATAATCACCTCCCTGGTCTTACTAACAGTCAGCTTTTAAAAAATTAGAGTCACGCCAGCTGACAAAGGGCTCCACTCCCTTTTTATAAGCCGAGGTGTCGTCATGGTTTATTAGGGCGGTGCCATATTACCACGGTAGTTCCATAACCAGCGATGCATTTCATACCGTTCCATACGGCTCTAATGGAGCGATTAGACAGCTGTCCTTCAACCCTCTCTGTGTAAACCCGCTTGCCTTGCCCTTGCCTAATTATTTTCAGCTCCTTCAAGGCAGCTCTAATACACCAGCACTGCATTGTAGCCTCCCTCCCCCAAGGTGGACGAGAAATTTCATCAAAACATATCAAGAGAGAAATATTTCAGCCATGATACCCTGAAAGATTATTGCTTTTTTAGTTAAATATATGTCAGATATTTTGAGGAATAGAATGAATCATAATTGCAGATTCAGTTTCTGTAGAGATGCTTAAAACACCATTTCTCACCACCATCAACAAAATGATGACCTTGTGTGGGAAACCTTTTTTTTTTTTTTTTTTTTTTTTTAACCACACAGCAGAGTTTAAATTGCATGTAAAATCTATGACAAGGTGAATCGAAGCTGTTCTGGTGGCCAGTGGAAGTTCAAAGCGCTATTAAAAGACTTTGTTTTTCCTTTGTTGTGGTGGATGTTTTCAAGTCTTTACTGAAATGCATGTCATTCTTTGTGTGTGTTACGCAGAGATATTTCCTCCACAGCTTTGAGTTCCCTGCCCCCTAAAGGGCTGAGGCAGGTAAGGTTTCTCAAAGCGAGCTCTGCCTATGCTCTGAAGAGCCTCCCCCCGCTGCAAAGCCTGGATGAACTGCTGGAAGCCGAGCTCACCTATCCCAGCCACTGCTGCGCCTTCCACACATGGCGCCGGAAACAAAGGTAGGCGACACACTTACAGAGATGTGAGAGAGCTATTCACTGCTGTTTGAACAATAAAAGTCCTCTCTGGTGACTACTATCCTAATGTATTTAGATCATATTCACATATTTTTTTCTTTGGTCTAACCTTAGTGCCTCCCTCTTTTACATTTTAAGGGAAAACGCCTTCAAGAACTTCACAAAACTTTGTGATGCCACCGACACAGACATTATGTAAGTTGTTTCATTGCCCAAATGCAATTATGCAGATAGATTTTATAAATGTCTTTGCATACTTGTCGTGTCTCCTTGAGGTTGTTAACTTCTATCTTTTCTTCAGGGAGCCCACTGCAGATGGTGTGAATGGTATTAATGACATCAACTTTCAGTATCCAGACCTGGAATTGGGTTGTCTTAACAGCCCCTTCATCAAGTGCACACCAAAGCCGGATGCTTTTAACCCTTGCGAGGACCTGCTGGGCTATTCCTTCCTGCGCTCGCTTACCTGGATAATCGCCGTTTTCGCTGTGACTGGTAACCTGGCCGTGCTGGTTATCCTGCTCAGTAGTCACCATAAGCTAACTATCTCCCGATTTCTAATGTGCAACCTAGCCTTTGCCGACCTGTGCATGGGGCTCTACTTGATGCTCATCGCCTTCATGGACTACCACTCTCACCAAGAGTACTATAACCACGCCACTGACTGGCAGACGGGCGCAGGGTGTGGCATTTCAGGGTTTTTGACAGTGTTTGCGAGTGAACTATCTGTATTTACACTGACTGTGATTAGCCTTGAACGCTGGCACACCATCACCAATGCTATGTATCTGAACAAGAGGCTACGGATGCGGCATGTGACAGCCATGATGGCGGTCGGCTGGGGGTTTTCTCTGCTGGTGGCCCTGCTCCCTCTTGTGGGGGTCAGCAGTTACAGCAAAGTGAGCATCTGCCTGCCCATGGATATTGACACACTGAGCTCCCAGATTTACGTGGTGGCTGTGCTGTTTCTCAATGTGGTTGCTTTCCTGGTGGTCTGTTACTGTTACGTATGTATTTACTTGAGCGTCCACAACCCAGACCTCACCACACGTCATGGAGACACCAAGATAGCCAAGCGCATGGCTGTACTCATTTTCACTGACTTCCTGTGCATGGCACCCATCTCCTTCTTTGCCATCTCTGCGGCTCTGCGTGCACCCCTCATAACAGTGTCTCACTCCAAGATCCTGCTCATCCTCTTTTATCCTATTAATTCCCTGTGCAATCCTTTCTTGTACACCATCTTCACCCGGGCCTTCCGCAAGGATGTGTGCCTGCTGTTGAGTCGCTGTGGCTGCTGTCACACTAAGACCAACTTCTACAGGACACACAGCCTGGCTGTGAACACCACCTGTGCCAATAACACAGTTTCCACCAGCAAACCTCACTCACTAAGTTTCTACGCCTACCACATTAAGATGCAGGGCTGCTTTCTCAACAAGGGAGCCACTTGACCATCAACTTGAACACTGAATTTTATTATGAACTAGACGGCAACGTCCGTCCTCTTGCTAAAAACAGTCACATTTCTTCAATACGTGGTCAAGATGAAGAGATCTGCAGTTTTATCAGGCATCATATCAGGTTTGATCTAGTTCAGCTTGCAAGGCCAGAAATCCACGACTCAGGACAAAAACCTCACACTGAAAGTGTCACACTGGACACTGTGACTTCCTCTCTGTACAATAACCCCTCACTAAAACACAGTTGGGTTGAGCTGTGAATGGGATAAAACTGGTAACTATTTATGTATAACACTCCAAAAGCATATTTAAGTTTTCATTTTTTGTCATTGTGATCAAATCAGATCATAACACCAACTGAGAGAGACTGGGTTGTTCTGAGCAAAGGCATTTTCCTTTAGTTGAAATTAGCAGATGTAACTGTATTCATTATTCTGAGCCTACAGTGGTCAGGATCTTAAGCTTGGACACGGTTTGGGAAGTCAACATGATCAAATGGAAGGCTTTATTTTTGTGTGTCTGCCTATGCTGTGCTGGGAAAGTTGATGAGCACTGCTGCCATCTATTGGGAGCTTGAGAAACTTGCACTGCGACTAGAAGACTGTGGACATGCCAGAGCAGCTACTACAACCCACTGGATTTAAATAAAGCTGTTGTCTGGCATGCAGTAAATGCACCTACTGCTCATTTAATGTTCAATATGTGTTGTAATAAAACAGTGAGAAAAAAAAAAAAAAAAGACAGGTCTGGCTGATTACACTCCAGTGACCATCATTTTGCTGTGGTGTTATGTCATGTAATGTCTGCCTGTGTGTGCAGACAGCCTTGTCAACACAATAGCTCAAGAGCATAATAGAAACTTCACACTTACACCACAGGCAGCTACTATAGAGCAGATGACCTGATTAGATTTTGGAGCATCCTGCTGCATAAATGTGCATATTAATGAGGAGAAAGTGTTTTTTCCTCAAACTACTGGAACGCCTTACTGTTTTAAGAGAGACTTCATATTAATACTGCCCTTGTGTTGTGTAAAGACAATTATGTTGACACAGAAATTAGCTACCTCATGCATTAATTAGCCCAATTAATGGATTAATTAGCATAACTGTGGTTAATATATAATGGTGATCATGGCGAGACATTAGGCAGCTGAACTGCCTCTTGTTGGCACACAGCTAGAGGCTTTAGTCAAGACTAGCTGCGACCAAACTTTGAGATTCACATTGTCTCACGTTCACATAAATCATTCTGCTCTGTAACAGCCATGAGTGTAACTTATGCACACCAAAATATCATCCAACACTCTGTTCATAATTAATGTTTTCATTTTAGGCCCTTACCATCATTTATGCCTCCCCATCCTGCGTAACCCTATTTTCTAGAGATGGTTGGAAAAAAAAAAAATTCTCTGCTGTGGTTTAGCTAATGAATATCCCTCCCAAAACAGTGGATGGAATGTGCTGCATATACGGGGGATTTGTGGGAATGTAACGTACCCCGGGGGTCAATTTACGCAGCTTTTTTAATTGGTGATAAATGGCCTCTATAATGTGGTGACATGTCTACTGGAATACATAATCAGGTGGTGTTGCAAACCATCCCTCTGTGAGCTGGAGTTTCCACATTTTACATGGGAGATTTAGTTTAACGGCGAATAAAAAAATAATGTTTGTTAAATTCAGCAACATCTTCGGCTATGTCTTTTTTGGTAGCCTTATTTATATTCAGTATAAAACTGAGTGACAGTCATCCATGCAGGGACCCAAATGTCTACACAGTACCAAAAACGAGCGACACAGGCTTTGCATGGTTTGCACAGAAAGAGAAATGGTTGCTTGAGTGCTTATGTTATATTTGATGTGTGATGAAAAGAGAAAAAAAAAAGGAGAGAAAACTTCATGATAGTTGGAAATCAAGCAGCACATTAGTTACCATCAAAGCAGCACAACCATGACCGAGGAAACACAATTCAGGTCAAATAATATTTTGCCCCTAGAATACAGAGAGCTACCTACACACACACACACACACACACACACACACACAAAATAAATAAATAAAAATACAGAACATAAATTCATGCAGCTCATTGGTGGCAACATCCTAAATGACTTGCAGCAGACTTACAGTATGCTTCAATAACTACTGATGATAAATATAAAACAAGTATCTCCATAATTTAGCACAGCAGTGTCTAAACTGCCTGCCTTTTTAGCTCTCTTATACAACCAAGAGTTCTATATTTACTCAATTTAAATACATCATGTGTTTCTCCTCTTTCAACATTGTGATCTCCTCAGTAGATTTAAAGACTAAGCTCATTACCACTCTGCCTCTCCAATAGCTTTAGAAAAGACATAGTCCCTGCCTCCGTAGCACATCACCCCGTCCTTCAGATGGAACTTCCAGCGGTTCTTACTTCGGTGAATCTGCAATTGACAATAATTTGAAAATATTTTCCATGACTACTGAGCATTTGCCTTTGTCAAGAGGCACATTATACAGCCCGAGGGAAAACAAAGATGTTCTCACTTTGTCATACTGGCAAACAATCACATTATCTGTGTCGAAGAGATCAGGGATGTCCTGCTCGATCACGTCGTCTCCTGAATTCAAAGGATCCTGTTCAGCAGGAAATAAATGAAATAAAAAAGGTAAAATCATGATTTTAAAAAATGCATTTGTAGTAAGGAAGGCATAATTCCAGAGTACATTTATTTTAGGGATTTTAAAGATCCCACAGAGGAAGCATGTTTCTACCATTCATGCATGTCTATCAAACACTTCTGTCATGGGCTGAACAATCACAACTGTATTGGTTTTACTCCACTATTCTGAAGACCTCTCTCTGTCCCACCCACACACCAGTGCTAAGCGGAAGTAGCCTCGCATTAGTAAATAATATTCATGAGGGAACATTGTGGCTAAGTGCAGATCAGCTCACACGGCAGCCTGGGAACAGATTTTGGGAAGGAGTGGGTGGCGAAGGAGCAACCTCAAAGACTATTGGTTATTCGGTTTTGACGTGGATAATGGATCAAATTCTTGCTTATTTGTGAAGCCAGGGTTTGCAAATTGCTATTGGTGAGCTTCAGAAATGGCAGGAGTAACCAACTTCACATTTTCACAGCTTTTATTTTGCACCTCTGAGTAAAAGAAAAAAAAAAACTAAACACAAAATACAAACTAAATGTGTTTTGATGATATGGGACCTTTAAGGAAAAGTACAAAGGCACTGTAATTATGAAGCCACATCGGCTGACTCATGAAGATTTGTACCAGGCCACTGCTCACCTCACGGTTCACTCTCACTTACCTCTTCCACTACATTAGCAAGCTCATCAGCGCCGTCACTGTCACTGCTGGAGGAAATGCTGTTGCCATCACTGCTTTCATCAACTTCCTGCAGGGCCTTTATGGCTTCTGCATTGATTATACCCAGAAAGTCATTCTCTTCCAGGGGAACTTCCTCCTCCTTCTCGATGTCG